>NC_133409.1:130225000-130825000 GCF_049350105.2 Macaca mulatta
ACTTTCTGTCCTCAGATCTCTGCTGTCTGAAGCACACGAGGGTCTGTACTCCCTGGAAGCATACTTCGGGGGACAGTTGGTAAGCAGCCCAAGTCCAGGACCACGAGACAGCTGTACCTTCAAGGTGGGTTCTAAGGTTGGAGGAAGGTATGTTTACATAGTCTGAGGGTGTGCTTGTGTTATTGAAAGGCAAATTGTAAATGAGCCACAGTGTCTGCTTGACCGTGTTAAAAGAAAATGGTGGATAGTAATGAGAGAGTTTCTTAGATCATACTAATGAAAGATGAATTTTGAACGCTTTTATGTCAGCCTTTAGCTAAATGCTTTATGTACATTATCTAATTCAATGCTCACAATTTTATGGGGTAGCTATTCACTGTCCTGTTTTTACAAATGAACAATCTGAGGCTCAGGGAGATTAAATAATTTGCCCATGTCATCAGGTAGTAACTGGCAGAACCAAGACTTGAACCTGCATCTGACTCTAAATTCTCATCTAAACGGAAGCCCATAGAGGGGCCACCAAGATTACCTTTGTGGATCAGTGTTTCATTTTACAGCTCGGATCATGCTGAGTCTCAGCATGGTGAAGACACTCAAGGACCCACATTTCTTGGTGAGGAGACCCAATTTCTACCTCTCTCCCTGCTTCCTGGTATATTTCTGTTAAGTCTTTCCAACACTGAACCAAAAGGGCATTTGCTGTTTAAATTCTCCTTCTTGCTGGGGGAGATCAAAAAGGAAGTAGAGAGAGAGAGAGAGTTTAGGAAGCCATGCCTGTCTTATTTTACAGCCTTGATACCTATACTGGGAGTTCATTTATATTTGGTTCAGTCTATTGTCCATTTCAGATTAGTTTTAAACGATCTCCGAAAAGGTAAGTCCTAGATGGTTTATGAAAAGCAGAGATTTGGCAGTACTTCTGTCAATGTGGTTGCACTTCACCTGGGGTACCTCTGTTTAAAGCTGTTTCAAAACATACAATGCAGTCACTAATGAATGCTCCTTCAGAATAAGGCTTCACCTTGTAAATTCGTCTCTCCTACGATCCGTGTTCCATATAGGCTATTTGTTTTTGAAATTTGGAATTTGCTGTTGCTTCACGTTTAATAACTTGTTTCTTAATCCAAGAGAATCTTGTTTTCTGGAATTTTGCTTTTGCACGTATGCAGCAGAAAGAAAAAACATTATATCATTCTTTCTTACTAAGAGCCGCACCACCACCTCTATCCTGTCTCAGGGAACATAACAGAAGAGAGAAGTCCAAGCATGCTTCTTAATCACCATGATCCTTTTCACCCCAGATGGTAGTTTTCCTGCTTATTAAAAGATTGGTTAGGAGCGAGAGGGGGAAATAAAAGAAACACTTCCTAAAATTGCACATGAAAGAAAACAAGTCCGTCAGTGGTTCAACTATCTTGGCAAGTTGATGAAAAATCACCAGGGGATGCAGTTAATGAGAAGCATTCCAAGCTAAATAAAACACGGCGTGTCTCTTTGTTTTGGGACTGGGACTGGGGAACCATGAGTATTAAAAATTAATCCCATCTTGCCAGTCCACTGCAAAGGGCCTGCTGTGGGCGCTGACAAGTTTGAATAACTCACAGAAGGTTGATCACACAGCTGGTGGCTGCAGCTTTCTCATCCTAATCTGCTGTATTTCCTCTCCTCTCTCCTGCTTCTACTGACCACACTGGGGCCCGAGGATCAGCATGCGGGAAGCTTGATTTGGAAGCTCATTAATTTTTCACTTTGTCATGTCTCTAGCCTGGTGGGTGACCAGGGGCCTGTTTCTCTTAGAAATGTACCATGTTACGTTGTGTCAGCTCAGAGAGAATCACAAGTGAAGCCCTGTTTGAGGTTTAACCCCAAGGCTGCCTCGCCACAATCTCAGGTGCTGGGAGGGAGTAATAAAGGGGTTGCTCTGTTTCCCATGGAAGTCTGGTAGAAGGATTACAGACTGAGTGCTGGTTCTTAGATTTCAGGTTGAAATAGAGAGGTATGCTTCCTTATTTGGTTTGGACTCAGTTGTTCCAGCTGCCTCAGCTTCTAAACATCTGTGAGATAGGTCAATAACCACTACTGTACTTCACTAGGCTCCTATGATGTAGTCCAGTTGAAATAATGTTGGTATGAAGGCCTAGGGGCAGTGGTTGGCTGGGAGGCTGGGGTGGGGACTGAATGTTTGGCAGGTGTGTGTGTAACTGTATTAATCTTTATCTTTTGGTGTGATCAGAGCCAGTTCCCAAGCTGTGAAGTAACAACATTGTTATTCTGACCCCCTGACAGCACATATTTTCTGTGAACTATTTTCTAACCCTTTCCTTTAGAAAGTGAGGAAATTAGCCTTCACGGCAGACTATACAGCATATGGATCAATACTTAAAACCTATGCCTGGCAAGCCACCATCAGCTTTGTTGAAATGTCTGTTGATTCTCAATGTCTGATTAGGGCTGTTGATTAACAACTGAGTTATTGTTTGGTGATATTCTCTCTGGGAATCCTGAGGTTCTGAAAGAAGACCAAACAAAACAATTTGCTGCTGTAATTTGTTTTGCAAATGGGAAGCACTGTAGGTTGTATGGAATGGTGGTAGTCTAGGCATCTAGAAGGGGTTGGTGAGGGGGAGGGAGGAGGAGACTAGGTCTCTTCCTAGGTAAGTCATTGGCTCACAGGTCAAGCCTTGGTCTGGCCAGTCCATCACATTGGCCCTGGTGTGATTTCCTGATGGAGTAATGCACTAATCTTAGATTAACCCAGATGCCTACAGGTGAGATGGAGTTCCTGAGATTGTCTCATTCTCACCTCTCCTTCCAGGCAGTATATCAGTCATCCAGATTGGGCGAGTCTATCCATTCACAAAAATTCGAATGTCGTCTACATACTAGTCTATGCACAGAGACACAGCAGCGACTCAGTCAGGCATTGTCCCTGCCTTTATGGAGCTTATGGTCAGCAGAGAGTGTGCTTTGGGGACAGGGGGCATTGTAAGATGATTTGGAGTGCCACTGCCAGGCTTTCTCAGGCTCCCACTGCTCCCATTGATGCTGCTTTCCTCCTTCTTGAAGAACAATGTTGCTTCCCATTCCTTGAATCTTTTGAGTCATTTTCCTCACAGCAGGTACCTTCCACTTCTCTAGTAAGTGCCTCAGGTGTGTACCTATCCAGCTTCTCATTTTTTGTAGCTTACTGATACCTACCAAGGTGCTGGCTGTTAATGATTTAAGTTTTGATCCAATTAAATAAGTGCATTCCTTTCTAGAAAAATCAAAATCTTCAAGGCCTCAAAACATCAAATTACAACAATGGAATTAAAAGACTGATGTTCTGCATGAAGACCTGTCTACCTTTCTTTCTAGTAACATGTGTTCTTGGGTATGGAAGGTGGGCAGGTGGAAATAGGCTTGTCAAGGTTTGGACAATATGGTACAGAATAGAGGGCTATGTGACCTTAATCAAATTACCTCTACCTCATCTATAGGAGAAATATGATAATATCCATCATTCCTGTTTCATAGAAATACTACAAGGATAAAAAGAACTAGAAAGATGTGAGGGTGACACAAGGAAATGTAACCATTTATTACCTTCAAGTAATGCTGTCTGAGGAATGGCTTGTGCCTCCTGTGTTTGTGAATATTTTAATGACATGCTCACTTGTGGTACTATTTTCTAAACAGTTTTCCAAGGCGCAGACACCCATCGTTCACCAAGTTTATCCGCCAAGTGGAGTTCCAGGTAAGAAATCTTCTATTAAAATAGGAATAATTGTGAATCTCTTTGCCAAAGCTTGTTGCAAACCTAGGTGAGTGGTTTTTATGAGTGGGAAAATTTAGCTGCTTCTTTGATGCTGTTTTGAAAATAAGACTCAACCTCTGGTTCATTTTTAACGTGCTTTGGTTTTACTTCTGGGCACTTTTGCTCTGTTACTTCACTGATAACAAAAGGAATGCAAACATGAAAAGAAAAAGAGGACAGCAAAATCAAACGAGTTGATGTTGGAGACTGGAGGAAAGAGGAGTCATCCTTGCTTTTAACTTTGTAATCATTCACATAATAATAAACCTTTATTAAACTGTGTGCCAGGATCCAGTCTAAGCTCTTCAGATGTCTCACTAGATCCTCGCAAAAACCTGATAATAGAAGGGCTATTTTTATTCCCATTTTGCAGATGAAAAAATGAGGTAGCAAAAGGTTAAGGAATTTGCCAAAAGTCATACAGATAATAAATACCACAGTTGAGATTTGAACCAGACGGCCAGAATCCAGAGTGGCCCATATATTCACCATTTTGTCGTTAACTTTAGTCTTCATCTGGGGGTTTTGTTTATAAAGTTAGAGAGCACACAGATATATAAAAGCCAGGAGGATAGAAAAGAAGATTATATAAAGCTGGGGGATTTACATAAAAGAAGGGATTGCAACTGAGAAGTGGATTCAGGGATTGCTAAATCTGCCTTAAAACTAAGTAGTAAACACAACTAGGATTATATATAATTTGCTGTCTGATTCCTGCCAAATTCCTACCTTTATTTAAGGTTTTCCACTTGTTAGGGTTTCCAAAATGGTATGAGTGTGCTAAAAAGTTGCTGAATTTTTATTATAGTTGTGTCTAAATGCATAGATGGATCTTGTTGTTTTGATTGGCTCAACTGCTCAAGCATGTCAGAATGAAGATCTAAGTTATTGAAAAGCGTTTTATATGTTCTATGTTTGTGTGTATAGACACATATTATGTATGAGTGAATTTAAATTATATTTCAGAGAATGTGAATTTGGCATGCTCTTACTCATGCGGGATTTTCACAGATCTGTTCCTTTCCATTTGTCTGAATAATCAGGACCTGATACTTTATGAAAGAGGGATGTGGTCTGTGAAAATCACATGCAGTCATTTGGGTCCCTGCTGCTCTGGTGTTAGAAACTCCTGTTTAGATAGCAGAAGTCTTGTTAGGGTGAGGGATGAGGAAGCAGCTGGCCGTTAGAGGTGTGAAATGGAATGTCAGCTGGCACCCAGATCTGCCAAGCCCATTTCTCCCACCAAGCTGGAGTTCTGCTCCGTGTCTCTTCCACCTTCTGGGGAAAGGATTGGTGGCTGGCTGGGTTGGAGTGGTCCCCCTGGGCAGGATTCATACGGCTGCATCTTTATAATCACTTTCCAGATGAATACTCTCATTTCATTTGGGAAGCCTGCCCAGTGTAGCAGCCAGGGAGATGGGGGAGGTGGTAGGGACAAGAGGGGTGATGCTTTCTGAGCAGTTGGGTTTGTATACGTGGTTAGCAGTTTTCCAGTATGACATGGAATCCCCCAGCACCGTGTTCTGGTGTGGCCATTTGTCAGCCTCTGTTGGCTGTCTTTGTTTAGAAACAAAACAAAAACCCACAGAAATTCCTAATTTCTACAACCTTTTGTTAGTTTTAAAATTGTGCCTGTCAAAGCTAGAAGTCATACTCACCGAGGCTAGGGTATTGATCATTTGGCCCTATTGAAATTAGAATTATTCTGCCAGAATTTTTTTTAGCAGTAACAGGAAACTTGAGACTCCAGGTTTCTGCCAACTCTGTGACCTTTGCCTGTTATTAGGTCATTCTACCCATGCACCTACAAAATGGTGGCCGTAATACCTTCCGGAAGGTTTCTATTATTTTAGTGAGAGTCATTCACTAAAGATGCAGATGAAAGTCACTTCTTATTAATAACACACAAGTGCAATATGAAGGGAACATCTTTTTGGTTGCATTCTTTGGTGGCCTTCAATGTCTATAAAGAGGCTCAGTTTTCTGGATTTCATGACCTCATTAGTCCCTCAGTACCCTTTTCTCTTCTATTCTTTGACTTGAGGTTTATCTCCCTAACCCACATTCTGTCACCTGTAAACATTGCCTGTGATGGTTTAAGTAGACACGGTTAAATATTCTAATTATTTGGAAGGCATATACTTGGGATCCCTGAAGACCCATCAGATTGTGTGATATAAGCCTCTTCATATGAAAAGCCTGTTCATTTTAGCAAGTGCCCAGAGGAAAGCCTCATGAAGCCTGGAGCACCCAAGGCACATGTTCTTAAATCTCAGTTGGATGGATGGTCTCCACAGAGCCAAGAGAATGGAACAGGGCAGTGTGTGGTGACGAGCCCCTTCTTTCTGAAACGTTCACACTTTGAGACTGTGAAGAAGACCCATTATTCCTTCTGTGCTCCATGCATAGATGATTAAGTCTGTGATGGAAACAATAGCTTATTTTAGCTTTTATATTTTATAATATTTATCACTAAATCATACCCTTGACCTTACTGTTGTACAATTTATTAAAAGTATTAATTTTCTGGGTCATGACCTGTTTTGCCATATTGAGTATATGTAACCAAAAAGAAACATGGTTTTTTAAATTATACATTGAGTTTGAGCTGAGTCCATTAAATTAAAAAAAAATTCCTTCTTCAAACAGGAAAACTAATACATGTATATGGCTGGATTATGACCGGAAGATTGGAAACTTTTGATTTTGATGCTGAATACATTGATAGGTAAGCGTGTGTTTGTTTTTGTGTTTAACTAGTTACATACATGCTGCACGGCTTCCTGGGACCAGCTTCCCTGATGGCAATAAATTGTAAGCAGTTGGCACAGAATTGCTATTTTCCTCTCTTTGCAGTTTATGGTCCCTCATGAGCTGGGCTTCAGCAAACTTTGCTAATGTAATTGCAACTGGTCGATTAAGTTGGTCCATTTATTTACTGACAACTAGTCACTCTGGGCTCAGTGTGAAATGAACTGTAATTGCATCTGTGGATTTTCTTTTTGAATTCTCACCCTTCCTTCCTTTGTTTCTGAGGCTGAAATAGATTCTTTATAAAATGATGTGTAAACCCAAAAGCCCATTATAACTTTCTTATTTGGTTGTTATCCATTTGTGCTTTAAAAATTGTATTAGTGGGATCAGAGGAAAACGTGGACACAGGTACTAAAAGCCATAGAGCTTTTAATGTTTTCTGGGAATGATTAGGATGTCAACATGACTTTCTTCACTGGAGATGTGGTGGAAAGTGTTACTATTAAATCATCCACACTAGAGAGAGAGGAGAACAAGACAAAAAGTGTTGAAACTGTAGAGGCTGTAAGAAGCTCTAAGCAACTGTAATCATTCAACAAATGAAGCAACTGTACTGAAGATTTATAAGGTAGACGGAAAATAATCTTACTATATGCTCAGCTGCGTAGATTCTATACATGGTGTCTAATTTTTCCTTCGCTTGGAATGGGTTGGGGGCATCCTCTTCTGTTCTATTCCATTTGTCTGATTTTGCCCTAGTTGAAGAGAACATGATCTGATTACTCTCAGGATTTACATTTCTGGCATTAAGCAATGGTCAACCTACCTTACTAGAAAACTACTCTTGTTGTAGGGGGTAGAAACTCCTACTACATCCTTGGGAATGTGCCACATTTGCTAGTTGGTCCCATCCCAGCCATCATCTGGGATATAGTCTTTGAAAGGGGGAATAAGGGCATAAATGCAATATTATCTCTGTGTGGAACCAATGTAGCCAGTGTGGAGATTATGAAGGTTTTTGGGAAGGGAGAAATATTTTCTGTTTAGTGTGAAAGCATGAGCCATGAGTGCACCCCTACTCTGCTGAGAATTTGACTTGACATCCGCCTTCAGCCACCTGCAATAGTGCAGAAAAATCCAGAGGAGAATGTTCATAGCCATGTTTCCTCTGAGTTTTTTGAGGAATGTTTATTGGGAGCATTGCACAATTATCCCTTGTCTTTTGTTTTCCTTTTTTTCAAAATCCAGCCCAGTGATCTTGGAAGCTCAAGGAGACAAATGGGTTACTCCTTGCTCTCTTGTAAATAGGCAGACGGGAAGCTGGTGAGTGTCTTATTTATCTTGCCAATGCATATGCTTGTAAGTTCTTCCACATGGATACAACACACACACTCTCTTTCTCTCCCCACTCACCACATATCTGTTTTTTTAAAAATATAAATCACACATAGCTATTTACTGCCTTATCTTTAGACTACTGAAAAAGACACAGGGATTGATTCAAAGTGCATATTGAAGTGGATGCCAAAACCTTCCTTGAAAACACGTAGCTAATACTTGTTAGGGGCTTACTATAGGCCAAGCTCTGCTTGAATGCTTTACATTGAAGTCACCCAATAATCTTGGGAGTATGTATGATTACTAGTCTCACATTACAGATGAGGAATTTGAGAAACAGAGAAGTTAAGTAACTTGCACAAGGTCTCACAGAGAGCAAGTGGCAGACCTGGGATTTGAACCTTGTCTAACTAATCAGCTCCCAGAGTTCATGATCTTAACCACTATACTTCAGTGACTAGCCAAAGGTAGAAATAACTTAAAAATTTAGCAATAAGTTTCTACACTCTCCAGTTTAAAGACCCATCGTTTTACTGTATTTTTACTTCACTCTGGACAGGGTGGGTTGCCCTTCCTTTGAGGCCATTACAAGAATGACACCCTATGGTTTCACTTTTTCGGGCTGGTGTATAGTAGAGCCAAATTCTACACTTGTGTGTAGTCTTCCTTGTGTCTGCATTTTGTTTGGTCAGAATTGTCCTTTATGGGGTTCATACTTGATAACAGATTTTTTTTAAAATAAAGGTTTTGTTATACTTGTCATATGACACATTTGAAAAGAAAGGACCAAGTGCTTAGAGTAATACTAGTTAGTACTAGGGCAAATGCTTAGGGTATTACTAACTAGTATTACCCTATATATACACTAGTTAGTAATACCCTAAGCATTTGCCCTAATGAACTCATTATACCTTCAGTACCTACCATTTTCTCTGACAAATTTGTTTTTCCTTTTGCTTTCTACTTTCCTGGTTAAAGAGTCAGATCTTCTGGTGGTGAGTTGTCTGGTCATTCTTACCTCCATTTGTCTTTTCCTTAGTTATCCTATCCAGGAGGACCATGGTCTTGGGACTCTGCAGTGCCATGTGGAAGGCGATTACATCGGTCTGTTAGAGAAGTAACATAATTTTAAAGTCTTATCCATTTCTTTCTCTGTATCCAGACAAAAACAATTGCAAGATTGGTTCACATGAGGATAATAATAATAACAATAATTACTATTTGTTAAGAATTCCCTGGAAAACACTACTATATGAAACAGCTCATATAGAAACTAATTTAATGCCACCAACCTGTGAAGTTGGTGGAATTTTTTGGCTTTGCAGGTGAGAAAAATTGAAGTTAGTTACCAGTAGATCAATATTTAAATGATGCTCCATCTAGCCTGGGCTCTTCCCTGCTATGCAATACTACAGTTGCCCTTTTATTGCTAGAAGGCCACATTGCTAATGATGCTAAGCTTATGAGGTGTTGTTTTGGTGGTGGGGGGTAAATAAATTACAGGTTTGGTTGGTAATTTGATGATGTTGGAGTCTTTGGGCTTATGAAAGCAATGGCCTGGCCCAGAAGATTCATGCAGATTCCTGAGTTAATGTGTGTTTCTTTGTGTTACAGGCTCCCAGAATGTTAGCTTCTCAGTATTTAATAAAGGAAAGTAAGTAACTGGGTATAGAAATAGGCAAATTTGTCTTCATTTTATATTATCTATCTCTCTCATCTTGCTTACTTTATCTTTTTACAATGGAAAATTTTAAACATATACAAACAGAATAGTATAATGAGACCTCATGTACCTCCTTGACTTTTTTTACTTCGGTGAAAAAAATTGTGTCCTCGTCACTAATCTGTAGGCAATGTGTGTTTCGATATGGTGGTGGTGCAGAATTTTGGAGATTAAATCTTAAGTAATTTCCAAGTACTGTAGGTTGAAAACTGTCACAAGTATCTTATAAGGAACATGGTTTCATGAAATACATTGTACCATCCAGGAAGTGCCTTCTTCAAAAGGGAAGGGGTCCACATTTCATCACACTTTGAAGTGACAAATCCGGATTCTGGATTTCTGAATCCTTACCTTACATTCTGTCCCTATATAATTTGACAAGTGTTTCTGTTAAAAGTGCAGGGTCTAGTTGATAATAATTGCATTGTAATGGCAGTGGCAATTATATATAGCTCTACAGCCCAAAGTATGGAGATTTTCTCTCGTTCTCATTTTGGAAGAAATAAAATTAATGTCTATTGAGTATTGATTATAGGCCAACTAAGGGCTAGGCCCTTTCACACTCATCATTTCATTGAACATTTGTGGCACTCTATGAAGCAGGCATTATTCCCATATGATAATTTTATATATCAGAAAACAACTTTGTCCCAGTGGTATTGTTCTCTAGTCATCCAAGGGAGCTGCTATTTCAACTGTTCTAAAGATCGATAGAAGGAAGATCCCAATCTTCCTTTCAGGCAGCTGACTAAAAAAAATGCAATCCCAGATGCTATTTTCATTCAAAACAGAACTTTGTCTTTTTCGAAGGTCAATGGTCCGCAAGAAGGCATGGCTGATCAGTGCTAAACAGGACCTTTTCCTATACCAGACACACTCAGGTACTATTCCCCTTTATGAAGTACCCCTTCCCTTGTGCGTCACTCAACGTTGGCCCCTCCTTCCCTATCTTTTGGCCATTTCTTGATGACCATTAACACCCAAAGCTATCCCTACAATCATAGACAGCCTTGTGGTTTTGGTTGAGATTAAATTGCTTGTATCCATGTCAGGTTTAGTTAATATATTAAAAGAGTCTTGATAATATACTTCTATACAAAGTCTATGGATATAAACTGAATAAAAGAAAGGAGAGTCTTGCTTTATTCTATGTTCTGAAAGTAAAAGAAAAAAGGTGGCACTTAAAAACTCTTAAAGCACATCTTTCCAGTTACTTCAACATCCATCTCTGAACATTCATTCAACAATTTATGACTAATATTGACATTAAGCTGTTCTGTTACCATCTGATGGGTAAACCGTCATACTAAAAAAAAAGAATGTGAAAATTGGAAGCTTGCATGGAATTGTGAACTCAATTTGGTAGTAGAAAGCTGGCTACTAAAGAATACTTAGATTCTAGAATGGAATACAGTCACACAGCCACTGAAGAACTGTGTGAGGTAGGTTCAGACTCCGGAAGCAATCAAAATCTACCTTTGTCAAAAGTGCAAGATAATTCGCAGGCCATGGAGCAAATGTCATTTGCCCTCTAGATAGCCTAGTCCTGCAACAGCTGAATTTTCACCCTGATTTTTCCTTTCTTTAAACAGTATAACTCGTCTGTTTGGGGTAAGTTTGAAGAAGCGCCCAAGGTGATAGTGATAGTGATAGCTGCTACAGGAAGAATGTCAGACCTTGTTAAGTGCTTTACATAAAATCTCAATATTTATTTCACTGAACTATGAGATGGTTTAACATTAGCCCCATTTTACAGATGAGGAAACAGACTCAGATAAACAAGCATCTTTTCCAAAGCCAAAGGTTTTAGTGCTAGAACGTTTAGTTCCAATTCCAAATCTTATGTCCATAGCCAATATATGGTGGGAAGTACACTCTTCTTGCCACTCCACTCCAAGGTTTTTGTGAGCCTGCCCATCACTATCAAACCCTGGAATGATTGATAGGCTGACAGGTATCCCTGACGACACAGTGCTTTTACATTTCCAGGGCCAATGTCTTCTTGGGATCAGGACTCACAGGCCAGAACTTCTTCACAGCAGAGGAGGCTGTAGGAAAAGAGGGTGTGGACAGCCATGAAGATCCCTGGGCTGAGCTCCTCGAGGGCTGACATTCAATCACTAGTTGAGCGTGGTTAAGCCTTTTAAGCTTTCTGAGCCTCAATTAAGCATCTCTAAAATGGACAAAGTGGTGCTTATCCTTCTTATGCCAAAAGTCGTCTAAAGAGGTAGAGGAGCAAGAATCTTGGAATTCATCCAAGATTTCTCTTTCTTCCTCCTATCCATATCCATTCAATCACAATTTCTGCCAGTTTTTATCTCTTATTTATGATGTATCTGTACAGCAACTGTCTGTTTCTGGACCCCATCACCTCTTGTGTTACATGCTGCAGTGGTTTCTAGAGGCCCCGACTTGCCCTCTGCCCCTTCAAGCCCCTCCCCCACATTCTCTACATCAAGCATATGTCTGATGCATGGTTCCCTCCTACTCACCATCCTCTGATGGCTTGCTGTCCCCTACCAGAAATGGGCCAAACTTCTGACGTCCTCCTTGTCTGTTTCTCCAGCTCTATCTCTCTCTCTGTCATACTCCAGCAACACTTGCATGCACTATGCAATTTCTTCTCTCCATGCCCAGGCTATCTTTCCTTTTTAAATGCCCTCTCCTTCTCCTCTTCGCTAGGCCACTTCTAATTCATCCTTTAAGACTCAGATTAGTGTCATCTCTAAACATTTTCTTCTATACCTCAATACTCCCATCCTACTCCTAAACTTCTCGTTCTTTCATATACTCTCTCATTTCTCCAACCCAAGGTATTAAATGATAGTTTTGCACACCTGCTTTACGATGCTGATCTTCTTGAGGACAAGAACTAGTTTGTATTCATCTTTATATCCCTAGTATACCATATAATAGGTGCTCTGTGAATGTTGAAAAAAATTGTCAAATATCTACAACTACGTTAAAAGTTTAAGAACTTCATAAATTGTTTTGTCTTTGATCTGTGTAATTTTGAATGCATGACAAAAGAATGTGTTAATCTCCACATAAAGCTAATACAAAATTCCAGTGCTAGTGTAAAAAAAAAGAAATTTTAAAATAGTAGGTTAAAAGCAGGGGGTTATTATGATTAGTGGTGAATTTTGGTATCTGACTGTAAGGGATCAATCTTTGCCTCCATATGTCTCCTCTGCTTTGTCACATGGGAAAAAGCATTATAAAATAACCTCCTAAAATGTCTATTTTTCAGTGGTAACCATTCATCACTAGCCTTTGTACCTTCAGTTTACACAAATGTAACTCCTCTTTTCTCTGGAGGGAATGAATCTTAGAAATGTCAAAGCTTGATAATGGAGAGGAAAGAATGAGATAAAGCTAAATTCTGGGGACTATGTGTCATATTACTGCAGGCAATTTCTTTTCTTTTCTTTTTTATTTTATTTTTTCTTGAGACAGGGTCTCGCTCTGTCACTCAGGCTAGAGAGCAGTGGCGCCATCTCAGCTCAGTGCAACCTCCGTCTCCTGGGTTCAAGCAGTTCTCCTGTCTCAGCCTCCCAAGTAGCTGGGATTACAGGTGCACACCACGACACCCGGCTAATTTTTGTATTTTTAGTAGAGACGGGGTTTCACCATATCGGTCAGGTTGGTCTCGAACTCCTGACCTCAGGTGATCCACCTGCCACCCGCTTCAGCCTCCCAAACTTGTGGGATTACAGGCCTGAGCCACCACGCCTGGCCACCGTAGGCAGTTTTAAACAATCAGGAGCAGCATGAAAGAACTGGGTATGAGGTGTGAGGTGCATGTGGGGAAGGAGCATTCAGTGTGGGGAAGAATGGGAGGGTCCTAAAGACAGTGAAATTCATTCTCCTGCTTAGAGCGAATTACAGATTCATGTGGGTGAACTGAAGCCTTTCCCAGTGTACCCAAAGTTGATTCCTCCTTGTGTTGTAACTTATTGTTCCCTGACTTGTCAATATTGTCCTTGAGGTCAGGAGACAGATTTTCTGAGTAAACATCATGGTACCTAGGGGCTTTTGCTGATACCATGAACGACTCCACATTTCCCCTTCCTTTCAAATATTGATCCTGGATAATATATACTTCTGGTCTTTTTCTTATTATGTGCATTTTTAAACAGTTACTACTAGAAAAAAATTCAACTGTTGCTGAACTTAGAAAGTTAAAATAAGAAATAAATTATTAATGTACCCTATTATTATATGATTATCTGGGTCATATTCTGATCTATATTTGGAAGCTTACTTTTTTTTTTTTTTTAAACTCTTGCAGAAATATTATCTGTGTTTCCAGAAACTGGGAGCCTTGGGGGAAGAACGGACATCACAATTACAGGAGACTTCTTTGACAATTCTGCCCAAGTTACCATTGCAGGTAACTATGCTGAAATGGCTGAAAATAGTTCATAGTTTTAGATGCCTAGGAGCTTATATGTCTGTATGGCATGAGGGATGCAGGAGGAAGCAAGCTTTGCCCCTTCTGACTTATCATGTTTGATAAGTCATGTGTTTGGTTGAGAACAGGTAGGATTTCGGTCCTGCAGTACATGGGTCACAGGAACAGAATGTCCTGCAGACACACTCACAAGGCACAGGCAATTCCCTCAGGTACCCCATCTTGTGAGTGAAGAGAAAGAAAGAAATACAGCTGCTTCTTAACAAAGGTTTACTCCTACTAAAAACAGCCTCTCTCTTCACTCTCCCTTGTTAACTATCTTGATATAGACAAGCAGGAGTGCGTGGGCATTTGCTATACAGATTATTCTGGAAATCACCCGCACCCCAGACTTGGCAAACCCTTTTGTGGACCTTTCTAGAGCCTTGTGCTCTGCCAGGTCCTGTAGTAGGTGGGATGCTTCTGTAGTCGGTGGCACCAAGGGTGTCCTCACACTGTCATGTCACACTTATCTCCCATGCTCAGCCAAGTGGTTCAGTACATCCTCAATGAAGAGCACTTCATTGCATGGCTTTCCTTCTGAATACTTCAAGCTGCCCTATCCTCTGCTGCTCTGCAATCTCTCTTTTCTCCTTCAATTGGGGTGACAACTTTTGCTATTCCATCTACACCCAGCCCTTTGCCTTAGAATAGGAGCCTGTCTACTTCAGTCTGGTCTTGCCATCACATCTCCCCACTGCCTCTCTCTCTCTCTCTCTGTATGTGTGTGTGTGTATATATATACAATTATATATACACACACATATACATGTATATGTGTATGTATACCTATACACACATATACACACACATACATAAATTTCTTTAATTCCCTTTAGGCATTCCATGTGATATTAGACATGTGTCTCCCAGGAAGATTGAGTGCACCACTCGGGCTCCAGGTAAAGATACGAGGCTCACCACCCCTCAGCCAGGTAAGGAAGCCACCAGGGCTGTTCAATAAACTCTGTATATCTTTAATCATGAGGGGCTGATGAGTAGAAATAAAAGGGTTTGAATTCTGTCTCATCTACTTGACTGGCTAACTCAGTGAGCCCTGGGTCCACGATACCATTGTCAAGGCTCTCCTTTCAGGAAGGCTCTTAGTTTTATTCAGCTGCTTAGTGACACTGCACTTCTAGCCCCAGCCGGCTGTATGACCAGTGCCGTCCAGAAGAGACCATGGTCTAGAAAGCATAACTGCCCTCAAGATACTGTTATAGCTACTGGAGGAAACCCCCAAACTGCCCGCCTTCATTCAATGGGTCAGTTGCATGTCCACTGGCTGAGAAGACAGGAGCATTAGCGTGTGCTCGGCTATGCTCAAAACAACAGCATTAGACAAGGCCGGAGAGTGGGGCACAATGGGATGTATTTAAATATGAATTTTTCTCCCCTGTGGGTATCTGTCTGCTGCTTTGAGAAACAGGGATGTATTGTGATGTTGCCACCAGGTTATGCCTGAACTGGGCAGAAATGGAGGAGAAAAGGCAGCTTCCAGCTGTCCTTCTGTATTTAAAGTGTCCACCCCACAGCAGCAAATTAAGAGCACAACACTGGAACACTTTTCTGCTGAGCATTAGAACTGAAGACTCAAGTGTAGTGAGGGATGAAGGGCAGTTGGTGTGTTACCCAGCTCAGAACCACAGGCTGACTTAGTGGTTAAACTACAGGCAGCGAGAGTCAACTCTAGAGGCATAGCACCTACAAGGAAAGTTGCCCAGCAGGGGAAAAAAACCTTTCTAAAGAAAGGGCATTCAGGTATGAAAATGCATGCAAAGTTTTGGCTTGAGAATTCTCCAGCTCCCAGATCTGCAGTTTTTACTCAGGGAAAGCTCCCATCCAAGGAAACAAAACTACTGAAACAAGTAATCGAGATAATGTGTGTTTCCTGTCAGGAAATAGAGTCTGCTCCCTTTTTGGGTATTTCCTGCTTTAGCTACTTGGGTAGTGGTAGGATAATTTCCTGAATGCAGCTGGTTTTGACAGTTAGTGATGTCCTTTATGAAGGGCTTTTGAAGTTTCTTCCACAGAAGCTGGGCAAATTACTACGGAAACCAATTGTTCTCAACCAGGGGCGATGTTGCCCCTCAGGGCACACGTAGCAATGTGTGGAAACCTGTTTGGCTGTTAGACCGGAGGTGGTGGTGGTGGTGATACTGACATCTAGTGGGCAGAGGCCAGGAAGGCTGCTAGACATTCTGCAATGCATAGGACACGCCCTCACAACAGTTACTCAGCCTAAAATATCAATAGTGCTGAGGTTGAGAAATCCTGGTTTAAAGTAATATTTTCAAAATACGCTCTTACTTTTCTATTTATTCCTTATCCACCTCTCCCTTTTAGGAGTTATTGAGGAACAACAGTATTAGTTTAAAATAATAATTACCATAATTACCTTTATTGAGCACTTATCGTATTCCAGGCTCTTTGAGTATATATTTTCCCTTAGTCCTAGTGTATTCTTGCTATTTTATTATTGGTCCTATTTTGATGCATGAGAAAAAATGAAGATGCAAGGACATCAAGGAATTTGCTCAAAGCAACACTTCTAGCTGTGATTCCAGAGTTTTACCCTTAGCCCAAGTTAGTATTCAATATTGATTGTACCTGTGCCTTTGGCCTCGGAGTTTGCTTAATACAAAATATAAATTAATATGATATCATTTAAAATATCACATAATAGCAGCATGACACATATTTGGCTCTGTGTGCAGGTCTACAAATTGAGGCCATGACACTTGAGAAACTTAAGGATTGTCAATGTTATGGGAAAAAAAGGACTTTAGAGAATTGAATTTCCCTGCTGAACTGGGCCTTAAAAGATGCTGAAGCCCACTTCCGGCTTTGGGAAGCACAAAGGCAAGCCACGTCACAAGCACACAATCATATTGTCCTCCTTTTATTCAGCCTCAGCTTCTGTTTGCTCATTCACATTTTCTCCAGGACTTGGTTCTCTTCTCTAGGCACTCTTGCTAAAAAGGCTAACTCCTACGCCAGGGAATGTTTACTGCTTTCCGAAACATTTGTATTTCATATTAACTACAGAACCTTTCATATAACTACTCTGTCTGACTCTAGGTTGACTCACCTTTACAGGTAGCATCTGGGTCATCTTTCACCTTGTAATTTGAAATAAAGTAGTTCCCCAATTTGGGAAGGTGTGCCCTGTGATGTTTATGATGTCTACATGTCTTACAGGCAATCGAGGGCTTCTTTTTGAAGTTGGAGATGCTGTTGAGGGATTGGAACTGACTGAAGCCACCCCAGGGTACAGGTGGCAGATTGTCCCTAATGCCAGTTCTCCATTTGGGTTTTGGTCAAAGGAAGGACAACCTTTCAGGTATGTTGTAGGAAAAGTGGGAGTCCTCATCAAAAGCATCTTTACTAACATAGGTGAGGCTAGGAGACAGATAAGGAAGGCATCGAGATTTCCAGGAATTTATAACACCAGCCAATTCAACAACAACAGAGTTTGACCGTATTCTCAATCAGCGTTGGTCATGCTAGTGCGGGGACAAATTTTGATCAATATGTAAAATTTGTATTTTCCACAACTTAGTTTACAATCTATTTTGGAGATGATTATCAACTAGAATATTGAGCTGAGCCAGGAGACTTGAAAAACAGCAGGGTAAAACATGCTTTAGGTACCTGGTTAAGAGGTAAAACTAACATCTGGTTGACGCCAAAGAAAGATCCAAGAATATGCCCTTTGGGTACATAAGGGAGCAAAGTCTAGGCAGCATACTGTAGGAACAACCTTCCAGTGCTGAAGGTCAACCCAATGGCCCTTGTAGAGCAGAGGAAACTCTTGCGGGTTCTGTGAGACATTGTTTTCAGTAGTAGTAATGGCGTCATGACTATAATTTTCCGTTTAATGGTGTGTAATTCCTTCAGTCTTTTTAGTCCCTTCAAGGATGTAGCCAAAATTTCTAGTATTCTAAAGTAAGCTTAAAAATATAAAAGCTTGAAAATTGCCTAGACATACTGTTTCCTTAGTGTGTTCTCAGTGTATATGTTGAAGGGTGGATCCTTTACTGAATGATGGCTCTCTTTTCCCTTTGAAATCCTTCTTAGAGAGGATGGCTGTGACTCCTGAGTGTGAATTTCAGCCAGTCTGTGACCTCCTCCAAGTATTTTACCATTTTATTAGGTTGGTGCAAAAGTAATTGCGGTTTTTACCATTGAAAGTAATGGCAAACACTGCAATTATTTTTGTACCAATCTAATAGATTTCAACTCAATTTGAAATGAAAAGCTTAGAGAATTTTTAGGCATTGAATAAGCCAAGTAGGGTTGGTAATCTGTGAGCAGTGTCTCCTGAAGCCTTGCTTACTAGGTACTTAACCATGAGTTTATGGTTTTAAAGTGGCAGTTAAGGCTGGATGCTATGGCTTGAGTCTTTAATCCCATCTACTTGGGAGGCTGAGGCAGGAGGATCACTGGAGTCTAGGAGTTTGAGACTAGGCCCTGTCTCTAAAAAGTAAAAAATAAAAAAATTAGCCAGGTGTGGTGGTGTGCACCTGTAGTCCTAGCTACTTGAGAGGCTGAAGTGGAGAACTGTTTGAGCTCAGGAGTCAGGGGCTGCAGTGAGCCATGATCACACCACTGCACTCCAGCGTGGGCAACAGAGTGAGACTCCGTCTTTAAACAAAGAAACAAATAAACAAAAATGTGGCAGTTAATTTGTGGTCCATTGCAGCACCTAATAATTCACCTTTATCACAGTTTTTAATGACCATTTAATAATGTTCAAAGGTAAATCTTTCAGCTACATTTGGTGTATTTGGGAGTGTTAAGGAGTGAGTCAGCCTACCCCAAAAGGCAAAAGAACATTTTGACTTCTACAGTAGGTCTTGTAGGGTATGTCCCTTTAACTGCCGTTTCGAGGAACCACAGGTCAGGTAGTAACTAATTTTCCATTCCCTCTCTCATTAATCTCTTTAAAATCTAAAAATTTTAAATTAAAAAATTAGAATATTTATTTATTTATTGGTAAGTTTATGTAATTATACTGATGGATCTTTAAAATACTTATTTTTGAAGCTATTTTAGGTATAAAATTCTCTCAAAAATAAAGATAATGTATATACATTAAAGCAAAATTTAAAAACATCTTTATATTGGTCATCTGAAGATTTAAGAAAATAGCATATCAGAAAATATTCTCGGTATTTATTTGGGCAGTCTAATTAGTTCCTTAACTATGTCTGCCTATAATATTAGATTGCTGGAATTTAGATATTAAAAATATGATCTTTTAAAAAATGTTTTATGAAATTGCCTGTAATCTTCTTCAAAGCTGCATTTGATGGGTTTTAATTTGAAATTCTTGACATTTTGAATTGACTCTTATCTGTGGATCATAATATTTTTAATTAGAAAAATACTCTTTGCAGGTGTTGCGGTTGCTGGTAAGCTCAGAGCAAACTCTAATAAGCAATCTGTCTTTATTTCTAATAATAAGAATCATATTTACTATAGATTGAGCTTCTACCATGATCCAGGGCCTGCAATAGCTGTGGTAGGTGGTTTTATCAGCTAAGTCTCCATATAGCTGTGTGCTGTGGCTACAACTTTCCCAAACATGACACGACAGCAAGGGGATTTGTGTCCAGTGTAGAGATGTATTGGGCTATTGAGACTAGGCAGCTACTATATCTCTTTCTAGAATATTCTGGACAATCATGTGGCATAAGAATCAGGTTGTTCTTCTTCATTACTAGAAAAGAGGACAAAGTACAAGGGCAACTATTTGTTGGCTCAGTGATTCAGCCTTGGTTACTCTTGCTTGACTCTATGTTCTTCCGCTTTACAGAGCACGGCTCAGTGGGTTCTTTGTGGCTCCAGAGACAAATAATTACACTTTCTGGATTCAGGCAGACAGCCAAGCTTCCTTGCATTTCAGTTGGTCAGAGGAACCAAGGACCAAGGTATTCACTGTCTTCTTATTTTCCTTTTCTCTGTTGCCAGTCCTATACCCATGAAGAAAGAAAGAATCAAAGTTAAGGCTCTCTGTTTTACAGATAGTTTTAACATGCCATTGGATGATCAGGAACTTTAATTGTTGAAAAAGAATTTGGTTGAGTGTGAACCTACTATTTATTGAGCACTCACTGTAAGCCAAATGTTATGCTACATCTTTTACAGAACTTGTCTCTAGTTCTCACTGCATCTCTGCAAAATGTATGTATATATGCATATATATATTATGTATGTGTTTGTGTGTATACACACATATATACCTAAAGACATGTGTATGTATCTTTTCCACATGAAGAAATTGAGGCTTAAAAAGATTGTGTGGGCCAGGCGTGGTGGCTCATGCCTGTAATCCTAGTGCTTTGGGAGGCTGAGGCAGGCAGATCACTTGAGCCCAGGAGTTTGAGACCATCCTGGGCAACATGATAAAACCCCGTCTCTATTAAAAACACAAAAATTAGCCAGGCATGGTGGTGCATGCCTGTAGTCCCAACTACTTGAGGGGTTGAGGCAGGAGGATCACCTGAGCCTTGGGCAGTCGTGGCTGCCACTGCACTCCAGTCTGGGCAACAGAGTGAGACCTTGTCTCAAAAAAAAAAAAAAAAAAAAAAAAAAAAAGAAAGAAAGAAAGATTGTGTGCCCAATCCACTTGGATAGCAAAAAGGCACATTCAGGATTCAACCCTAAATTTACCTGACTCCAAAACTTGTGCCTTTTCCACTAATTTTGGGTGGAGATGTAGGCAGCTATATGTAGGAATTCCCCATCAACATTGAAGGATAAGAAAAGATGCCTTTAACAGCAGCCAAAATGCAGTTATGCCGTTGACAAAGAATCACAATATTTTCCTCAAATTATTACTATGTTTCTCTGAAATTGGTTTGCTAGTTGGTTGGAGAAATGTCATAGATTTTGATGTGATCAAGTCATTCCAGGTCTCTGAAGGGCTTAATACTACCTTCTCCATAGTGTCATGTAATCCTAGGGTTTAGGTTGGTTGTTCCTTCTGTGAACATGGCCCATCTACTCTCATTTGAGTACTACTCAATTGAAAGAGATGATAGATAGACAGGTAGATAGAGAGCTGGAGAAGCGTAAATAACCACATGGCTGAGGTAACTGGGTTAATGTGTTAAAAGGCAGATCAGTTCAAAACTCTCTTGTTAGTAGCAGTTCAGACACTTAGTGTTTGAGAAAGAGATGCCTGGAAGCTTCATAGTGTTGATCATGATATGCTTATTTGGGCACAGGTGAAAGTGGCCTCTATCAGCGTTGGCACTGCTGACTGGTTTGACTCCTGGGAGCAGAATAGAGATGAAGGGACCTGGCAGCAAAAGACTCCCAAGTTGGAGCTGTTGGGTGGAGCCAAGTACTACCTGGAAGCAGAGCATCATGGGATAGCCCCAAGCAGGGGGATGAGGATTGGTGTCCAGATTCACAACACCTGGCTGAATCCTGATGTGGTCACTACTTACCTCCGGGAGAAGCACCAGATCCGAGCCCGAGCCCAGAGACTTCCAGAAGTACAGGTCTGTGTGTCTTCCCAGTCGCATGGAGCTGAACTCTGGAAGGAATAAAGTCCCGCGTAGCCGGAGCACTGACTGGGAGCCTGGGGACCTGAGGGGTCGTTATAACCTTCCTGTCAAAGAAGTAGGATATCTGTCTAACAGCATTGTGAAGATGTTTACAAACATGTGATGTCTTATTCCTGAGATTATCTTACTCATTGAGTTAGTTTTAGGAATTTAAGTTCCAAGTAAGTCTTCTTTTAGAAACTTATTTCCCAGAAAAGAGACAAGGTCCTCTAAAAGTCTTCTTTGAAAAGGTCGTGTCCTTTGGGTCTCTCAGCTGTGCCCCATATTTTCATTGAACAGTTTTTATGTATTATAGTTTTTGTTGTTCACTTTTTGGTATACAAAGACAAATCAATATGAACTCTGCCTTCTAAAGCTTACAGTCTAATAGTAAAACATGTACACAAATAACCATAGAACAAAGTAGAAAGTAACAAGTGATTTAAGAGATTAAAAGCTGGCCGGGTATGGTGGCTCATGCCTGTAATTCCAGCACTTTGGGAGGCCAAGGCGGGCTGATCACAAGGTCAGGAGATTGAGACCGTCCTGGCCAACATGATGAAACCCCTTCTCTACTAAAAATACAAAATTTAGCTGGGCGTGGTGGCACGTGCCTATAATGGCAGCTACGTGGGAGGCCGAGGCAGGAGAATTGCTTGAACCAGGGAGTCGGAGGCTGCAGTGAGCCGAGATCATGCCAAAGTATTCTGGCCTGGTGACAGAGTGAGAGTCCGTCTAAAAAAAAAAAAAAAAAAGCTTCATAGAACTTACTCCATAGCAAAAGTATAATGTGCCCTATACGGAATGTGTTGGAAACAAAGCAGAGACTGCATAAGCCTCCAAGAGAGGGTGCATGCCATGGGGCTGCTTCCGCCTGCTGGGCTACCCTTGGGTGAGAGGGGCTGAAAGTGCAACATTCAGTGGCAATTGTTACATCTCATACTGTCTATCAAGGGGCACAGATAAATAGGGAGACTGACACTTATATTATTCTAACAAAAGTTCTCATTAGGCAATGATGCTGTGTTCTCCAGAGATTTCTGAATGGTAGGGCATCAAAAAGTTAAAATTATAATAAGAAGGAAATAACAAGCTGAGGAGGAAATGTCCTGCGTTCTTAGATTGTCTCTCTGGCTTAATTAGCACCATCATTTAGTCTTGTCTCTCTTGACTTTTTTAGGTGCTGAATGTGTCAGGCAGAGGAAACTTCTTCCTTACTTGGGACAATGTCTCTAGTCAGCCAATCCCTGCAAATGCCACAGCCCATCTGGTGGGAGACTTCTTTAAAAAATGAGGGATGGGGGTGGGAGAACTGGGGGTGGTCTTTATGCTCATGATATAAATTTCTGGCATTTTTTCCTTTGTAATAGATTCAAACAACCATTGAGGAGTTACTTGCAGTAAAATGCAAACTGGAACCCCTTTGGGCTAACATCCTTCTCCGGCTTGGATTTGAAGGAGGTGCTGTCCCTGGCTTCACACATTCTGACTGTCTTTTTCATCACGGTCTTTTTTCTTTCTATAAAATGAGAACAATCCCCATTTCCTCTCCAAGGTGATAACAGAGTAAAAAAAAAAAAAAAAATGCAACCAGGATTTGGACACTGAGTGGCTGAGGGACTGGCACTGTGCTTGGGAGTGTGATGCTCAGTGTGGGTGTCAATAGAAAGGAAAGGCATTCCTCCTGGGCTGTGAGGTAGAGTGCAGCACCCTCCTATACTCCCCATGCCACGTGCTGGGAAAAGGTCAAAGACATAGGTGAGAAACATGCAAACCTAGCCAAAACCATACTAATCTTCAAATTACATCTAAAGGAATTACTAATTAAGAAAGTGGTCTTAAGAAATTCTTAAAATGTGAGGGTATGTTTTTAAAACTACTACTAAGGTGAACTAAATTCTAGTTATTTTTGAACACCTCTTCCATCTTGATATTCCTCGTCTTTTTGCTTCTCAATAGTTTTTCATATCCCGCTACACAGAGAAAATGCTAAAGGATTTTCAAGGCTCCAGGGAACACAGAATGAGTTTCTTATCACTGGAGCCTTCAAGCCAGGGGTGCTGACCACTCATGCTGTGGCCAGCTCTCCCAGGGCTGAGGGGCCCATATCATGGTGAACAGGACAGCCCCTACAACAAAGAATTATCCAGCCCCTAAAATAGTAATAGTGCTGAGGTTGAAAACTCCTGTTCTAAAGTCTTCTTGTGCCAACAACTTTGCCCCTAACTGAGTTAGAAACCAAGGATGCTGGGGAGTTAGAGTTGAGGAACTGAGGCTCAGAGAGGTTGAATTACTCAAGGTTGCATGGGTAATTGGGTTAGAACAGGGGTTTTCTTAAATGAGATACTCTAAAGTCCTCATGCACACATGTCGGGAAGCTCTGTCTTATTTAACATCTATGCCTGTCTTTCTATTTTATCTGAACTGCATCCAGGCCTAGAAGTTTCCAACTCTGATGGGGACCTCACCAGTGGGACGGAACCCTTCTGCGGCAGGTTCAGCCTCCGTCAGCCTCAACACCTTGTCGTAACTCCCCCGGCTGCCCAGAAGGGCTATCGGCTAGATCAGTATACACATGTGAGTAGCAGCCCTTGTTCTTCCGGGTCAGGTGGGTAGGGATTGGTATTGCTCTGTGGATTCGAGACTGAAAACTCAGAAGCACAAAGGAGTGATTGCTGTGATCTGCCCAAGGTGTTTCAGGCTGAGGTTCTAGGTCTCTCGACTGCTGTTTCAGGTATGAACAGACACTACTGGTCCCCACTTGTGTGTTGTTACATGGAAATGCCTTTGTATTAGCTGTGAGACCCTGAAAGGTTTTATTCGCTACAATATTTTCTTTGATCTCTAAGAGTGCAGACTGTGTCATTGGACAATCTGGTTTTAAATCCTGATTTCACACCCAATGTGCCTTCCATGTCTGTCTTAAGTACAGTTTGCCTTCATTTACTCATCTGTAAAATGGACAGTAATGTGGTCTATCTCTCAGGACTGTGGTATAGATTAAATGAGATAATGTAGTAAAGTGCCTGCACAGTTAGGACCCAGTGAAGGCTAATTATTGTTCCTCTAGCTGTTGTTATTATTGATGGATTGAATTGTCTGATGCATTTCTCAAATACCTCTTACATCCTTTGCTTCGATAGCTCCACCACCCTTGTAAAAGAAGTGCAGCTGATTTGCACTTTGGGAACCGGAATGAGTTTTGCTGGAGTGGTGGAGCTCATGGCAGTCGTTTCTAGTCTTTTCCTAGTCCGGCTGCTGTGGGAGTTGGGGCTAAATGGTTCATGCTTGAGCTCCTCCCTTCTTCAGCCTCATCTCTTCTGCAGGGGCGCCCAATGGAGGTGATTTTGCCCCCCAGGGAAGAGTTGGCAATGCATGGAGACAGTTTTGGTGGTCCAAACTGGGGAAGCGCTATCAGCATCTGGTGGATGGAGGCCAGGGAAGCTGTTGAACATCCTATAATGCACAGAATAGCGCCTAAAATATTGATAGCAGGTTGAAAACTCCTGCTCTAAAGTCTTCTTGTGCCAATAGCTTTGTCTCTAACTGAGTTAGAAACCAAGGATGCTGGGGAGTTAGAGCTGAGGAACTGAGGCTCAGAGAGGTTGAGTTACTTGCTTGAGGTTGCACAGGTAACTGGGTTAGAACAGGGGTTTTCTTAAGTGAGATATTCTAAAATCCTCACTGCTGAGCACAGTGCTAAGCATGACGTGTGTGTTTTTTTTTTTGGCCTCAGAAAAAGTATTTATTTGTAGTTTTCCCCAGTTTTATTTAGGTAGGTAAATAACAATTTAAGTTATTTGTCTCTCTGGCTACACTAGTAAGCTCTGGAAGGGCGGGAACTGGACTGACTCTCTCAGAGCCTATAGCAGGGTTCTAGGGATGTGGGCTCCTCACTACATATTGTTTGAATGACTGCTTTTTGCACTAATAGTACTGAAGGACTTATTTGGTGTCCATAGCTGTGTCTTGCGTACAAAGGCCACATGAACAAGATCCTGAAGATGACTGTGTCCTTCACAATCGGCTTTCAAAACATGGTAAAGAACACCACCTGTGACTGGAGTCTCACGAGGACCAGCCCCAAGAGGTAGCTAATCGGTGGGGAGGCGTGGTGGGAATTTGGTCAGCTGGGAGGATTCGCTCTCTTCGGGACAGTGATCCACCTGAGGCACTAATGGTCTTATATTTGGGCCTTGTATACTAATTTGGGGATTTGAATATATTTTATTTGACAAAAAAGTTTGACTCGAGAGCAGTTAGTTGTTAAGAATATACTACTCCCTAGAGGGAGTCTGACATTTCTCATAGGAGTAGAATCGTAGAACAGCGAAGTTGGGGGAATCTTAGAGAACATTCTTTGACATGACAGGTGGAGGAAATTTGGGGCCCCAAGAATTTGTGATTCATCAAAATTCATTCAGCTAGTGACCCTGGAATAAAATTCAGCCGTCTTGATCCCTTGATTCAGTGCTTTCCACATAATTCTCATGGGTCTTGTAAATGGTCTTAAACCTAAATGAAACTGGTAATGTCCAGAAGTCTCAATCTTCTCTGTGGCTATAGCCTAACATTATAATTTGCTTAAGACACACAGTTAAACTGTAATTTGAAAATGCTGCTGACATTGCATGTCATGGATGAATGATTGACTTAAAAGGTGACTCCTGGTGTTATATCCGAGGCTGAGCTGAGCCCATCTTGGGTGGGATGTTTGTACCCATGGCACCTGGGACTGCTTGGGTGCAGGGGCTCATGGGGTCTCTCTCCTGGCTGCATAGCCTGCAGACCCCCCAGGTTTGGGAACAAGGGCTCTAACGGGAGAGGACTGCAAGTGCTCGCTGAGAGCCCAGTTCCACTCCACGCTGTTTTTCAGCTGGCAGTTCCGTTGCACTGACCTCTGGGAGACTTGTGTGCGTTGCTCCGGGGATCTCCAGCCCCCTCCGGCAAACTCCCCAGTGCTGGTTCATCAGATTGACCTTGTCCCTCTGGTGCAAGAGACGGGCCTGTTCTATGTGGATGAAATTATTATTGCAGACACAAACGTAACAGGTAATCAGCAAATTCTCTCTCCTCCACGAGCCTATCAAATGCCTGCCTCAAACTTTCCTGCTAGGGGTTACTGTTTTTTTTTAATGAGGAGAGAACAGGTGATCCTCCTTTTTGCCTGCCTTGGCTCTAGAAAACAGATGGGGCTGGGATTGTGTGCCTTTGGTTCTATGTCTCTAGTCCCTCTTCTTTCCTATTTTTCCCACTATTTGCTTTTGCTTCTGGTGTCTGTACTCTTAATCCAGTTTTCCCACTTTCTTGCTGGGAAGTCTTGGTTTCTTCATCTGTAAAATGGGTATAATAAGAACTCTACTTCATTAGATTACTGTGAAGATAAAGTTTAATATAAAGCACTCCTTACTGGCCTTGTCCATAGAAGGTGCCTAATAAATATAAGCAATTATTGTTATTATTATTATCATCATTAGGCTAGCAGGATTTCTCCACCTCTCCATGAGTTAATATGTCATACCAGGTGCTAGAAGGAACACAGCAGTGTCTGTCCCTGTAAATGGGCTAAGAGTCTGATCTACAACCTTCAAGACAGATGCAGTGAGAGTTGGAAGGTAATCATGTTCTTCAGAGAGAAGGCCCTTGTCCTTTCTGTCTCTCCAGACTCTTCCCACTCATTATTTAGCGATCAGGCCTGGCTTTTCCTTCCCGAAGTTTCCCTTGACCACTCTTGGGCACAGTGGTCTCACCTAGCTCTTGCCCGCTAGTCCAGGGCCCTGCTGAGGTGGCCGTTTGTGATATGCACCCACAGCCAAGGCAGAATCGTGCAGTTTGCCCTCAGTGTCTTCGGGCTTCCAACTTTTGCTCATGTTTCCTTCTCTGTCAAATTCCTTGTGGCTTTGGGGCTCAGCGAGCCTACTTCTTATAGTTTCTTTCCCTCTCCAAGAAGAAAAAGATGATACCTTCATTTACATTTTGATTTAGAAAATGTACAACTTTTCAGTCCTTTGCCTAAACATTGCAGTACTGAAGGCAGGGAAACTTGGGGATGGGTGGCAAGAGGACTCTTTATCAGCCTTGAAATTACATCGTCTTCGACTCTCATCGAAATCCCATCTCTCCTCTGTTTCCATAGTTTAAGTGTTTTGGGGACATCTGGGTCATTGCTTATTGTTCCAAACCTGTTTGTGCTCTGGCACACTTAGAAAATGACACTACTCAAGCGACGTGCTAGGTGACTACCTGAATTTTTTGGTGCTCAGGACAACTGGCTGGGGGGTCTTTTGGTGACCCCAAGTGCTGCCTCAATTTCCAGAAGGCTGAGGGAATCAATATTTCATACACTGGAGCCCACTGGTTGGAAAACTCAGGACTGGATAATAGGTGCTGTTCCGTTTTTCTTTTCTCTTCCTTTAATGCCATTCTGCCTCTCCAAACACTTGAAGCCAAGGATTCAGAACCTTTTCTTACTGCCCTCACCTCTTTGCCACCAAATTCTCTGTGTATCTGGAATCATCCAGGGGTGTGGTGAGGTGGGAGCAGGAAGGGAGAGGGCAGAGACAAGAGGGAAGATGGTGGTGGCATGCATGAAACGGTCTGCCTCCCACTTTGTCACATTAACCCTGCTGGCAGTGGCTGTTTTCAGAATTATTTAATGGCAACAGAAACTACACAATTGGGCTAAAATTCATAGTTAATTGTATATCATTTATGTGATCTCAATTTTATACTTGATGGTATTCCCCTGCCTAATGTCCTGTATGAGACTTCGTTTTATCTCCCACTAGCACTGGACAGTGGTAGCTTCCATTTATTTCTCATTTAGTTCTCAGAAGCCCATGAGTTGGTCCTGTTATCCCCACCTATGGATGGGGAAACCAAGGCTAAAAGGAGTTGAGTATTTTGCCCCAATTCCCGCAGCGAGGCTGTGGAGGAGATCGGAATGTAGTGATCACCCAACCTGGAACTGAACCTTCAGTGATTTTACCCAGCTGAACAAATAATCATTTATTGACCACCTACTCTATGCCTAGCATATGCTAAGCATCAAGCATGAGAAGATGAATTATACAAAGATGTTGCCCTTAAACTCTTTAAAGTCTCCATTGTAACCAATCTTGGGGAGGAGGCTAAAAGGATATTGATATTGTGCTGATCATTTTAAATCTTAAATCTCACTAAACTCCCCTTGTCAGGTAGATTACTATCAATCATGCATGTCATAATCCCTACTTCACACGTAAGAAAACTGAGTCTAATGGAGTGTGTGTGGATTAGCTGAGTGGGAATCCAGTAGAAGTGAAAAAATCAGGGTTTGACCAGTGGTCTCTCTTAAAGCTTGCACTCTTTCTGTACATGTGCTGGCTCCACACTGTGGATAAACACCCAAATGCTCCTGTATGTGCCTCTGAGTGTAGTGCTCCTAAGAGAATCACCTGAACATCCCTAGAGATGCCAGGGGCTATGGGAAGGAAAGGAGGAAAGGGTGGCAGGCTACACTGCAATAAATTAACTGTGTAGGAGTGCCTCCAAGAGCATAGGGAGTGACATTTTGCTGGCTGGAGGGTTATTGAACTTTTCTATGGAATCAATCTTCATCTCCTTAAATCAGGACCTCGCATTTTCCTTTTTGTACTAAATGGAATGGCCTATCCTCCTGCCTCATCTCCATGTGTTCTTTATGGTAGCAGATAAGTAGGAATCTGTGCTTTTGGTGTGTGCTGAGATCTGAGTAACCCACATCTCCAACTGGGATTTTCCACACAGCAAGTCTCCTATCCTGAGTAACTTGATAGTAATTGGATCACTGGTCTCTAGTTTCTCAAGCTGATTCTGGAACGGCTCGCCCAGGGGGGAATCTGGTGGAATCAGTATCTGTGGTGGGATCCCCTCCAGTCTACAGTGTCACCTCTTGGCTGGCGGGGTGTGGCACGGAGCTCCCGCTCATCACTGCACGGTAAGGAGTGCCTTTTTCACACCTGCCCCTTCTCCTAAGAATGCTTGTTTGCCTTGGCGGACACAGGTGAGATTTTTATCAGGAAAAGCCACCTGTCTTGTGGCTGAAAGCAATGTTCTCAATCTTGAGAATGCAGCACCAGATTCACCTGGAAGTATTGTTAAAATTACTGGGCCTACTGTCAGAATTTCTAATTCAGTAGGTTTGGGGAAAAACCTGAGAATTTGCATTTTTAATAAGTTCCTTGGTGATGCTGATTCTGCTGGTCTGGGGACTACGCTTTGAGAACTAATTCCGAGTCAGTTAGTTTAAAAATAGTGGCATTTTGTGCTGTTCAGAGGTTCACATCACCACTGCCTTTTTTTGTTGTTGTTATTGTTCCCTTCATTGCATTCCTCATGTATTAATCTTGTTGAAATTCTTTGAAGTGAAATATCTGGAGAAGAAAAATAGCTATTTCTAAGAACTCACCACCAGATGGCACAAGAGCCCCATAAGCATTGCTTTGTAATAACGATTTCTAGCCACAGTTTACAAAGCAGTAACTAAGGATCAGGCTACTTGTAAGCTTCTGGAACACATGTATAATCTAATTTGTTCTTTTAAATTTTCACCTACACCTCAGTAGAATGGGAAGAATTGAGTGCTCTGCCTTTGATGTACGTATATGTATAAGTATATTTATAGGTGTATATATATATTCACACTGTATATATGTGTATATACATATATATCTACATATACAGTCATGTACCACATAACAATGTATCTGTCAGTGATGGACCAAATATATGATGGTGGTCCTATAAGATTATACTACCATATTTTTACTGTACCTTTTCTATGTTTAGATATGTTTTGATACACAAATACATACCATTGTGTTACAATTGCCTACAGTATTCAGTACAGCGGCAGGCTTGTAGCCTAGAAGCAACAGGCTATACCATATAGCCTAGGTGTGTGGTAGGCTGTACCATCTAGGTTTGTGTAAGTAAACTGTATGATGGTTGCACAATGATGAGACTGCTTAAGGATGCATTTCTTAAAATGTATCCTCACTGTCAAGTGATGCATAACTGTATAGGTTTTTTTCTCTCATCTTTTCTACTATGTTCCAAAATGAGTTCTCGTACCTACAGCATGTTGCAATGGCGTATTAAAGGCAGGTGCAGAAAGTTTGAACCCGTGCTTTACTTTCCTTAACTAAATGTTTGTTCCCTGGTCCTCTGGGCAGGAAAAAGCAATAAAACCATCAACTGAAAATGAAGGGTTGAGACATCTTCAGTGGCAGAGAGGAAGCCCACCATATCGGTAGGCTCTAAATGCCAACATTTTTCACTCTGAAATGATAGAGGTGAATTAAGTTACTCTGAAATGATTCTCACATCGTGTGGTCCTGAAAACTCCCTTTCTGAGTTTCTTCAGGTCCCTTAGCTCTTTGTGGAAGGCTGCAGCCTAAGCAAGACAGGACACCCTTCAGACGAGGTCCTCCTAGGTGCACACCCCAACCCAGACGTTAATGCTTTGTTTCTGACGTGCCACAGCTCTGTGCCCACTGAAGGAACAGAAGAGGGATCTGGACTGGTCCTGGCGACCACACAGAGACAACAGCGGACAAGTCCACCTCTAGGAGGACACTTTCGCATCCAGCTTCCTAATACAGTGATTTCTGGTAAAGGGGCGACTGGGGGTGCAACACTTCTCACTCACATAATCTCACTTACATTCCCAAGGGAGCAACATCCTGGGAGGTTGTCAGGTGATAGTATTAAAGCTATTTTGTTTATTTTCCAGTGTCTGAAAGTGACAATTCTTAAAATGAAAGATTTGGAAAGGGGCTTACTGTTAATGCTACCCCAACCTTTACATTTTGTAGATGTGGAAGATGTGTAGATGTGGAAACTGAGTGGATCAGCTTCCTGGGACTGTTGTAAGGAGTTACCACAAACTGGGTGGCTTCAAACGGCAAAAAATGGTTCTCTCCCAGTTCTGGGGCCAGAAGTCCAAAATCAAGTTGTCGGCAGGGCCACACTCCTGTGAAGTATTTGCTCCTGCCTCTTCTGGCTTCTGGTGGTGGCTAGCATGTCTTGGCTGTGGCCATATCACTCCAACCGCCGCCTCTGTGGTCACGTTGCTTCTTCCTCTTCTATCTCAAAATTTTCTTTGCCTCTCTCTTAAAAGGGTACCTATTACATAATTGTATTCAGGGTCCACCGGGGATAATCTAGGACAGATTTTTCCTCTCAAGACCCTTAGCTACATCTTTTGCCATATGCAGTTTATTATTTTGCTTTATAAGTTAACGTTGATATTTTCCGGGGATTAGGCCATTAGGCCATCTTTTCGGGGGTTCACCATTCAGCCAACTACCCTGAGGCTTGTCAAAAGGTCATACAAATAGCTGATGACAGGGTCCAGTTGTGAACCCACGTATTTGATTCCTGGGTCAGTCCTCTTCTTTCTAGAGTTTTATAGACCAAGATACATGATAGCCATGGTCCATCAGAGTTAAACTTAATGGTGACACCATATACTATGGAGGATTTTAGTGGTCCCAACAAATGTAGAAAGAACTTTCAGATGCAAATAGAGTGTTTGTAAATCTTCAAGAATACATACAATGCACAAAGAGCAAGGATTAGAAGTGATAATGATACATTACTTATTTGGTAGAAACGTGGGGAATCAGGAGCAAGGCTCAGTAGAACTTGAGAGGGGCTGTATAAAAGTTGGAACATGGTCCCAAAGTCTTCTGCCCTCCCAAGCAGAAAGTTCCTAGGCCTGCGCAGGACCTCTTGGGTGGGAGGAACAGAGTGGTGTTTTTATTATAATAGGGTGACTCAGGAGAAGTCGAAGATCCCTAGGTGTTGATTCTGGTAAATGGGGGAATAAACATCAACCATGTCCTGCCTCTGTGAGGCCCATTACTGTGCTATTTATATTTGATTTTACTTCTCATGGATGACAGCTCATCCGTAGAGACTTCCTGCTACTGATTTATATCACTGATGATCCTCAGATCACTACCTGCAAAACAACTGGGGAAGTCAGCCTTGGCCTGGCCTCTTGAATGGTGATGGATCTGAAACTCTGTATGAATGTAGAAACATGTTTTGTAAAAGGATAAGAATTTCGTTAGCAATTTAGAAACGCAGTGATATTTTATTAACCCTTCAGAGTGGTGTGGAATTCAAGAGAAATGCTATTGAGTAGGTAGAAGGCAACCTGGGTTTTCATGTAAACCTGTCTTACTGCACTGGCAAGCTATGGTTGGGTTTCATTTTCTTCATCCCTAAAGTAGGCATTAGGGTACCCAATGATTCACCTCACAGGGCTGCTGGGAGCAGCTAATGAAATGGGAACTTCTGGTAGAGCACAAAGCAGGGTTCAAACACAGAGACCTGTTATTCCTCTGTGGGCACATGGAATGGGGAAGCAGGTGGTTGGGCTTAAAGAAAATTCTAATAGAGAAACTGAAGTTAAATGCCAACATTCCTCAGCTGGGCTGGCCAAGTTTTTATGGGTGTCAGCTGCTGTATGCCTCCCTCACTCCCTGTGAAAAGTGGCCAACTTTTCTCTATTCACAGGGCCAGCTAAATTTTTCCAGGGAAGATCTAATATTTAATTAGACATTCAGGCATTCAAGGGTGTGTGGAGTTTACATTTCGAGTTGACAGTTGAGATGATTTTATCTGACATGGCTGTGCTCTCTGATTGCTGTGTGATGTGGTATGAATGAAAGATAGTGTAATATAAAAAGTGGGTATCTACTTGTCTTTATCTTAGGAAAAAATGGTTTAATTAGGGCTGGGGATTCTACTGAAGTTCCATTTTGACAGAAGGGTCTCCTGAAAATTTGATAAGCATCCTGGTATGTGTTGTGTTATCCTTGATGATGAAACCCAGTAAGGTGGATTAATTAGTGTCTGTGTTTTCTGCATCAAAACCTTCTCTCACAGAAGTCCCTGTACAAATTTCTGCTCATCACCTTCACCAGCTCTTACAGAATAATGCTGATGACTTCACATCCAGATACCTTAATGCCAGTGACTTCTCTGTGAAGGAGGATCTATATACTTGCTACGAACGCGTGTGGACCTTGTCCTGGTCCACTCAGATTGGGGATTTGCCCAATTTTATCAGGGTATGTATAGTATCCCTTTTAGTGGTATGGATTTGCTGCCCTGGAGAAATTCTGCAAAAAAAAAAAAAAAAAAAAAAAAAAAAGAATTACACAAATGGAAACAGTCATGAATTATTAATTTTGTTGGAATATTCGAGTAAAGGGATTCTATGATCTTTCTTTCTGGAAGTTTTCAACACATATTTTGTATCTCATATCCCTGAAAAAGCAATTTAAACCCAACGTCTCCCTTCCTAACTCACTGTAGGTAGTGAAGTTGTTGGTCAGTGTCCACCATGCAATAATTCTACATCTGTTATTGGATAATTTAAGCAGATGTGATTGACTTAGATGATCGTGGAAGCAGATGGCATAGCAGAAGGAAGTTTAGAAAAGAATTTGCTGTCTTTGTGTAATGACAAAACCAGATGCTCTTGCATATTTAGGGTTTTAAAAAATAATCTAATGATCATCTAGCATTTGGTTATTATAAAAAGAAGCCCAAGATGAAAATTTTTTCCTAGTTGTATGGTGGTGTGGGTTATCTGATTTTCAATCGAAATTCTAGAAAGGAGATAGAGGAAGAATGGGAGACCTTGCTTTTATCTCATGGCACTGTTTCTTTCCACTTTATTTTAATAATTTGGATTGCAAACATATACAATGGAAAAACATGGAGAAGCAAGGTATCTCAAGACTTAGAAGATGGTTTATTGTACCTCTTTTGGCAATCGACTTGCAAATGAATATTTCTCTAATCTACTGGGGCTTTCCTTAGCCATTATTTACTGTTATGTTTCTATATTTCAATTCTGTCACTCTACTTTCACTTTCTAGCTATCTGATTATCTGAAACACAATGTGAAAAGACCCTTTATTATTTGATTAGACAAGATTAGATTTTGGTTCCATGACAGAATTTACCAGAAATGTAACCATCTCAGGTCTCTGATGAAAACCTTACTGGAGTGAATCCTGCTGCAGCCATGCGTGTGGTATATGATGGTGGAGTTTTTCTTGGACCCATATTTGGAGACATGTTGGCTACTGCCAACCAGCATAGTCAGGTGAGAGTGAATGGGCCATCCTAAGTGCAAGCTCCAGTTTCAAGTCTAACTCAGCTCCTCACTGATTTGTATCATGGACCCATTGATTTAGCTCCTAAGGGTCATTTTGCCACTGTGTAAAACAGGGGTACTTATGGCTGTCCTTTTTGTACCCCCGCAGGGTATGTACATTTCCCTGAAAATATAAATGCCTTATAACCACAATATTCTATTATAATTGTTGATACTACTGTTATGGTGCAAAAATTTGAGAATCTCTATAGCTAAATATGATTTATGCTTCTATCCGAGGTATCAAAAAGTAAATGAGCTAGGTCATTCTTTTTGTCTTTAAAATGTCCTTTTATTTTTTTCCTATCTTCCCATATTTCTGTTATAGGTCATCTGCTTTCCATTTGATAAAGTTTTAAAATACAAAAGCAATAAAGAATAATATCAACACCTGGGTACCCAAACTGAAAATTGACATTGTCAACATTTTGATATATTTATAATTTTTGTCTTTATGGAAAAAATGAAACAGAATAGATAAAATTGAAGTGTTCTTTATTGTCCATGCCATGCCGATACCTCTTCCCTTAATAAAGAAACACTGTCATAAATATAATCTGTATGCTATTAATGCATTTTTTATACATAGAGAATCAGCGGAGTCATATATTTTTTACCTTTCTCATTTCCAAGTAGTTTTTGAGTTCTATTAGATTAACATTAGTTCCAGTGAAAGGGAAATATATATAGTCTCTCTTTGGGAATCTACCATTCTGTGACAAAAGAGACCCCAACTAAAGTATCCAAATACACTCTAGTCTTTAGTTATATATTCACATAGTGATGGTGGAAGGAACACACTGAATTTGTTGGTCTTTAGTAGCAAATAAAGGGCTTGTCACATAAAGTAGGTACCTGGTTGGAAATACAGAGTGATGAGAAATCCTTATGCAGTTTAAGCATGTGAAATTTACTTCTACATGACAGAGAGAAAATTTACTCAATATTTCGCACATTTAATTACAGAAATGGGTTTCAGCATGTCCACCATCATTTTAAGAAAGCTTCATGTGTTTTGAACCATTCATTGCAATTTAAGATTAATTACTGGGAAAATAGAAAAAAAAAAGAATAAGAATAAGCGAATCATGAACACATTTCAGCTTGGGAGCGCTTCACAGATACTTTATGAATACCCTAGCAGATATGAAATGCATAAAATTGAAAAGAAATTTTGCCTTTTTTCAGGTGGTTGTGCGAGTGAATGACGTACCAGCTCATTGCCCAGGTTCCTGCTCTTTCCAGTACCTCCAAGGGTCAACTCCCTGTGTCCATTCTGTGTGGTACTCTGTTGGTATGATTTGTGACTTGGCTCTGAGATGGGTATAAACCTGAGACTTGCAGTGATTTTGTTAGAGGCCATGTAGCTGGTGATGGGTGGGTAGAAGATACATTAGTTCATTAGGCAGAGGTTGACTGATGCAGCAGAAAGTGTTATGTTTTGGTCTATCTAAGGTAAATGGTCATGATTTGAAATGGGGAGAAGTAGACTTTTGATGACTAAAAATGTTTTATTGTCTTTGTCCTTTATTTTGAAATACTATGTTCTTTTAAAAAAATTGATCAGTGATCTCTTCTCACTAGCTGGAGAAAATTTAAGATCGGGGCTGTGTACTACAATAATAAATACAGGTGGCCAATATTTAAGTCAGCATTCAGCCCCTTGAATTTTGGGAGGGGATTGGGGGAGAGAATGAGCATTTGATGATAGTGAGGCCTCTTAAATGAAGTAATATCACTGAGAGATTATTTTGTTTGTTTGTTTTTTTAAAATTTCTTTCCTCCTTTAAGATGGCGACGTCAACCTAATGATTTATATTACTGGAACTGGTTTCTCTGGTGACTCCCAGTTCTTGCAGGTTACAGTGAATAAAATGAATTGCAAAGTTATTTTCTCAAACCAGACCAATGTAGTCTGTCAGACAGATTTGCTGCCTGTTGGAGTGCATCGGATCTTGATGTTGGTGAGGCCCTCTGGTCTTGCCATCAGTGCCACTGGAGAAGACCTCTTCCTAAATGTGGAACCTAGACTGGATACGGTGGAGCCTTCCACAGCTGCGGATATTGGTAATCTGGGGAGGGTCTCACGGTGTGTCTGACTCTCTGAAGCTAGTGTTCTTGCTGGTAGGAATCTAGTCCTGCTGCGTAATGAATTCCATATTCACTGTGATTCACTGTCTTTTGTTTACTGACATAAGTATCTAAATGAGCAACAAACATTTGAGCCCTTAAATGAACTCACTTGCCACATAAAGGATTATAGTTTGGCTGGTGGTGTCAGGCGTAATTGGGTCCTACATAACTTTCATACATGTTTGATATTTCGTAAGTTTGTGGACTGATGCGCACTGGGATACTTGGCTAGCATGCAAAACCGATTGCCATTTGAGTAGTGGGCAATACAGAGGGTGGTGGGTCTTGTCAACATAACCTTGTGAATTGGGTTAGTTCTATGGAAACTCAAATATTTCTCCATGACTTTCTGCTTTCTGAGGGACACAGCCAGTTAAAAACAACCCAGTCAGATTGCAAGAATCTCAGGAATACTGAGGCTTATGTTTGTTAACGAATAAACATTAGAGCATAAAACCCTTTTCCTTAATGCTTTGGATTTTTGTCATGGTTTATTCTGGAGTCCAGAGGACTGCAGCTTAGAACATATTTAAAAGCAATGTGGTTTGGCCACAAACTCATTGTTCAAAAGAACAGATTTTTTTTTCTGACCCTATTTTGCCTAGAAGAGTGAATTATGAGGCCCACCCCACCTTGTTTCTGCACATAAAACAGAGCAAGCATAACTTGCACTTATTTCTCCATGATTTAAGGAAAGTCAGATGATATATGGAGCTCAGAGTGAAAGATCATATTCTGTATTAACCCAATAATTATTGGTTTGAGTGTAGGGCGTAGTGTAGTTTTCTCTATAGATTTATAAGGGGCTTTGATCTTCTTTCAGAGTTACCTTTGCTGTTCAGCCCACACATACCTTCTTTAGCTCCCTCCACCTTAAGGCAAACAGGTGACTCGGTCATCTTTGTTTCCTCTAGACAAAGTGTTTTACACAGGTAGGGTGGCTAACTTTCCCAGTTTTCTTGGGACTGAGGGGGTTTCCAGGACACAAGACTCAGTTTTAAAACAAGGATGCAGAACTCTTAGTGCTAAAACTTGGTCCCAGGAAAATTGGAATGCGTTGGTTACCCTATCAGAACATGCTGTTTTTTGAAGGAATTTCTAGGAGGATTGTACATTATTTTAGCAAAAGATGGAAAACTCTGAGCAGGGATATGCCAAGCGGGTACAAATTATCTTTTATTAAGACTATGGGGAAAGGGAGAGGGGGAGAGAGAGAGGCTGTAGCGGCTGCTTTCCTTATTATTGGATTTAAACTTTTTCTATTAACTCTTCCTTTGCCCTGCCACCTATGAGTTAATCACTACTCACTCACTCAACACTGATTGGGCCATCTCGTAGAGCCCTGTGTGAGGTGCTGAAGACCTTGGTCCTTAAAGTGTGGTCCTGGGCAAGCAGTATCTGTAATACCCATGAACTTGTTAGAGATGCAGAGTCTCAGGCTCCATGCCAGACCTTCTGAATCCATCTGTGTTTTACCATGTCCTCAGGCAATCTCTATGAAGAGTACAGTTTGAGAAGTGATGCTCTAGGGGATTTAAAGAGAACCAGGCTGGGGCTTACCAGCAAGAAATTTACAGAATATTTGCATATGTAATGAATGGATACAATAATGCGATAAATCATCACCTACCCGTTTACAGAAGCAAAACCCTGGAAAGAATTTTTTTGAAGAAAATCTTGGCTTTGCTTTACATACTTTCTTCATTCATTTTTGTGCTGAGATAGCATTGTCTTCTTTTAAGGTACGGACCCTTGTGTGGCCGTAGTCTAAACTTTCAAATGAGAATGGCAAGATATCATCACCTCTTCAACCTTTAATTGTTACCATCAACAATAATCATAATGACAATGCATTTAGCTTTTATTACCAGGCATTATTAATGCTGGGGGTACAGTAAATAAAAACAAAGGCTCTGTTCTTGGGGCAGTGATGGTAAGTGTGTAGGATAAAAATCAAGAAGGGAAGGGGATGAAGAGGGATGGAATGGATGGTTGTGATGGGATGGTTATTGGCACTGGAGGAATGACATGAGTGGCCTTAGAGAAGGGAGATATGGGAGAAATGAAGGAATGAATTCTGGGGAAATCTTGGGAAAGACAGTTCAAGTCAGAAGGAACATCAAGGAACAAAAAGTCTGGGGTCAAAGTGGGCTTGGCTTGTTCCAGAATGCCATGGAGGTTGCCATGGCTGGAGTAGATTGAGTGAGGGGAGAGTAGTGGAAGATGACCCAAAGCAGGTTATATGACCTTGGGGAATTTGAATGGCCCTCAGCTTACTCAGCTTTTATTCTGAGTGAGATGGTGGCCATTGGAGGATTTCAAGTGAAGTGACATGATCTGACTTAGGCTGCTGTGTGAGAACTCATGGTAGGGAGGCAAAGATGGAACCAGCAAGACCAGTTAGGAGGGTATGACAGACATCCAGGGGAGAGATAATGTTGGCTTGGCCTAGGGTAGTGTACCTTAGAAATAGGTAGAGATATTTTATTCTTTTCTTTACCCTGAGGATCTCTTTTTTAACTTAAAAAATTGAGATATAATTCCCATATCATTTTTAAAAAGTGTAAACTCAGCAGTCTTCAGTATATTCACAAAGTTGTATACCTCATCACCACCTGATTCAACAACATTTTCAACATCTTGGGAAGGAACCTGTATACATTAGTAGTCACTCACTGTTCCTCCCTTTTCCCTATCCCTGGTAACCACAGATCTATTTTCTGTCTAAGTGAATTTGTATAGACATTTAATATAAATAAAGTAATGCAACATGTAACCTTTTACATCTGGCTTCTCTACTTGGCATGATATTTTTAAGGTTCATGTATGTTGTAACATATAACAGTACTTTATTCAATTTTACGACTAAATAATATTACATGGTATGGGTATACCATATTTTGTTTTCCATTCATCTCATCATGTACCTTTGGATTGTTTCCACTTTTTGGTTCTTATGACTAAGGCTGCTATGAATATTTGTGTACAAGGATTTGCATGAATATATGCTTTCAGTTCTTTTGGGTATACACCTAAAAATGGAATTGCTGGGTCATATGGTAACTCCATGTTTAACTTCTTAAAGAATTGCCAAACTGTTTCCAAAATGGCTGCATAATTTTACATTACTACTAGCAATATAAGAGGGTTTCAGTGTGTATTAGTCCATTCTTACACTGCTATAAAGAACTACCTGAGACTGGAAAGTCTATAAAGAAAAGAGGTATAATTGACTCACAGTTCAGCAGGCTGTACAGGAGGCTTGACTGGGGAGGCCTCAGGAAACTTGCAATCATAGCAGAAGGTGAAGGGGAAGCAAGCACATCTTCACATGGTGACAGGAGAGAGAGAGCAGAGAGGGATATGCTATGCACTTTTAAACAACCAGGTTTTATGAGATTTCACTCACTATGACTAGAACAGGAAGGGGGAAATTTGCCCTCATGATCCAATCATCTCACACCAGGACCCTCCCCCAACATCGGGAATTATAATTTGATACGATATTTGGATGAGGACACAGAGCCAAACCATGTCACAATATCTCCATACCCTCACCAGTACTTGTTATTATTATTATTTTTTTCATAGTAGCCATCTTAATGGGCATAGGATGATACCTCATTGTGGGTTTGATTTCCCTAATGACTAAAGATGTTGAGTATCTTTTCATGTCCTTATTGGCCATTTATACATCTTTGTAGAAATGCTTATTCAAATCTTGCCAATTTTTAAATTGAGTTATTTGTCATTTTATTGTTGAGGTGTAAGTTCTTAAAGTATTTTGGATACTAATCACTTATCAGATAAATAATTTGCAGATATTTTTTCCCATTGTGTGAGTTGCCTTTTCACTTTTTTTAATAGTGCTATTTGAAGCACACAATTTAAATTTTGATGAAGTCCAGTTTATATTTATCATTATTGCTTGTGCTTTTGGTGTCATATCTAAGAAACTATTGCCTGATCCAATGTCACAAAGATTTATGCCCATGTTTTCCTCTGTGAGTTTTACAGTTTTGGCTGTTATATGTAGGTACCTGATTCATTTCGAGTTAATTTTTGTACATGGTATGAGGTAGGGATTTGTATTAGCTTGCTAGGGCTGCTGCAATCAGGTACCACAAACTGGGTGTTTTCAACAACAAAAATTTATTGTCCCACAATTCTGGGGGCCAGAAGTCTGAGATGAAGGTGTCAGGAGTGTTGGTTCCTTCTGAACCAAACTTTAAGGAAGATTCTGTTCCATGTCTCTCTTAACTTCTGGTGTCTTACAGGCAATCTTTGGTGTTCCTTGGCTGATAGAACACCGCCCCAGTCTCTGCTTCATCTTCACACGGTATTATCTCTGTGTCTTGTTTGTGTCCAAACTTCCCCCTTGCACTCCTACACCAAACCTTTTATTTTTTATTTTTTATTTTTTTTGAGACTGAGTCTCATTCTGTCACCCAGGCTGGAGTGCAGTGGTGTGATCTCAGCTCACTGCAACATTTGCCTGCCAGATTCAAGCACTTCTCCTGCCTCAGCCTCCTGAGTAGCTGGGACTACAGGTGCACGCCCCCATGCTCAGCTAATTTTTTGTAATTTTAATAGAGACGAGATTTCACCATACTGGCCAGGCTGGTCTCGAACTCCTGACCTCGTGATTCGCCTGTCTCAGCCTCCCAAAGTGCTGGGATTACAGGCGTGAGACACCGCGCCTGGCTCAAATTCCCCTTTTTATAAAGACACCAGTCATATTGGATTAGGGGCTTATCTTTTTTTAGTATGACCTCATCTTAGTTTAATTACATCTGCTAAGATCCCATTTCTGAATAAGGTCATGTTTGGTGTTATTGGGAGCTAGGCTAATAACATAAATTTTGATGAGGATGCAGGAGACATAATTCAGCCCTAAACAGGGTTCAACTTTATTATTTAGTATATGGAGTTGTCCCATTTTGTACATGTGCAAAAATAGTAGCATAAATTCTTAGAAGTTGAATTGCTGGATCAAGAGGTTATGTGCATTAAAAATTTTGGTAAATATCAAAATATTCTCTTTAGAGGTTGCATAATTTATTGCCTATGCAGCAATGCATATGAGTGTTTATTTACCACATTTTACTAACATGGTGTGTTCCCAACCTTTTTGACATTTACCTATTTTGTAGGAGAAAAAGAATATTTCATTGTAGTTTTAATTTGCATTTATTTTATTGAGACAGAAATTGAATATCTTTTCATGTGTTTAGGGGCATTGTGTTTCCTTTTCAGTGAAATGTCTTTAGCCCATTTTTTCTAATGCAGTATTGTTCTTTCTTACTGATTTTAAAGAGCATTTTATGTATTAAGGATATTTGCCCTTTATTATCATTTCTCTCTTTGTTTTTCATTTTGGCAATTCATAAATATTTTTAATTTTTATATAATAAAAGATGTCTTCCTTTTATGGCTTCAGGACTTGTAAAATACTTAGTACAGACTTTGCAGCTCTGAAATTATAGGAAAATAAAAATTCTGCCATGTTTCCTTCTAGTTAAAAAACTTTTTAATATTCAAATATTTGATAAATTGGGAATTTATTTTGGTGAAGTATATAAGGTAGAAATTCAGATTTAGTTTTTTTCAGTGATATTTACTCATTTTATTTACTGAATAAATAATTTACTTTGCACTTATGTGAAATGTCACTCGTATCCTACCCTATAGCCTCATATTGATCTGCGTTTCTTTCTGGACTATATTTTATTTTACCATGTAGTTGATACCATAGTTACTATATAAGATATTTTAATGTCTGGCAGAAGACCTCTTTACACTTCTTTTTGAAATTTTGTTTTCTGGCTATTCTTGTTTATTTTTCATTAAACTTAAGAATCAGCTTGTCTAATTTAAGTACAAATTCTGTTTATGTGTCTATTGAAATTGCATTGATGCTTTAATTTATAAAGATATGTCACCTTTATGGTGTTCATTCTTTTGATCCATTTATTTTAGTTTTCTTATGTAAGTTTTAATCCATCCATTAAGTTATTCAACAGTATTTCAAAGATTATTTTTCAATTTTTTTTACCTTCTTAAATTTTTTTCTTGTGAAGTTTGTTTCCAGATATTGTATATTTTATATCACGATTGTATATTGCTCTTATTCATTTAACTTCAGGGTATTAGTCCACCGAGTCACACTGTCCTCAAAGGTTTTCATCAGGTTTTGTAGATTCCGCTTTCTGTCCCCAACATGCCTGAAGGTAGTCTTGCTTCTGTACCCCTCCCCACCCTCAAGGAGGGTAAGGCTGTTTGGTGGCCTGACTGCCTCTCTTGTATCACCATCTGGGGAGATGGCAGACCAGAAGCATCGTTATACATCAGCTAGATCAAAGGCTGCTCCTCCACATGGAAACGTGTGCTGTGATAGCAGAACTGGAGCCAACTCTCTTCTTGCTAACATCTGCAGGGAAGAGATGGGGGTTTCTGTGGTTGCTCTTTAGTGGTCAGTAGAAAAATTCTGATGGCAGTGGGCGGTGATACCAGTCATTTCTGTATTTTCATAGTGACCTGAACCTAGTATGTGTAGTGTCAAATCACAAAGCTGGAAGGGCTAACACTATTATTTAAAGACGAGGAAAATGCTGACCCTTCAGCTCAGGGCCCATACTACAATGACCTGCTGAAAGTAGCTGAGCAATCTGTGGCCCTGACCCTGACTCTCAGCCACCGTTCCTTCCACCATGATGCTCTGTTACACGTGGTTTCTTAGGAAAAAAATATGTGTTATAGGATTGCAGGAATGATCTTTAAAATTTAGGGCAGAAGGAGTTTTCAGAGACTACTACCTACCTGTTCTGACTTGTGGCATGATTGTGTCCCTAGGTTTTACTCTTAAAGGTCTTCAGGATGCAGTGCTACCTCTCTCTGCCCTCCTGTCACTATTTCTCCCTTTCTATATGATAGTTTATGTATTTAACTCCAGTTTTTTCCTGCAGTTTGAGCTTTGCCTTTCTTTTGACTAAGGAGTTTCATATTTTAATTTCATTATATCCATCTTGTACATAATTAATTTTTGTCTGCCTGTGTGGTTGGTGATCCCATCTGAATATGCTGTTTTTGTTACAGGAGGGCTCTGGGCCACCATCAGAGGCTCTAGTTTGGAAGGTGTTAGCCTGGTATTATTTGGATCTTACTCTTGTGCTATAAATGTCACTACAAACAATTCAAGCAGAATTCAGTGCAAAGTTCCACCCAGGGTAAGTGGATTCCTTTCATATCTCTTTCTCTCTGGGTGAGTGACCACTATTAACATAACGTTTTCAGTGAATCACTTCTTAGAACTAAGTGAACTGATATAAACTTCTCATCATGATAGTATGCTTGTAGTAGTTATATTGTCTGTTTTGCTATGAAGTGGGAAACTAACCCCACCAATGGAGCTTGTAATTAACATCAATTAATTTCTTTAAAAAGAAAACAACCAGGCAGTTCTGGTCTGTACTCTCAGTGAGTATTAGTGACACATAACAAATAAATTTAGCTAGTGCACATTCTGGGTGTTGACTTGCAAGGCTTATATATTGCGAAGTCTCCCTTCTCTATTAAGCAAACAACAAACAACTTAGTTTTCACCAGCAATTTTGTTTTCTAGTATGGGTATGAATTGTAGAACTTAGAAACTTCTAGAATGTGTGATTTCTAAGAAATATCTTTTTAATTATTCTCCATTTGCTTCCTTTTCCTCTTAAAAACAAGTCCCTAACCTCTTCCTTTCATTTCAATTAGTGCTATATCATGGCCTGTTAAGGCATTTGAGTCTGGGCTCTTCCCTGGTGCTGTTGGGGAGAGTCACACTCACAGCTGCCGCTGAACTTTCTATTCAGAGTTGACTTAAGCAGTATCAACATTCCTAGCACACCCATGACCCCAAAATAAAGATCCCCTGGGAGATAAGTTTCAAAATATTCTTTGATCACTAGTCCTACATTTTAATCTCATCTAGTTCCTTAAATATTATGAAAAGCTAGCTTTTATATGTAAACTACATTCAATTCCAATATGTGGTTGTACTCTAATTTGTTTAACTCTTCCCTATTACCAGACATTTAGATAATTTCTAGATTTTTCTTACTGTAAACAACAGGGCTTTAATCATCCTAATAACTATGTTTTGGGGGTACATTTCTTTTCTCAGGATAAATTAATATAAATTATAAAGCTTTTGATATGTAGTATCCAGTTGTCTGAAATTCCCTTTCAAATTATACTCCTATCATCATTGTGCAAGTGTCTGATTTTTGGCACTTTGGCTAATACTGGGTTATCACTTTATTATCTTAATATATATTTGCCATTTTAATGGGTAAGACATGTACTGCTTAATTTCTTTTACCAGAGAAAATAAACATTAATAAAAAGTGAATTTTACTTTTGATCCAAGTGATAGATGCATAGGTTAAAAGGAAAATAGTAAATTATGCTCTCCTGCCCCTCCTCTCCCTTCTTCAATTCCCTCTTCCTGAAAAAAACACTTTTAATTCTTTCAAATATAGTTGCAATACAATTTTTACGTTAAATCAATAAAACATGTTTATATTATTCTAACTATTTAAATGATGCTGGCAGAACCAGGTAGTATATTTTTTTCTTTTATAGTTCTTTCGTTTTTTTTTTTCCCCCTAGAGTTCTTACTTTGTTTTCTAAACATGTCTTTTTGTTTGTTTGTTTGTTTGAGACAGAGTTTTGCTTTTGTTGCCCAGGCTGGAGTGGTGCAATAATGGCTTACCACAACCTCCGCTTCCCGGCTTCAAGTGATTCTCCTGCCTCAGCCTCCTGAGTAGCTGGGATTACAGGCATGCACTACCACACCCAGTTAATTTTTTTTTTGTATTTTTAGTGGAGATGGGGTTTTTCCATGTTGATCAGGTTGGTCTCGATCTCCCGATCTCAGGTGATCCACCCGCCTCGGCCTCCCAAAATGCTGGGATTACAGGTGTGAGCCACTGCGCCTGGCCAACATGTCTTTCTTATAAGTAAAATCCAACATCTTTTAATAAAAGTTCCATCATGTCAGTTATTCATTTTCCTTGAAGCTATCTCTGTTCTCCTGTTTCAATCTAGCCTGCTTATTTTCCAGGTTTATTCTACAGATTTTATCCTAGTGCTTACTTTGATTGCTTTCTTGGGTAGAGTCACTGTTTCTTGGGTTTTTTAAAAAAAAATATATATATATATAATTTTATGAGATAATATAACTATATTTTATATTAAATATAAATTATATATATTTAAATTATTATTTATTTTATGAGATAATAACCATAAGTACATCCTATAAAAGAATGTATCATGGAGAAATTTTCTGAGTTCTCACATGCCTGAGAGTACTCTCATATTTGATGGATAGTTTAGCTAGGTATAGATATTTATTTGAAATTGCCATATTTTTGCAGAAACAATTGGTGTGTTAATTGCAAATCATTCTTATTTACCCCTTAGAGCATGTCCTTATGCATCTAACATTGCACTTGACTACTAGTCCAAGCACTTGTCACTCTGTGTTGGGGATGAGGGGCAGGATGGGGAGGGTGTGCAGGGTTTAGGGGAAGAGAAAGACTTGGAAGTAGCAAATATACCCTTTAAAAACAACTTTCTTAAAATTAACTTTTAACAGTAATTCTATATGGAGTTCTCTTCCCTTAAGTCAGTCCCACTTTAAAATAGAACTGAGGTTTAATTTTTAAAATTGATTTTTCAGGGGAAAGATGGACACGTTGTGAATGTGACTGTGATCAGAGGGAACCATTCTGCAGTTCTTCCCAGAGCATTTACATATGTCTCTTCCTTAAATCCAGTTATTGTGACTCTAAGCAGAAACACAAGCAACATAGCAGGTAAAATATGTGATACTGCAAGATCTTTTTCTTCTTAGAGCATTGATCCTATAAAAAGGGCAATCAATATCCTCTGAAATTTATTATATTTTGGATTTAAGTTTTTTCCTGAAAACTAGGAGATTGCTTTTTTCATCTTAGCCATCATCAAATCAATCTCCTGATACTTTCTTTTCCATCTGTAAAATGGAACCATTGTACAGATGGGACAGTTTCCATCATGAAAAGGATGTGGGAATTCAAAAGTTACAATTCAAAATATGTTTCTCGAGCATTTAGTAAGTGACAATAATGATAGCACAAACATATAATAGATGTAATTTAATCCTTGCCACTAATTTATAGGATTATTAGCTTCAATTTACAGATAAGGAAATTAAGGAATGGAGAGAATAAGTAATTTGTCTAAAACTTGAATACAGGTCATCTGTTTGTATATACCAAGTACTTATCTACTTGCAGTTAACTGTAAAATACTTCTTTTTGACAGCAGGTTCTATTGTAGCAGTTATTTAATGTAATTAGAGAATGGGATATTCTGATTAACTTAGAATTCTTGTTTCTTGAGACATTCTATGTATAAAAATAATGGATTCATTAGCACCTACTACATGGAATAATTTTTCTTTGATGATTCAGAGGATATGACAAGGTAGAATTATAATAATTTATTATCATGTAATTCCATATAGATTTGGAAGAGTAGCAGGTAACTTCCGTTTCTGGTGAACTGAATGCCAGATAACAGGGTTTGTGGCAGCCATTATCTAAGGGTTTATTGTAAAAAAACCATCATATTTCCCAAAGAAAAAGCCTGAACTCAATTTTTCTGGTACTGTTTTCATTTTCCATAGCCCAAGAGTACATAAATAAAGAGAAGTGTCCTTTAGCTTCCAATATTATTCAGTTCAGATAGTGCAGAAGAAGAATTTGCTGCCTCAGGCGACTGAAGTGTGTAAAATTCCTTAGTGGTATAGATTCTTCCCAATGAGGTAGAAAAGGGAGGGGGAGCTACATGTTATATTCAGATTTCAGTGATTTTTGGCTTTTAATAAAATTTCTTACCTGTAATGAAAAGAATAAATATGTTATATCAGTGCCTCAGAGGCATCTAGGATTAGCTTGACAATTGACCAAGAGCTCCAAAATTATGTTGTTGATACATAGAATGTAATGCATTCTTTTAAAAATTTATACTTGCATTTAAATCCTTCTACAAGCAGAATAAAGGGGAACATGTTATAAAATCCACAAAGTGTAGTAGCCTTTTGGGAATGCCTCTTTTAAGTTTGAGTGCTGCACATGTCCATCCAAGAGATGATGTTGATGATCACTGTGAGGCTGAGATGAAATGAAAATAAAAGCATAAGAGGGACCCAGGATGGGGAGTGGTGGTGAATTTGATGTGCAGGACCTTTAGTGTTAGATTCTACAGTCAGGAAAAATGGAATCTGCATGAATCCCAGCTCAACCACTTGTTAAAAAGAAGAACTTTCAAGAAATTACATTTAACAGAGTTTGTTTGAACAAAGACTAATAGTAACTTGTTGAACCAGAAAAGTTTCAGAGAACTGCACTCTGCCACATGAACAGGCAGCATTTATAGACAGAAAATGTAAGTGAGGCCAGAAACAGCTCCCCGTTTGCCTTACTGGAGCATGGTCTGATCAACTGGCAGCCTGTGATTAACTGAAGCTCAGGTAGTTGAGGCTTTCAGTTTATCACAAAGTTGGGTTGCCGTTCTTTATGTAGAGACTCGAGGTACAGAGACAGCCTTAGGCCAAATTTAGTTGAACTTACCATATTCCTTGGGTAAGATATTTAACTTCTTTTATCTTCAGTTCCTTCATTTAATAGGTGGGAATAATTCTTTCAAGGTAATCATGAAAATAGGAGATAAAGCAGGTAAAAATACCTGGTCCAGGAATTGACATAGAATAAGCACCAATAAATCTTTGTTGAAATGAATGCTTTATAAACAAGCCAAAGAAAGGCCCTGTCTACTGGCCCTATTTTTTTTTTTCTTTTTTTTTTTTTTTTTTTTACTTCTTCATAGCACCCCAGGATCCATTAGCTCAAAAGCCTGCCAATGCTAAATTCAAACTTTTACACATCCACTTGTTTTCAATGTAGCCAAAATAAGCATATTTTTAGCCATTTAAAGTCCTCTTGCTTTGCATGCCCCATGAAACTGCACCCATCAATCAGCCATAGGTAAGAAAACCCTGGGGCTATAAAATACCCTAAGCCTCTGATGCCTTTGGAGCTCTCTGTCCCAGAGGCTACTCACCAGGCTGCTGAGTGACGTCATCTGGACACAGAGCCCCCCCTCTCTCATCTTCTCACCCCCTCCCAGTTCCCTTGCCTTCTTCCCTTTCTGGATGCGGGCCCTGTACTGCTGCCTGTGGAAGGTCTTATGCTGGGAGACTTCCTCCTCCTCTGTGAATCTGTCAAAATACCACCCACATAATGCTTGTTTTTTGCTACTGCCACTTCGTAGTCATGTCTTTTTCCTTAATCAGCACTGAAATCCCCTGAACTTACTACACTGAAGCTTCAGACTTCCCAGTAGAGACTGGGAAGACTTGCAGTCAAGAGAATGGGGAGCAAGGAAGAAAATAAAGTTAATTGAGGCGTTCTTGTGTACTATATCATGCCAGATTCTTTCCCAGGATATCTAACCTAATCCTTATAACAAACCACATGGGATGGGCTTTATTAACCATGTTATTGATGAAAAATCCAAGGCTTTGGGAGCTGTAAGTAAATCACCCAAAGTCACAGAGGTAGTAAAATGGCAGATCAAGGATTTGAATGCAGATTCATAGTCTTCCCACCACACAACATCCCTCTTCTTTGACTTTTCTCTTTCAAGCAACCTCTTTCTTCTCCTCATCTAATTGGCCATGGCATCCCATAGATACCAGCTCTGCAGTAGTCCTCAAACGTTACAGGCTAAAGGAGCTAGAGATGCTTTATTTAGTCCAAGCCATGTCTCAGTGGCCACACTGGGACACAGGAAAGGTGAGGACATTTATTTCCATTCCTACTGTTGCCCACTTGATTTGGTCCACTTGATTAAGACTATAATTGTCTGCAGATTGGATTTCTCCTCGTCTATCTTTTCAATTTATCTTATAGACTGGAAGAACAGTTTTAATCATATCTTTTCCTTGCTTAGAAGTCTTTGGTAGTCACTACCGTCCACTGAGTTAAGCAGACATCCCTCTGGCTTGGCTTTCTTGGTCTTTGGCCCTAGAACCACCATCAACTTGGCCTATCCCTACAACAGAACCCTACCTGTACCTTCCAGAATGTCACCCAATTCTCTTTTTTTCTCTCCAAGCCACTGGTTGATTGAGAAAGTGCTGTGAAAGGTTTTGGATAAAACCGTGGAATTTCTAGAAACAAATGATAAGCACCCTCTTCTCTATGACTTTCTTTTCGGATTTATCTTTCAAACTCCAATTCAACTCTCATCTTGCCCATTCCATCTTTCCTGATATTCATAATGTTGCTCTGATCTGAGCAATCCCAGTGCTTAATTTTCACCTCTCTTATAGTATATCTTTTACTGAAGCCATTTTGTCACCTATTTTGCTACCGTTGAGGCTTCTTTGAGGGCAGGGTCTGTTTTTAACTTATTTTGTGCCCCTTGTAGCATCTTCCTCGTAGTACTCAATAAATATTTGAGTTAAAAGAAATTGCATGAAAGTGCCCATAGTGTACGTATTTTAATAGAGTTGCTAATTAAACTAAAAAGGCATTGAAATGCAAGACAGAAGACTGGGCTCAGTCCTTGACTTTAAAAATTTTTTTTTTTTTTTTTTTTTTTTTTTTACTAATTATTAATAGCCGTGAGGCTGTGGCTACTGAGCTTAGTTTCCTCAAATGCAAAATGCCAGTCATATTAATTGCCCCATATAAATAATCAGGATAGTGTGTGGACCAACAAGTTGGATAACATACATGAAAGTACTCTGTCAGTTATGAGCTACTAAACTCATATACTGCATTACTGTAAGGTTCAGTGCACACTCAAATATAGCTTCAGACTTCTACCAGTAGAAAAGTGGAGGTTGAGAAACCAATATGTGGTGCTATTTGCTGGTTATAAAGACTGTTAGCTCTGCAAACTTCTTGGTTTGCCTTTGCATGAAAATAAGTTAGTGTCTCTTAAATACAATCATACTGCCAATTTTTCTCTTTATACCATTGAGGTTATAGACCATATCTCTGTTAAAAGAGTTGTTTGGCCAGGCAACATGGCTTTCCCCCGTAAACCCAGCACTTTGGGAGGCTAAGGCAGGCAGATTGGTTGAGCCCAAGAGGTTGAGACCAGCTTGGGCAACACGGCAAAACCGTCTCTGCAAAAGATACAAAAATTAGCTGGATGTGGTAGCACATGCCTGTAATCCCAGCTACTTGGGAGGCTGAGGTGGGAGGAATGCTTGAGCCCTAGAGATCGAGGTTGCAGTGAGCCAAGGTTGCACCACAGCACTCCTGGGTGACCGAATGAGATGTGTCTCAAAAAAAAAAAAAAAAAAAAAAAATTGGTGTTAGAAGTTTCTTGAAAAATTTAGGTTGGTATCAAAACTCTTAGAGTATTATGCTTAGGGGTGACTGTGTATTTAATCCAAAAAGACAGTTTTAGAATTGAATAGATGGTTGAGTCCACAAACCCCACATCTCAGAGGCTAATGGATTCTTCTCAACACAGGCGGTGAGACCCTGGTCATTGGAGTGGCGAGGCTGGTGAACTATACGGATTTGGATGTGGAAGTCCACATCCAGGATGCCTTGGCTCTGGTTCACACACAGTCAGCGTGGGGCCTGGAGGTGGCACTGCCTGCACTTCCAGCTGGCCTCCACAGAATTTCTGTCTCTATCAATGGGATCAGCATTCACTCACAAGGGTGAGGTGGCCACTTGCGTTAATTTTAGGTTTGTTTGATGGTCTGGCATTCAGCTAGGTCATTCTAGTTTTGAGTTAGGTGTTTTCTTTTTCCCTCGGAAGTTAGGGGTTAAAGACATGAACATCGTAACATTGGAACACATCTTAGAGACCTTATACAGACAGTTTGCTCTTCTCCTCAAAATACATATGGCTCTTCTGGCTTACTCTTTCTTATCTCTCTCTGTCAGTTATTTCCTTACCATCTCCCTATCTTCTGTAGGGTTGATCTCCACATCCACTACCTCACAGAAGTTTTCAGCATCGAGCCTTGCTGTGGGTCCCTGCTGGGTGAGTGGCTCGTGTGTGACTGTTATCAATTATCCAGCAATTCTATTTGCTGGATATTCAGACTTTGTTTCTGGATTAATTTGCCAGTGAGGTCAGAGAGAGGGGAAACAGGAGAGAAACTTTCCTCAGGCTCCAGGAACTGAGGGGTGTTTTTAAAAGGCTGTTAAAACTTGGTGATTCATTTGCTCAGGAAATTAAAGAATTTTTATGATAAGGACATATGCCTATGCCTGCTCCTCTTCTTTTCCTTCTCCTCCTCCTTCTCCTCCTCCTCCTCCTCCTCCTCCTCCTCCTCCTTCTTCTTCTCCTCCTCCTTCTCCTTCTCCTTCTCCTCCTTCTCCTTCTCCTTCTCCTCCTTCTCCTTCTCCTCCTTCTCCTTCTCCTCCTTCTCCTTCTCCTCCTTCTCCTCCTTCTCCTTCTCCTCCTCCTCCTTCTTCTTCTTCCTCTTTCTTCTTCTTTCTTCTTCCTCTTCCTCTTCCTCTCCTCTACCTCAGTCTCCTTCTCCTTCTTCTTCTTCTTCTTTTTTTTTTTTTGAGACAGAGTTTCACTCTTGTTGCCTAGTCTGAAGTGCAATGGTGCCGACTTGGCTCACTGCAGTGTCTGCCTCCCAGGTTCAAGTGATTCTCCAGTCTCAGCCTCCTGAGTAGCTGGGATTATAGGCAGCCATCATCATGCCTGGCTAATTTTTGCATTTTCAGTAGAGATGGGGTTTCACCATGTTGGCCAGGCTGGTCTCGAACTCTTGACCTCAGGTGATCCACCCGCCTCAGCCTCCCAAAGTGCTGGGATTATAGGCATGAGCCACTGCGCCCGGCCGAGATGTGCCTGTTTTTCTAATGAAAAGAGGATGAAGCATCGGATGGGTGGCACTCTAGAGTGGATATGAGAAAAACAAGGGCAGCATGTCCTACAGTCGCCCTTTAGATGCTGTGCATGCAAGGAGGGGAGGATTGAATCTGTGGGACTTCACTTTCCATGAGAGAGACAGATGAAGGACTCAGAAATAGAAACACACTTGCTGATATGGGAGATGGAAGAACAAGACAAATAGATCAATCACTAAAACTGTTTTCAGAAAGAATGGAAAGCAATCTAGTGACATGTCAATGATCATTGTGATCGTCTATAAGATAGCACATTATCCTTTTTGAGTGTAGTAAAATCCTCCTAAAAGCCATGTTGCACAGTTTGGTTATGCTGTGGGTCATGTTACTCCAATCCTGTCCTGAAGATGGGGTTTGATCTTTGGTGGCCTCTCTACTGGAGAGTAAGGCAAAGATTCTATGAAGGTAGCAGCAAATTTACCAGCACGATGCAATGACTTTTAATGTCTCTCCTGTATGTGGAATATAGAATATATGGTACAATAAATAGAATACAATAGAATGTATAATATGTGGAATATTGGACTATTATATAGAACAATATAGAAGATAGAAGACTTCAGTGAATTTGATTTTTCATTAGCATATAAGTTGAATGTATACAGGACAATGTACAAATTATATATAGCATACAGGATAATATGTCCAATAATATAACATATGATAAGAAGATTAAGATATTTGATTTTTCATTAGTGTATAAGTTGATTAAAGTGGTGCCTTCTAGGATATACAAAGGTACTTGAAAAGTTTGTGTTAAAGACATCCTTCCTATATAACAATTTGTATTATTTTACTGTTATGTGAATTTACCACATCTGACTCCTGTCTAAATAATCACAAATTTAGCATTGGTGTGGGTGAGAAAAAATAATTGAGGTTTCACTAACACATGCCCTACCTTCCACTTAATTGCCCTAGGACTTGCACAGGTGCTGTGAGTTCTTAGTTAAGAATTTCAGCTGTAATATTTTGTTTTCCATATTCATACTTTAGGAGGGACCATCCTCAGCATCTCAGGAATAGGCTTCAGCAGGGACCCAGCTTTGGTTTGGGTACTTGTGGGCAATCAGTCCTGTGACATTGTGAACTTAACGGAGGCGAGCATCTGGTGTGAGACCCTGCCGGCCCCCCAGATACCCGATGCGGGCGCTCCCACTGTCCCAGCTGCCGTGGAGGTCTGGGCTGGCAACAGGTCCTTCGCCTGTGGTCCTTCACCAAGCTTGGTGGGGAATGGCTTCACCTTCATGTATGAAGCAGCAGCAACACCAGTAGTCACTGCCATGCAAGGCGAAATCACAAACAGCAGCCTGAGCCTGCGTGTGGGAGGAAGTAACCTTTCCAACTCAGTCATCCTTCTGGGGAACCTGAACTGTGATGCTGAGACACAGTCCTTCCAGGGTAACTCAAGCCTGTCTGGATGCTCCGTCCCTCTTCACAGTCTGGAGGCCGGCATCTATCCTCTGCAAGTACGTCAGAAGCAGATGGGATTTGCTAACATGTCTGTGGTGCCCCAGCAATTTGCAGTGACGCCTCGGATAATGGCCATCTTCCCATCGCAGGGCTCGGCGTGTGGTGGGACCATACTCACTGTGAGGGGGTTGCTTCTTAACTCTAGAACGAGATCAGTTCGGGTTGACCTCTCGGGTCCTTTTACTTGTGAGATTTTGAGTTTGGGAGACCACACCATTCTCTGCCAGGTTAGCCTGGAGGGTGACCCCTTGCCTGGAGCTTCCTTCTCCCTGAACGTCACGGTCCTGGTCAATGGGATAACCAGTGAGTGTCACGGGAATTGCACTCTCTTCATACGGGAAGAGGCAAGTCCTATCATGGACGCCTTGTCCACAAACACCAGTGGGTCTCTGACCACTGTGCTGATTAGGGGTGAGAGGTTAGGCACCACAGCTGATGAGCCGATGGTGTTTGTGGATGATCAACTTCTTTGCAATGTAACTTTTTTAAATGAAAGCCACATTGTGTGCCAGACAAGAGACTTGGCCCCAGGACCCCACTACCTGTCAGTTTTTTATACAAGAAATGGATATGCTTGTTCTGATAATGTTTCCAGACACTTCTACATTATGCCCCAAGTGTTTCATTATTTTCCTAAGAATTTCAGCATACATGGTGGAAGCCTCTTGACCATAGAGGGCACAGGCCTGAGAGGACAGAACACCACGTCAGTCTACATTGACCAGCAGGCCTGCCTGATGGTGAACATCGGTGCTGAGCTCATCCGGTGCATTGTTCCCACAGGGAATGGCTCTGCTGCCCTGGAAATAGAGGTAGATGGACTTTGGTATCACATAGGAGTCATTGGTTATAGCAATGCCTTTACCCCAGAATTGATCTCTATTTCTCAGAGCGATGGCATCTTAACCTTTGCAGTGGCCCAGATCTCAGGAGCTGCAAACATTGACATTTTTATAGGAATGTCACCCTGCGTGGGTGTCTCTGGTAACCATACCGTTCTTCAGTGCGTGGTCCCTTCCCTTCCGGCCGGGGAGTACCATGTCAGAGGCTATGACTGCATCAGAGGGTGGGCCTCATCTGTCCTGGTGTTCACCTCAAGAGTTATTATTACAGCAGTGAAGGAGAACTTTGGTAAGTCAAGCAAATAAGACAGCACACTTTCTTTATGTAAATGAATTGGTGGCTCCTTTCACTTCTGGGAAGTAGAAAATTAACATGATCTGCCTGAGGGAAGGAAAGAGAAGCCCACTGGCTTCTTACAATCCCAATTCCTTCCTGAGGCTTGTCTTTGTTATGCTCTGTTTATGAAACTTTTTAAATTTATCAAGGAAACTGTGCATTTCTGTGAAACTGTGCATATCAAGGGAACTGTGCAAATCTTTGATTGTATTTTGATTTGATGCATTAACTGAATTTGTGTTCTAAATTTGTGTTTTAAATTTGTATTTTAAATTTGTAAAATACAACTGGATTTGTGTTTTAAATTTGTATTTTAATTAAATAACACCATTTGTAAGAGCTCATAATTTGATCATTTAAGAACATGAATGCCTTCACTTAGTTTTAGGCCATGTCTGCCAATTTGCATTGTTTAAAATGTATTAAGTATTTTTTTTTTTATCATTTTGTAATATTTCACAAGTGGACTCATATTTCAACAATAATAAGCCAAATGTATAGAACAATTAAACTGATTGAACTGTTTTCTCCCTTTAGATATACCAAAAATTGCCTAGGCTTTCCTTCCAGTGAAGAAAAGATTTCAATTTCTATTCACTTAAAGCCTTATTGCACTTGAGATAGTTCAAATTTAGTTATGATTTAGAAAGTATAGAAAAAATTATAGAAACAGAATCTTAGACTGATGAAGTACTAAGACATTTCTCAGAACAAATTTGGTCTCAGCTTGGTGGAACACTGTGGGGACTGAGATTTGGCTCTAGTCTGTCACTGATTTAACTAACTTATGCTTGACTTTTCTAAAACTCAGCTTCCTTATTTGATAAGGGAATTTGGACTGGATGATCCCCAAATTCCCCTTTCTACTCCCTAAGATTCCATGTTTTTATGATGGAAGAGCAGGGAAATAAGAAATGCATCTTAAACAAAAGCATTATTTTTGAGTTAGTCAAGTACCACTTAGACTTGGTATGAAGGCAGTAGTGATGCGAACTCTGTATCTCAGTGTGAACTAGAAATGTGGACTACTTTTACTCATACAAATGTCCCAAAACATGTACTGTTATTGCATCACTATTAACAATAGCAAAAGAGGAGAAATAATGGAAATTTCAATTGATAGGAAAGTAGTCAAATAAATTGTATCATGGCCCTATAATGAAATTCTAAGTAACTATTAAAATGAACTGTATCCATAGAGTTTTGGAAAAATATCTATGCTATACTTTGAAGCAAAAAAGCAAGTTCCAGAATGATATGGATAGAATAATCCTTTGAATCAGAAACATAGATGCTTAAAAATTCTGAAAGGAGCCATAAGAAACTCTATACCTGGATACCTCCAGGGAGGGAGTCAGGTGGTTGGAGGAATTTTTATTTTCATTTTATGGCTCTTTGAATAAAAAGTTTAAAAACTATAAATAAGCATTAATTTTCTATATAAAGCACAATAGGGTGTTGAATGTGATTGGGATCAGACAGAACCAAGGCCAGAGCCTGAGTGGAGAGGAAACTGAGGCCAGCAGGCACCTCTAGCCAGTTGTGTGAATTCTGAGGATGTGAAAAGAAGGATGGGTAGTGAGGAAGCAAAGGTTTGAATTTTGGGTTGAGTAGAGAAGGGAGGTTTGCATGTATGATCATGAGCTTGTACCTTTGTCTTTAAAGGCTGCCTGGGTGGAAGGCTGGTGCATGTGTTTGGAGCAGGATTTTCTCCAGGGAATGTCTCAGCTGCTGTGTGTGGTGCTCCCTGCCGAGTCCTGGCTAATGCTACAGTGTCTGCCTTCAGCTGCTTGGTTCTGCCCCTGGATGGTGAGTAAAGATGCCACACACATACATTTTAAAGCATATATATGGGAATGATATTCTTTGGTTAATTCTATTTTTGTGATTAATGCTGTACTGACTACTAATTTCTCTATGTGTGCCTAGGAAAAGAATTTCTCTACTCCCCATAAAAATGATAGTTAGAATCTGGGGCCACCTGTTACAATGATTCATAATAACTTTTGTCATATTAATAGGTCAGTGTTAGGTGAATATTGAAACACTTATCACCTGTGTTCTTAACTGCAGTCTTAGGATGACGGAGGAAGTGATTCTGAATTCTGAATATTAGTTTCAATGACAGCTATAGGAGTCACGGAGGAAACAAGCTCTTGGCTTTGTTCTGAGGTGAGGCTGCTGAAGACATCTGCTTATTGGAGGTACCAGTAAAGGGATGGAGATTGTCAAGCTGGATATCACTTGAAAATAAGCTTTGTGTGTTCAGTTTTCGGTTTCTTATTACAGGCAAAAGAGTCAACACTCATGTTGTCTTCTTGTTCTCCAATGTTCACGTAATTACTTATTTCTTATTCAGTGAAACACCACAATTGCTCACTACTTTAAGCTGCGTAGCCATCATATAAATTGTGGTGTGAGAAGCCATGTCTTTGTGGGGAAAGAGATGAGAGAGGAAGTTGCAAAGCTTGGGGATTCACAACACACGGTAATACCCCACTGAGCTTCAGAAAAAAAGAGTCAGAAGGAAGAAATTCCTGTTATTACTATAGGACCTTACTGCATTTGAGATAGCTCATATTGAGCCAGGTGATTATCTTGTTTGCCTAATCGTAAATCTTGTACCGGTGCACTTAACCATTTACATACCTCCTTTCTGTGTAGTGTTGTAAGTTTTATTCCTAACTTATTTGTCCGCAACTTGAATGTGGGCTAAAGATTTACAGAATGATAAAAGCACCACATCACCTGAGCTTGGACGAGAATTTAATGATGGATAATGCTATTGTGATGGAAGTTTGTGCTGTGTTGTCTTATACAAAGAAGAGAAGGAAGAGAGGGAGGAGGGGGAAGAGGGAAGAGGAAGAAGGGGAGGAGAAAAAAATTTTTGTTTAAATGCTAGAAATTGAGTTTCCTATTATCATCATGTATATAAGCACAACATTATGGAAGAGAGATAGATTCCACAATGGGAAATTTAGGACACAATAGAAGATTGAAGTTGAAAACATTGTCTGTTTGATTCACTACTCTACCTCCTCAGCTTGGAACAGTGTTGTCGAGGATATGTGCAAAATTAATGCTTGATGAGGAATAAATGAAAGATTGGGAAAGAGTGGAAACAGAAAGCTAAGACTGCACATTTATAGGCTCTAATTTTTAACTAATACTGCTACATTTTTTGAAAAAGCTTTCACATATACACTGCTCAAATTAATATACTTTTAAAAGCCCCGTGTTACTATTTCAAAACACTTAATTTCAACTAGTATAAGACAAAAGTCAATGAAGTTTCAGGGTCAGGTAAGTTGTGATATTTTAGGTTTTATAACTTCTAGGGGAAGAATAATGAAAAAATTATTGTGTTTAGAAAGATTTAGAAAAGAACTCAGCATTCCTTGATTTTTTTAAAGAGGAAAATGAGTTGGAAACTGTAACTATTTATATGGCCACTAGGTGTCACCAAACACTCATTGATTGTGCAATGCACACTAGAGAAATGCATAGTTTAACTAATTTTCCTTTCATAAAAAAGTCTTTTAAAAGACTTTCAATCAGAATGTCTAAAGATCGAGGGGAAATTGTGAGAGCCAATTCCAGAGGTTTCTTACTTAAGATCCAAGATGGGATTTGGGGATTCTGTTAACCTGCTGAAACTGGATGAAGCATTTCGAGTATATGATTGTGTATTTTTTTTTCCCCTAGGAAGCAGGTCTATAATGGACATCAAATTGTCAAAGGGGATATGTCTTAGACATTACTAGAAACTACTACTAATTTCTCGATTTTCAGACAGGATTGAGTACAACCAAGTTAGCTAAGAATCACTTGTATTTTTAAAGATTTTTCAGAGGAGAATTTCCCAGCAGCAACCCTTACTAGTGTTTTGCAATTGCTCTTCTCAGAGAAATCCATCCTCCGCCTAATGGATGCTCCCCTACTCTAGTTTTTTCAATCTTAATCAGCGGGTGGTTCTTTGGAAAGCTGAGTAATCTCAGTTCCTCTATGGCGGTGGATCTGGAAGTGTGTTTCCTGGAGCAGTAGCTGCAGGGGCCTCACCTGGGAGCTTGTTAGAAATGTGAATTCTTGGGCCCTACTGAATCAGAAACTTTCCAAGTAAGCATTTTAGTATCTCACTTCTCAGCCCTCTCCGAAATCCTACATTCTTTTCTGATTTGAAGCTCCAAACGAGGAAGCTGTTCTATACAAGGAAGTTCTGGTCAAATTGGATAACATCGTAAGATGCCTGTGTGTCATCTGATCCCATATTTGTTTGTAAAATTATAGCGCCGTCTTGCTGGTTAATAAGCTTTCTGTTCCCTACTGTTATCCCAAGGGGTGCGTGTGTGTGCGCACGTGTTTCCACCATGGCTGCACACAGCTGGACTTTCCTCATATTTATATGATTTCCTTTTTTCTTTTGTAGTTTACTATCTTACTCTTTTCATTTGTTCTTTTGTTTATTTCTGTTAACTTCTCTCATTTACCAAGGTCGCTTTGAATTCTGACCCATGCTTTGAGTTTTTTTCTTCAGTTTGACTTTGTACAATAGAGTGATGTTTCACATTCCAGGTTACAGATAATGACCCTGAACTCAAACGTTCCTAATTATTGTTCTGTTTATGCTGGTGCCACAGGACTAATATGTTTTCTTTACATGTGTGGGGCAGGGGGAGTTAAAGCAGGGGGCTCTACAAATGTGCTTTTGCTATTTTGGGGGTCACCCATTTTTACCATCCCCACAAATTGTACTTCTAACAATAGGAGAAATTTACTTGTTCTTGTAATGAGTTGCCAAAACATCCTGTTAGGTGAAACTAATACTTTGTGTTTGTTTAAAATGAGCAAAATCTTTGCTCTTTGGCTTTCTTGCGTTTATACCTTGAATTATACCACGTGATGTTTTCATGGAAACTTTAACTTTTCCATAAGGCAGGGAAAGTGAAAGTGATTAAGGTCACACAGCTATTTAGTGGCAAAACTCTGAGTAAAACCCGTGGATTTTGATCCCCAGCCCTGGGTGATTTTCATAATCCAGCTTGTCAATTTGCATCTACTTAATCACTTTTAATGAATTCATTATTTTATAGGTGTGGAACTTGTTTTTATTTGCCTTAGGGGTTACTAACTGGAAAGTTCTTATGTTTTGTCTGTTCATACAAGAGTCCTACTGTCAGTCATTTTTATTGCTCTAATTCATTCAAAACACATTCACAGCCAACCTCCTAGGTGCCAGGTGCTTTAGAATATAACAGCAACAATAGTACTCTTTGGGCATGATTGCATAACTACAAACCCTCTCCTATGTACTTATCTCATGTAACCCTTGCTGCAGCACTGTAATGAGGCGGGGAAGCACAGGTCTAAGCCCACGGCCCTTGATAACCAACCTTTGTTGCATACTCACATGGGCAGGCTTGCTACAGAGGAATTGGGCTACAGAGATTTTTTTCTTTTTCCCTCTTTATTAAGGTTTTCAGACAGAGCTGCTCCTGAACCATCTCATGTGGAGCTTTGTTCATCTTCTAGTTAAAGATTGTTCCCAGTCTGCCTCTTGATGTGCTTTTTATATGTGTGTCAGGACTCAGAAAAAAATGGCCTGAGAGTCAGAGTGCTTCAAATACTTGCTTTTTATCTCTATAACATGTTAATGTTTATAATTATATGAAAAGCAAGAAATCCACAAACTTATCCAAGTCAATGAGACAAACAACCCAATAGAAAAATGGGCAAATGAGAGAAACAGGAATTTCATAGAAGAGAAAATATGAACTGTTACCAAACATAAAAAATTGGTCAACTTGGCCAGGCACGGTGACTCACGCCTGTAATCCTTGCACTTTGGAGGCTGAGGCAGGTGGATTGCCTGAGCTCAGGAGTTCAAGATCAGCCTGGGCAACATGGAGAAACCCTGTCTCTGCTAAAATCCAAAAAAGTCAGCTGGGGCGTGGTGGTGTGCATCTGTAGTCCCAGCTACTCAGGAGGCTGAGGCAGTGGAATTGCTTGAACCTGGGAGGTGGAAGTTGCAGTGAGGCGAGATTGTGCCACTGCACTCCAGCCTGGGCAACATAGCAAAACTCTGTCTCCAAAAAAAAAAAAAAAAAATTGGTCAACCTAAAAGTAATGATTGAAATGCAAATTAAGACCACAATGAAATGCTATTTTACACACCTGATTGGCAAAAATTAAGAGTCTGATAATTTCAAGTGCTTGTAATTATATGGAGTAATGGGAACTTACAAATACGGCTGGTAGGAACACAAAATGGCACAACTACTTTGGAAAACAGTATGACACTATCTTGTAAAGTTGTACTTGTACCTACTCTTTGAATAAGAAATTTCCTTGATGGGCATGCACCCTAAATGAAATTTTGTGCATGTTTTTAGTAGCAAAAACTGGGAAATACCAAAAAGTTCATTGATAAGAGAATAGATAAATATATTGTGGTAGGTTCATGCAATACAAGATTGAACAGCAGTGAAAATGTATTAACAATAGTTATATGTAGTAATGTGGATAAATCTTGAAAATATAATATGGAATGCAAAAAGCAGGCCCAAGAATATTTTATCTTGTATCATATTTTATAAAGTTCAAAAACAAGTAAAACTCATTCTCTGGTTTAGGGATACAAACGTGTGTGATAAAACTATTTAAAAAATGTCAAGTGGTTATTTCTGAGAATGAGGAGGAAAGGGACGGACTTGGGGAGAAACACACAGATTTAAGTGTATTACAAGTGTTTTATATCTTATGTTGGCTGGGAAATTTACCAGAGGTTTTTTTATGATGATTATTCATATTTTACAAAAATGATACTTGCATTTTTCTGTGTACATTACACATACATAATACATTTTAAAAAAAGTAAACTGCTAACTTCATATTCCTGTTGGTCAAGGGAGGACATAGGTACTTCATTTGTGAAACGGACTAGAGGCCTTCGGTTCTCTCTGTGGTTCTTTTCTAACGGTGACTGTTTCCTGCAGTGTCCTTGGCTTTCCTGTGTGGCCTGAAGCATGAGGAGGACAGCTGTGAGGCTGCCAGACACACCTATGTGCAGTGTGATTTGACAGTTGCCGTGGGGCCAGAGCGAATGCTCGAATCATGGCCTTACCTCTACATTTGTGAGGAAAGTTCCCAATGCCTCTTTGTGCCAGATCATTGGGCGGAGTCAATGTTTCCATCGTTCTCAGGCCTCTTTGTCAGGTAACCTTACCTTCTCCCTCCCTGAACTTCCCCACAAATGCTTGGCCAATGGACTGATGGAGCCATCAGAGAGTGTAGGCTGGGTGGGATGCGGACTGGCAGCCGTGGTAGGGGCTACAACTCTCTTGGAGGGCCCATTCCGTTGTGGATTCCAGCCAGCCTGCATATCAAAGCATCTCCTGTCTTTTTCAACTGTTCAAGAGAACATCTGAAAAATCTGCCCAGTAAACAGCTCGCTTTGTTCTTGCTTAGATTTTAATATTTATCTTCCGATCCAAAGCAACATCTGGTGAATGCCAATGGGGAAAAAGATTAGACGTTATGAAAAACAGAAGGCTTTTTTCCCCGCTTTCCTTTTTCTTTTCTTTCCAAACAGATTCACAAGTATGAAAAAAAGTCATAGAGAAATCCAGAAGATTGTACAATGTTTATTCAAAAGAAGGAGGGTTGCATAGGCGGAATTACTGTAGATCCAGGATTTAGAAGCCATAGGCATGTAAGGGTTTTTTTTTTTTTAACTTAAAAAAGAGCCTGACAAATAAATACTACAACTTTCCAGTGAATCCCCCTTTTCTAAACAAATAAAAAAGAAGTGTGACTATGTTAGTAATTCTGGATTGCTTTCATTTCAGCAAGGAGTTCCTTTCCTACATAGGGCGGTGTCTCATGGCTGAATATTGTCATGTAAACGTCTTTATTTCTTACCTAGATAGAGTGGCTACCTTTGATTATCTAATGAAGGCCTCTTTTCTTTTTCTTTTTTTTGAGACAGAGTCTTGTTCTGTCGTCAAGGCTGGAGTGCAGTGGCACGATCTTGGCTCATTGCAACCTCTGCCTCCCAGGTTCAAGGTACTCTCATGCCTCAGCCTCCTGAGTAGCTGGAATTGCAGGTGTACACCACCATGCCCGGCTAATTTTTGTATTTTTAGTAGAGACGGGGTTTCACCATTTTGGCTAAGCTGGTCTCAAACTCCTGAGTTCAAGCGATCCACCCGCCTTGGCCTCCCAAAGTGCTGGGATTATAGGCATGAGCCACTGTGCCCAGCCTCTTTTCTTGTAAAATATGAAACTAAACAAGACCACTTCCCCACAGTGAAAGAGATAACCAGCTCTTTTCATGGCAGTCTGACTTTGGGATGTCCTGAGACAGTTTGTGTTTTAGTGTGAATTGGGCACCAGAGGTTTAGGTTTAGCTGGAGGAAAAGAGGAAACTCCTTGGCTGGTTGCTTTCTAAAAGGGCAAGAAGAACTCTGTTTAGCTCACACAGGAGATGGGGTACTGGGTATTGTACTCAGGTGAGACTAGATTTCAGAACTTACTGATGCTGGACACCAGAAAGTACATGTCAGTAGTTCCTGGCTCCATTGAATTCAGGGACTTCATCTGAATCCCCAAAACTCTTCCTTTGGAATTCTTCCATGCTCTTCCTCTTCACTGTATGGGGCGGCTGAGGCAACTGAGCCTCAGACCCCATTAGCAGTTATACCCTTCCCTATGAATGTTATTTCAGTAGTGCTGCTCAATGTTCTGACTATTGCAGTAGGCAAAAGTGGGTATGTTTTCTTGAGTAAGAATTGCAATAAGTGCCCTATGATTTAAACAATGTTTAGTGGGGATGAGAGTGGAGGAAACTGGCAGTGGTCTTTGTTGCCAGTGGGAAGTGCAAGCGTCAGAGGACAATTTGCCGATTCACGAATAACCTTAAATTCTTTACACTCTGTGACCCAGCAATTTCTCTTCTAGGATTTTACTTTAAGAAAGCAGATAGAAATGTGTAATATTTATAAACAATTATGTTCTTTGAAGTTTCAGGTATCAAAAAAAATTCGCAATGAGACAAATTTTAGTAATAAAGAATGTATCCAAATGATATTTTTTAAGTTACCTTTAAAAATTAGGATGTAGAATATTTAACCAGACAGGGAGATATTTATAATATATTGAGAAGTGAAAACCATAGGTCTCAAAAGAGTATATCAATTTGATCCTACTGTTGTACATAGTGTGTATGTTTGTACACATATAGGTTACTAGAGAAAAGGCTGGAAAGATGTATCCAAGAATGTTGATGGTGCCTATCTCTAGGAGGCTAGAGTACTGACCATATTTATTTTCTTCATTGAGTTTTTATGTGTTTTTCCAGGGAACACAATGCTGTATCTCCCTGACATCCATAACAACTATGGGGAAGGGAGAAGTGCATCTGTGGCAAAAATTGTACCCTGTCTATTCATCCGTCCATCCATCCATCCATCCATCCATCCATCCATCCATCCATCCATCCAGTATATTCAACCATCCATCCATCCATCCATCCATCCATGATCTATCCATCTATCTGGTATTGATCACATCCCTACACTGTTCTAGGTGTTGTGACAGGTACTGGTGGCTTGATGGTGGATGTCATGAAAGTCCCTGCCCTTAAGGGTAGAGAAGAAAGTCAGATAATAAACAGGATGATCACGTGTTGTGATAAGTGCTATAAAGTGATAGAAAAAGAGGGGCTACTTTAAAGAGTGTACTCAGAGGAGGCTTCTCTGAAGAAGTCTTTTATGTTAGGAAGAGAAGCAGATGTCTTTATAGAGGGTCAGGCAGTGGCAGCAGCAAATGCAAAAGAACTGTTGAGTTTTATGACTGTTCAGAGGCCAGGAGGGTAGGAGTAGATTGAGAAGGAGGAAAAGTGGCCCCAGATGAGCTCGGAGAGATATGTGAGGCATTGAAGGCCAAAGTAAAGAGTTTGGAATCTCTTGTAAGTGAAGATTAAGTAACTTCCCAAAGTCACACAGTCAAGCCATGGCAGCATCGGGACTGGAAGTCAAGGCTTCTGACGCAGTGTGCTTAGTGCAATGCTGTCCTGGCAGCCTCAGTGTGAGAGCCCTGGCTGAGCTGTGTGGGTTCAGTGAGGTTTCAGAGCCACAGGAAGCCATTTCAGGGGAAGTGAGGGAGAGAGAATGCCTGCAAAGTGTTTTCCTTCCCTATCCTAAGGAGCACAGCCAAGGTTACTTGCTTACTTTAGGGTCTAATCAGATCAACTAAAGAACGATAGTTTGGGAGTCAGGAGTCTTAGGTTCTAGTACAATCTTTGCCACCATTTTTACCCAATATTTTTAACCACATGCCCTAAAATAAATATTTGTGTGTGTGCAGTGTGTATGCATGTATATCTGTATCTATATCTGTACATATATTGATCTCTGTGTCTCTATATATATGCTTATGTTGCACATATATATGCTTATATTTATATTTAAATATGGTCAACTGTGCTTCTTAGCTCATAGGATTATTGTGGAAGAAACCATGGAAGAGTAGCTAGCTACTTAGAAGCTTTGAAATTTTGTAAATGTTAATCTATTTTGGATATCCTGGTGTCTCAGCTAATTTTGGTGATGGCTTTTTAATGAAAAAAATTTCTAGCAAGGTAGTTACAAATATGGAAAGAAGTGTGAGCTGAAGCTGGTAAACAAAAAGTCCAAGCTAACAGAAAGGGGTTTAATTATTTTCAGAGCAAGAATAACATGCTTCGCGAAAACAGTTGGTTTCTAACAGGCAAACAGAGGGCAAAGTGACTCAGCCCATTTTACTTGTACCTCTGCCAGTGAAGAGTCAGGAAAGGGCATAAGAAGGTTTATGAGAAGAGTGGAAGCCCAAGGCCAAGAAAGGCTGTAAAAGGAAGTTGGTCACTGCTTTCCTTGAGTTCAAGTTTGTAGTCTGAGATTATTCATAAACTGGGTACAAAAAACTCACTCTTACGATTGAGGACCTACTGCGGACAACGAACCATGAGAAGGGGTCACATAACAGAGGTGATGGGCAGATATTCTATGAACCTAAGAAAAGGAGGAATTCTGGAAATTTAGACAACTAAACTTGATGTTATCCCTGACAAAATTCTAGAATGAACTATTCATCAGTTTGTGAGCCTTCAGAAATGAAACTAGCCATCTGGAAACTGATTCACGAAGAATGTGATGGTGCAGGAAACCAACTTCATTTCCTTTCTGATAGGTTTATAAGTGACTTATGATATAAATACAGAGGGAGACCTTCACAAACTATTCCAACAACTTCTCTACCGCCAGTAGCAAAAAAAGGTTCTAGGTGCAAAGCCCAAAGTGGCCTGACGCAAGCCTCAAGTTGCTCTGAAGTGAGGAGTTTTAAAAGTCTGCGTGACTTTTGCATTTGATTCCATCACATTTCTATATTGATCTAAATATTACATTACATTTTAATTTAAAAGTTAAATTACTTTGGTTTTCCTTTCTGAATCTTGGAATATGACTGACGCTCCAGGAGCAAAGGATGGATTCATCCTGTGGCTTTGTCTGCCCTGTGGACGAAGGATCAGTGAATGGATTTACAGCTAGATCACAGGCTACAGATTCAAAATGAATTTGAGCAATGGGTCTAAACCGTGAGAGAAATGTAACAATAATAAATGTAAATTTTCACATTTACATTTTTAACGATAATACTACTAACACTACTACCTCTAACAGCTATAACGTGAGCTGCCTTTATTGGGTTCTTATTGTGTGCCAGGTTCCATGCTAATCGGTTTATATGCTTCATTTTGCTCAGTTTCTTCAACACCTCCACAAAATAGGTACTCGATTATTGGCAACTCCATTTTATAAATGTGGAAACCAAAGCTTAGCAAAGTAATGTCTTCGATGTCATGTAGATGGTAACTATCTGCCCTGGGATTCAGATCCAGCTGATCTGCTTCTGAGCCTAAGCTTTACATGCCAGTGCTTCTCAGAAAATCGTCTGAACAAGCACAGCATGGTGAAATCCTCAGAAAACTGCAGCTCTGAGACTTTGAGTTGACCACTATCTAAGTATAAGCATGGTGGCCTTCAAAATGAACGCAGTGTCAGGTGCCGTGAGAAGGAAGCTCAGATAAAGGTGGACCAGAGCCCCAGTGGTCAGCCCAAACAATCTGCCTGCAGATCTGAGTGGCATGATGTTAACATATTGACCAATCTACATTATTAGGTCTAGAGGACTTTGGGTTTGGAAATCATGCCTTAGGTAGATACAGAGTGGAGAACATTTTAGCATGAAGAGAAGATTAAGTGGTGAGATGTACTAGTTATCCCGCTCATTATTTCTAGCAAATTGTGGAAGAAAACATTTTGACATTGATTTGAAAAAAGATGATAAGGTTTGACACGGTGTACAGTTTCTCAACTGGTGACCTTTTTGCCCTTGTCTCCACCCTTCCTGGTCTTCCCATGGGATCTGCCATCTTCCTGGCTGATGTACAATCAGCATTTCAAAACTTGAGAGCACTGCTCTGGGAAACAGGACCGTCTGGTTTTGACCTCAGAGCTACCATAGTTCTGTGTTCGACTTTCTGAGAATCTCTTAATCTCTTTGGGTTACATTTTTTATACGTCTTCCTAATTTATAGGCTGAAATTAGATCATACATATGAGATTGTTGACAAATATGAAACATCATGCATTATTACTGATAATTTTTGAGTTGGTTGCAAAAATGCCTACAACCAGGATGATTCTTGAATAAATATCACACCTGTTGAGGATGACACCCTTCACTATCCATGCCCTCACCTTCTCTAGATGGCATATTTTTAGACTTTCTGTAATGCTACACTGCTGTCTTTTATCTTAAATCCAGTCTGGCTTCTCCCCTTAAAGCAAGAGGACTTTTAAAGCGAGTGGCTGGTAGTATAACTGGCACATATATCGAATCTCCTTAGTCTGGGCTGTTAAGTAAGTTTAATTAATTTACTAAGTTAATGTTCCACTGCTAGCAACAGAGCCTCATTGCCATCAGCTGGGGAGAGGGAATTGAAAGCCTAAATGAGCTCATTTTTTCACAGTTGGAATTAGGGACCAGTTAGCCAGTTGTGTGGGTTTTCCAATTTCTCCATCTGCCCTAGGGGGATTCAGGCAATTACTCCCCCAACACTAAGTATGAGAAAGAGCAGGAAGAGGGAAGGGGAAAAGAAAAAAAATAAAAACAAAAACTCTCCCCAACATTTGTTTCCCTTTTGGGAACTGGAAGTATTGTCCGTGCATTTCTTGTGAAGCTGGGCTAGAGGTAGCTTTTGCTAATGTTTTTAATAGATTCAGAAAAGAGAAAGGCCTCAGTGAAAGATATTTACCATGTGCATTTTCATTGCAGGGTGTGCAGATAAAAGGAAAAACAAATAAACAATAAAATAATGGAAACAAAATTACAGAAATTTGCAAAATTTGACAAATGGTGGCCTGTAGTTGCCACAAGCTAATGGCTTGCAATGATTAATAAGAGTAAAAATAATTGCATTTCATTAAGATTGATGACACCCCATTTAACCTCCCCTCTCGTTTCAGCCCTAAAGTGGAAAGAGATGAAGTTCTCATCTATAATAGCTCCTGTAACATTACCATGGAAACTGAGGCAGAGATGGAGTGTGAGACGCCCAATCAGCCAATTACCGTCAAGATTACTGAGATACGGAAACGCTGGGGCCAGAACACTCAGGTATAATCAAATCTTTTTTACAGACTGATTCAAACAGCTCAAATTAAATTTGTAATATTGTGTACATTAAAAAAACAATTTAGTCCAAATGGCAGCGATATATAATATTAAATGCGCTCAAACTTTGAGGAGCTGGTCTAATGCACAATATCTGAATTCATAGTTAACTCTGGTTAATCATATATTTTCCCAAAAATAAATGAGTGCTGCCCAGGCTCTTTTAAAGCAAATTCTGAGCAGATAATCTCCTTGGCATTTTGTCCTGATTTCTGCATGCATGTTTGAAAGGGGCTCTCTGTGGTTTATTTCTTCACAAAATAACTGGCCTGCGATTTAACCCGGCCCTACTGGAAGGTTCCCAAATCACTCAGCCATCCTCAGCTTGTTGGGACAGCAATGTCTGCGGGTCCATTCGGTTCATCTCTGTGCCATGCGGGAGTAGGGTGGAAACTTCAGCTTCTGAGGGGATTACATGGACATCAGAAATGAAAAGGACCACAGGGTCATTTGGTCTAGCCTCTCTGCCTCAATTCATCCATTTTGAAATTGTCTAAACCACTCCCTCCAAGTGGCTCTTCTAAAAGTGTGTTTGTAAGTCCCCAGAGAGGAATTCCACAGCCTTCCCCGGGAATTTGCAAGAATTGCAATCAGAGGCTCAGGGCTCTTTGGAAATGGATCAGGTAATCTTTTACAGCTCCCCAGGCTTCTCACAGCACACAGATAAAAAATAATATTTATTGAGCACCTACTCCCTTAGGTGTCTTTCTCTTTATGAAAGCAGTTCTCAGATTTTTCTCTTTTTGTCTCTTTTATTTGGAACAAACATTTATTGAGTGCCTATTATGTGGCACTCGCCATACCAGATTCTCTTGTGAATGCTGCTTCAGTCAAACCATCCTAATCCAAAAGTCAGTTCCCTGGCTTCAAAATGTGTGTTTTTCTATAACTTTTGTACTGGTGCTGAACATATATGTGATGGCAAACAACATTTTTTTTCTGTCCTTCCTAAACTGTTCCGTGCCTACCTTACCATGCTCCTGGGTCCTCACCGTCCACTCTGTGGCCTCTGCAGGCTTCTCCCTTGCCTTGACTTTCCCTTCAGGTGATAGCCCAGGGCTGTCACTTCTCGCTTCATTGTGTCCCCCACAAACACCTCTTCCTTTCAATTTACTGCCAATTTTAATTCTCTCCAGAGCTGCTGTCCCCCCATGGCACTTCCACTTTATTCTGTGCCTGTTTCTCAGCAGTCAGCTGTCAGTGACGTTTCACAAGTGTATTGTCGTGCGCTGAGACTGCTGTGGGACACTGGGGGATCTTTAAGCCTCTCTGGGCTTCAGTTTCTGCTGGGCGCGTAATAACCTGGTGGTGTTGGGATGCTTAGGTGAGCAAATGCTTGTGAAAGAGAGGGAGAGGCGGGCTGACCTAGTTTTTAAGTGCATGGACTTTGGAGCTAGACTGCCCAGGTTTGAATACATCACTTGCTTCCTGGGGGACTTCAGTCAGGTTCTTTAACCCCTCTGTACTTCAGTTTTCTCATCTGTAAAGTAGGAACAATAGTAGTTCCCACTTCATAGGGTTGGTGTGAGCCACTGAGAGCTGCATCTCACACATGATAAGTGTCCGATGTTAGCCATTATTGGCAGTGCTAGTTCACTAGTCATAGTGCTAGAAAATGATATGAATTTATTTTTCTATAGTGCTTGCTGCTTTGACTAGATCATTTCACTTCTTAGATTTATTTAATTTCCCATCATCTCAAAGTCTAAGTTTGAAATTTTTTAGGCTTAAATGCCTCACTCATTTAAAAATCCTTATGTGACATACATTTGAGTTTCAGCAATGTTCGAAGTTCTCTACCATGTTCTGAAGGAGATTAAAAAAATAATATGGAAAGAGACCCCACCTTTAAGAGATATTTGGGAAGTGAGGCCTTATGTGGAAGTAGTTAAGTTTCAGAAAAAGGGTACATAGAGTCAATTCATCACGGCTGGGTGGAATGTTGGATGCCATCCAGACCAGCCAGCTCATTTCAGAGATGAGTTAACTGAGATTGATAATGAGGGGTGATTGATAAAGGTCACACAGGTAGTTATCTGGCCTCCTAACCCATGTGGCTATAGTCATTGTGGGGGAAGTAAGCCATTCAGGAACCAGGACTGTGTGGTGAGGCTAGTGCCAGTGTGTAGGGAACTCCAGTCCTGAGGGGGTAAAGAGCAGATGGGTACCATCGTTGTAGGTTTCAGGTGTGATGTGTTACACTCAAGTGTTATTGATAATGTCATAGTTTTGAACAGTCTATTGGGAGCAGGACCCTATCAAGTAGCCAGGAGTGCATGGGGGAACAATGGCAGGGATTTATGGCAAACTCATCTGAACTTATGACTGCATTTAGCTCCAGTGGGACCCTAAAGAATAGAATAAGAGTCTCAGGCACACATCCTGTCACATCGACTGGATCAATATGGTGGAAGTTAGGAAATAACTATGGCTGGCACACAGTGGCCTGGAGTCCAGAAAAACAACAGTCTATGTAATGGGAAAATTGTTAATTCTAGGTTCTACTCTCGTTAGGGTGGTTTGGTTTGATTTAGGAACTGGATATAATGAGGTCTATAGGTGAAGGGCTTATAACTAAGTGACTATATAATTTATCACCCAAACCAGGATGCTTTTGATAGTGCAAGGTTCACAATGAATAATTATGCTGGGATAGTATGTCACCTTTGTTGGGGTGTGTGATTACCCTACCTGGGCTTGGGAACAGAACAACTTGTCATACATATGTGATGCATGGTTACCCTACCCATGTTGGGATGTACAATTTCCCTACCTTGGCCTGGGGAAAACATGACACCAGTATTATGATGTGTGGTTATCTGGGCCTGGTCCTGGGGAAGACCAGCACCAACAAGTGCTTAATCAGGACTATAATCCTGGTCCCCAATTCCAAATTCAAGAATTCCTTGTGTGAGAACCTTGGAACACTAGAAAAGGAAACACTTCTACACTGCTGGTGGGAATGTAAACTAGTACAACCACTATGGAAAACAGTGTGGAGATTCGTTAAAGAACTAAAAGTAGAACTACCATTTGATTCAGCAATCCCATTACTGGGTATCTATCCAGAGAGAAAGAAGTTAATATACGAAAAAGATACTTTCACACGCATGTTTATAGCAGCACAATTTGCAATTGTAAAAACATGAAACCAACCCAAATGCCCATCAGTAAACAAGTCGATAAAGAAATTGTGGTATGTATATACAATGGAATACTACTCAGCTATGAAAAAGAACAAATTAATCGCATTTGCAGCAACCTGGTTGGAACTGGAGACTATTATTCTAAGTGAAGTAACTCAGGAATGGAAAACCAAATATAGTATGTTCTCACTCATAAGTGGGAGCTAAGCTATGAGGATGCAAAGGCATAAGAATGATACAATGGACTTTGGAGACTCAGGGGAAAGGGTAGGAAGGGGTGAGGGATAAAAGACTACAAATTGGGTTCAGTGTATACTGTTCTGGTGATGGATGCACCAAAATCTTACAAATCACCACCAAATAACTTACTCGTGTAACCAAATGTCATCTGTTCCTCCAAAATCTATGGAAATAAAAAATTTAAAAAATGTATTTTTCGGCCGGGTGCAGTGGCTCAGGCCTGTAATCCCAGCACTTTGGGAAGCTGAGGCAGGTGGATCACCTGAGGTCAGGAGTTTGAGACCAGCCTGGCCAACATGGCGAAACCCCATCTCTACTAAAAATACAAAAAATTGGCTGGGTGAAGTGGCTCATGCCTGTAATCCGAGCACTTTGGGAGGTTGAGGCTAGTGGATCATCTGAGGTTGGGAGTTTGAGACCAGCTTGGCCAACATGATGAAACCCTGTCTCTACTAAAGATACAAAAATGAACCGGACATGGTGGCGGGCACCTGTAGTCCCAGCTACTCGGGGGGCTGAGACAGGAGAATCGCTTGAACCCAGGAGGCAGATGTTGCAGCGAGCTGGGATTTTGTCAATGCACTCCAGCCTGGGCAACAGAGCGAGACTCTGTCTCTAAAAAACAAAACAAAACACAACAAAAAAACCCCCAAAATTAGCCAGGTGTGGTGGTGCCTGTAATCCCAGCAACTTGGGAGGCTGAGGCAGGAGAATCGCTTGAACCCAGGAGGTGGAGGTTGCAGTGAGCTAAGACTGTGCTATTGCATTCCAGCCTGGGTGACAAGAGCAAAAAACTCCATATATATACATATTTTTTTAGTGACCTAGATGGGAGGGTGTGAGGCAGTGTGGGAAGACTGATAAGATCAGTACTTTGTTAAAAAATATCAAAGTGGCTCAACAACTCAATTTGAGGTCCTGATGTGTTTATAAGCTAGATGTTTCTTTCCATTGCTCCCTGCCATTGAGAGGGGTTTAGCCAAGTGAGCAAAAAGTCACTCCCACACGCTTTAGGGCCTTAGGACTGCCTACTAGATTCTAAGAAAAATGCAAATCGTCATCTTATTACGAGATAACTGGTTAATATGTTCCTTTTCAAGACTGGCAATAAAAGCTTAAACCAACAACAAAAAAAATAGTTACGCAGGTTTTCCTTCCAAAGAACTTTTGCGATCCTTCAATACATGAATACATAATGTGGATTTCTAGGGAGTGCTGTGGTGTGGATTGTTACCTAAACTTTGCCTGTGGAACTCTTTATTCCCAGAATTTCTCTTGGGACTGGCATCTGTCCTGCTGCCTTCACTCTGGGAAGTGTCGTGTTTGCCATGGTCTTCCCCTCTCACAGAATAGGGGTATCTGAGGTGGGAAAGGTCATCTTCAGATGGGGCAGCCAACTAAGCTCTATTAAAGTTAGTGGCATTTGTGCTATGCCATGAAGGACAGGGTTTAGGTATTCAGGATGCAGAGGAAAGGCATTTCTGGTGGGGCAAACAGCATGCACAAGGCACTGAGGCTAGAACCCACAGGAATAGCAAGAAGCATGGTGTGTGTGAAGGGGAACGGTGAGTTGTAGGTTTGGAAAGGTGGGCTGGGATTGGATTGCGATCTAGAGGTAAGCATTTGGTCCTTTATGCAGCAGGTAACAAGTAATCCCCAAGGAGTCAGTGCTTGATCAAAGGTTAGCTGTAGTCACATTAATCTGGCAGTGAGGTGTGGATGACCTGATTGGTAAACCGACAAGAGGTAGAAGCATCTCAGACAGGTGAGAATAACTGGGGCAGGGAAATGGCAGAGGGAGTGGAGAGGCGGCACACTCAATATTCAGTACTTGATAACTTGTGTTGGACAAAGTGTTCAAATTTGTGGGAGACTAAATGTGGCAGGTAAGAAAAATTGTGGGCTGGCTTTTCAAAAAGACCTTTTCAAAATTTTCAATGCTATTTATCTACGCTCGTGACTTCCAGGTTGGAATCTCTGATCCAGAATTCTCTCCTGAACTTTGTTTTTTACTTTATTTACTTATTTTTTTGAGACTGGATCTTGCTCTTGTCACCCAGGCTGGAGTGCAATGGCATAATCATGGCTCACTGCAGCCTCACACTCCTGGGCTCAAATAATTCCCCTGCCTCATCCTCTGCAGTAACTGGGACCACAGGTGTGTGCCACCACACCCAACTAAGTTTTAAATTTTTTTGTGGAGGCAAGGGTCTCGCTATGTTCCACAGCTTAGTCTTGAATTCCCGGCCTCAAGCAATCCTCCCACCTTGGCCTACCAAAGCGCTGGGATTATAGACTGGAGCCACCACGCCCGACCTCTTCTGAATGTGAGATTCCTGTACCTCACTGTCTGCTGCTGTTGTCACTTCGATGTCAAAACGGCACCTCGAGTTTAGCAGGTTCTAAATTGAACAACTGATCTCCACTACTTCCTCCTCCATAGTCCTGAACTGAGTTGGTGGCAACTCTGTCCTTTTAGTGCTCAGGACATGGAGGCATCCTTGACCTTCCAAAACCCACATCAGATTCGTTAGGAAATTCTGTTGGCTCTGTCTTTCATTTGACCACCTTGCAGCAATTCTACTGCTACTGTCATCATCGGCATCATCTCTTACTGTTTATTGCAAGACCTCTCAGCCCTCCTCTCTGCTTCCACCCCTACCTCTGTTTGGTCTATTCTATTTAATAATAGAGCCACAATGATCCTTTCAAAATATGTCAGATAATTTCCTTCTTCTCCTGAAAGAGGGGCTCCCAGACTCTCTCACAATAACATCCAGTCCTTTTACTGACCTCAAGGGCCATTCCCTGCACCCCTCACCTCGCACCCCAACGCCCTGTCCGGCTTTATCTCTCATTTCTCTTACCTTCACCTGCTCTGTTCTGGGCACACTGGCTTCTTGCTATTCCTGCAACATGCCAGGCATGCTTTCACACTGAAGCCTTTGCATTTGCTGTTTCCTCTGCTTAGAATTCTTTCCTCCCTTCTTTTTCAAGTACAATCTCCCACTTGAACTTTTTGCTGAAATGTTACTTCCTCTATGAAGTCTTGCCACCCTATTGAAAATGGCAGCCCATTGCCACTGACCTCATATATCATGCTTTTACAGAGTTCTTGTCACCTGCTAGCATACTACTTAAGATACTAATTTATTATGTTTGTTGTTTGGTGTCTGACTCTTCTTGCTAAAATATGATCTCCAAGAAGGTAGAAAGATTTGCCCGCTCTGTTCCCTGGTATGTCCCAAGAGCCTGAACCAACTATACTAACAAACAGAAATACATGCAGAAATACAAATACAGAAAGTTTAAAAAGCCTTCCCATATGCCACTTCTTCAATATTAGCTCCTGAAAGTTACATCTGAAAGGAAATACACACGTACACATACATGTACATGGACCCATTTGCACACAAAGATGTTATTATATTATTTATATTGTTTTTCAACTTGTATGTTTAAAAAATATAGTAGCACACTATAACATGAGCTCCTTGAAAAGAGGGACTTTCTTTTGTTGCTGCTATTTTCCGAAGACTTAGTGCTAGGCCTAGTACCTAGCACAGTACAATAAAGTTTTTATGGGTTTCAATTAAAATTATTGAATGCATGAATGGATTTATAAAAATACAACATAGTCATCATTTTAGTTTAGCACATGTAACATTTTCTTTTCCTTCACAAGACATTGACTATACTTACTAGGTATCACACACTGTGATTCAGTGAAACAACATAAAAGGTATTAGAAAACGAAGAAGAGTAAATCCTAAAGAGTGCTGGAAAACACAACAGGGTGCCCCAAGACAATCAGAAGTTTTGAGGGTTCTCTGAAGCACAAATAGCAGTTTGGGTTAGATGGGTAGAGAATCCACAGTAGAATACACGCAACCCAAAGCAAGTTGAGAGGAAATTAGAATATAGGTACACTTTTCAGTGGAGCTCTGGGAGAAATTCCACAAGTAGGAGGGGACAGACATCGGGGAAATTAATAAGGACTGCTATATAGACATTTCCCTTCCATCTCTCTCTCCCTTTCTTTTTCTCTGTCCCTGTGTATATGCTTGGATCTGTGGCTCTCAAGAGGAAGTGTTAAGAGTGGCTTATAAACAAAGAGGGAATATTTGTCTGGGGAAGAAGATTGATTCGGTCCATTGTGGATGTTAGGGCCGATGTTAATCAAAGAGAAGCCTAGACCTCCATGACAGACTTGGAGAAAGAGAGAAAGGAAGAAATGAAGAAGAAAGAAGCTTCTCTTCATTTCTACCTCCAAAAAAAAAATTCCTTTACTTTTATTTTGCTCATCCAGTGTCTTACCCAGAAATTTCGGCTGTGGTAAGTTGAAGAGGTTTCTCCGAACATCTAATCTGCCTTGTCAGTGGAAAAGAAAGTCTGAAATAATGCTACTGAAGTTCTCTGGGAAATGATTTTGAACCTAGAATTCTATACCCAGTAAAATACTATTTGGAATGAGAACTAAATAAATATAAGGTACACAATATTTAGGAAGTTTTTCTCCTTTTTGTACTCTCTAAAAAGTAATGCACTCTGGTGAACTGTAAATGAATCCAAGAAAAAAGATGATATGGGATTCAAGAAAGAGATCAACAAAGAACTTGGAAAACAGTAGCAACAAAGCAAACAGTGTTGATAATGTCATTGTGAAGCTTAATATAGTTGTTAAGAATAGATCCTTAACCGGACAGAAGCAGGAGCCTCCTGTTTCAAGTAGGTAAAATGAAAGAGCAAGAAACAGAGGCATAATCTCTGTCTTTGATAAAATGAAAAGACATTTGTAACACAAACCTCATTATATGAAGATGAAAGGTAAATGGGAGAATGGCAAATGACTTAACAGAGTGAAGGAAAGTCAAAATTAATTGCCTGAAAAGGGAAATTTAGATAAATAGAAGACAATTTGCCCCATAGTACTCTAGAAATCTTTGGATTTAGAGAAGTTTAGGTATTAGAAAATGAGGCCAGGCGCGGTGGCTCAAGCTTGTAATCCCAGCACCTTGGGAAGCCAAGACGGGCGGATCACGAGGTCAGGAGATCAAGACCATCCTGGCTAACACGGTGAAACCCCGTCTCTACCCAAAAAAAGACAAAAAACTAGCCGGGCGAGGTGGCGGGCGCCTGTAGTCCCAGCTACTCGGGAGGCTGAGGCAGGAGAATGGCGGGAACCCGGAAGGCGGAGCTTGCAGTGAGCTCAGATCCGGCCACCACACTCTAGCCTGGGCGACAGAGCGAGACTCCGTCTCAAAAAAAAAAAAAAAAAAAAAAGAAAATGAGCATGAGGCAGGATGCTAAAGTGAGGGGGTGGTGATCCTTGAGCGAATGGAAACACACTAGGAATGTGGCTTTCTGTCTGAGATTGAGTTCAGGGAAACCCAAAAATCTCTTTTTGGGATCCATTTCTCTGTGCTCTCAGTTTCTAATCAGAAATTAGAGTTCAGACCTGCTAATACTGGTGGAATTTGCAGGGAAAGATACCAGAGAGGAGAGAGCTGTGCAGAAAAGGAACTCTAGAAATCTGCAGGGGTCACTTGAGTCTTTTGCCAAATAGGTAACCAATCATGTAGTGAGTATATTTCTATGAGGTTTGGCAGACTATAGCTACTGGGAGGCTTGAAGCGAACATAGCCTCTAAGGTACTGGGAGTACTTTGGAACAGCACGGTACTAGAAGATTTCAAATGCTGACTGGTTAGAGTAGAGAAACCCCGCTCAACACCGCTGATTTTCAAATTAGCCTCTAAATAGCTATGCATATCATGAAGAAAATATAAAATTTGTCACATAACTGGATTGCATGAATTTTCTAGAAGAATCTCCTTAAACAAAGTGGGGATAAAAATAAGCAGTGCGGTTATTAGTGAGTGTTTGCAGCTCACTATCATTAGTACTAGAGATCATTTTCTTAAGTTAAAGGTACTTTGATTAAAGCTGTGGCATTGAGTTGAGACCTCAGAAAAGTCACACTTTAGGAATAAAATATTCTAGCCCTGGAGTAAAGCTACTCTAGACCCACTGAATGGATCCTGAAAACAGGGCTTAACAAAATTAAACTGTTATTTCAGTAAATTAATTGCCTGCTAGAGCAAAGCTCAACACCCTTTAAAGGAAGGAAGATAACAAAATCTACACCTTCAAGAACATGGCAACCACAACGTTCAGCATACAATCAAGAACCTGAGAAAAAAAGCGAAATGTACCATCAACTGAAACAGACCTATGGATGATAGAGATGTTGAAACTCACTAGATAGGGACTTTAAAACAACTGTTATAAGCATATTAAAGGTTTTAAAGGAAAGGACAGATGCAACGAGAGAAGTTATAGGAAATCCCAGCAGGAAAATGAAAACTATTTCAAAAAATTAATAAAAATTACAGAATTGAAAGAAATAATATCTGTACTGAAAATTTCACTAGATCATATTAGATTGGACCTTGTAGAAGATAAGATCGGTGAACTTGTAGACAAAACAATCAAATCTCTCCAAACTGAAGAACAGAAAGAAAAGGGAAAAAATGGATAGATAGTAATCTCTGAGTCAATATAGTCTAATATTTGTGTCGCTGGAGTAGCAAAAGGAAAAGAGAGGTAGAAGGGATAGAAAATAAAATAAATCTAAATAAATAATGACAAAGATTTTCTAAATTTGGTGAAAACTACAAATTCACTGATCTAAGAAGCTTAATGAATCCAAATCAGAAGAAACATAAAGAGAACCATTATTGGCGTTCTCAATAATGTTAATATGTCAGTTCTTCCAAATTAACATTTAGGTCAATGCAATTTTGATAGAACATCTCAACAGGTTTTTTTTTTGGTAGAAATTTCCAGTCTGATTTTAAAAATTATGGAAATGCAATAATCTAGAATAGCCAAAACTGTCTTGAAAAGGAACAAAATTGGAGGACTTACACTGTCTGATTTTAAATCTTACTATAAAGCTATGGTAATCAGTTGAAGTTCTAGGCAACATCTTATATGAAAGAAAGGTTCTCTTGATAACAGTATGTTTGAAAATTCTAACAGTAGTGTCATAGAAGCTAGGTGAAGGAAGAGTTTGAAGGAATGTATGTTGAGAATTATCAAAACGTACTGTGATAAAGAGGTCCTTAGTGACATCTGAGGCCACAGGACAATATTGGTGGGGAGAAAAAACAGATTTTGGGGAGTTAAGGAGTATATGAGTATCAAGGAAATGCAGGCAACTGGTATAGGTCACCAGTAGGAAGGGAAAGGGGAGATGCAGTTAAATATTGTGGTTGAGTAGCACCTTCCTCATGTTCGCAGCTCACTATCATTAGTACTAGAGATCATTTTCTTAAGTTAAAAGTACTTTGATTAAAGCTGTGGTCTTTAAGTGTGTTACTTGATTTGGCAAGACCAAGACTCCACAGGTTTCTCATCTTGTCTGTTTTTCTAGTGACTACAAAATAGCTCTCAGACAACCCTAAAGTTTGGTTAAGTCACCATCATTTTTTCCAAAATATTTATATGTTAAAATTCATTTAGGCTCTTCAATGCATATCTCCCTTAGGAAGAGTCTCCTTTTCTTAAAGTTGAAGAATTTTTTTTCTCTTGGGAAATCCCATAGTTCTTAATTATACTTGTTTTAAGAAATTTATCTTTTTTACATTTAAATTACATGTATTTATTTAAATATTTAAACTCCCAAATAGACATTACACTCTCTGAGAGTAAGCTTCATGTTGGATTCCTCTTTGATGAATGGATGGATGAAGGCATGTATGTCTGTACTGGGTTACTGTTTAAAAGGCAAACCACACTGCTTATTTTTATCCCCACTTTTTGTTTAAGGAGATTCTTCTAGGGAATTCATGCAATCCAGCTATGTGACAAATTTTACATTTTCTTCATGATATGCATAGCTATTTAGAGGCTAATTTGAAAATACTTTTTATTCCCTAATTAATTTTGTTTCTCCTGTTACCAAAATCAAAAAACAATTTTTTTCCTTTTGTTTTCCCTCTGCTTCCCTCTCCTTCCCTCCTTGCCTTCTCCTTCTCTCCCTTGTTTCTTTTTTCCCTTTTAGACCCACTTAGTGTGCATCTTCAGGGTTGTGTGCCTGCAGAGAGAGGTGCTGCAGAAAGCAGAACTGAACTAGTTATTAGATTAGGGAAAGGGGGTATAGAAACTCAACCATTGACCCCTGACCTGGCTGTCCTGGAGGAAACTTACTGAGTCCCTTGTGCCTGTATTTTCTCTGTGAAACGAGGCTCCAAATGTATGAGAATTACCTGCTGCAGGGGGAGGAGAAGCTGGAAAGGCAGACAGTTTCACATCTGAAAGGGCTTTGCTTTCTTAGGATAATTAGTCAGAATAGGATGCACAGTGAACGGGACTCCTGGGGTCTCTCTTCTAATTCTAGCAATGTCCCTGTCTGACTACAACTGTTTAACAACTCAGTTAACCTTTCAATTGATCGGTGCTAGCTGACTTCTAGCTTTTGGAGGGAGGAAAACAGTACCTATAAACGCATAGTAGTAGGAGAAACCTGAAAGTTCAACAAAGGCATTATGATATAGTAGTTATGAGCTTGGACTCTAAAATAAAACTGGATTTGAGGCTGATCCTTCTACTTACTTGTTAAATAACTTTAGGCAAATTTTCTTAACTTCACTGAGTCTGTTAATTCCTACCTTGTAGGGTTGTAAGAATTAAATGATGCATGTAGTGCACTTAACGCAGTGTCTCATTCATAGAAAGCCCTTGAAACATGCCAGGGATTATCATTTTTGGTTAAATACATAATGAGACTATACAGTTATGAAAGATAATCAACCTGTGAGTACTTTGCAATTTGTTATGCCAAGTTAAGGTGTCACAATGTTTTTTTTTTTTTTTTTTTTTTTTGAGACAGAGTCTCACTCTGTCACCCAGGCTGGAGTGCAGTGGCGCGATCTTGGCTCACTGCAACCTCTGCCTCCTGGGTTCAAGCGATTCTCCTGCCTCAGCCTCCCGAGTAGCTGGGATTACAGGCATGTGCCACCACGCCCGGCTACTTTTTGTGTGTGTGTGTTTTTTTAGTAGAGATGGGGTTTCACCATGTTGGCCAGGCTGATCTCGAACTCCTGACCTTGTGATCCACCCGCCTTGGCCTCCCAAAATACTGGGATTACAGGCGTGAGCCACCGTGCCTGGCCAAGGTGGCACAATTTATATAGTTGTTTATGGTGGTGGTGTCATAATCAGAACTTGCTGTGTGAAAGAGGCTTTGTCAATTATTTGAACTTAAGACTTTGTATACCTCTGTTTCTTGCTGTTTTTTTCTTTTTTTAAAAAAAGAAGGAATTCTTTCGTTTTCCCCTCAATTGCTCTGAAAACAATTTTGAAAAAGCATTTTGCTATAGTGACTTTGTTCCTCCTCTCTTTCTCTTAAGAGTATGACAAAAGATTGAAAGAAAATCTAGTTCTTAAGTTTGTACAATCTTCTTGCCCTAGGACATTATTATCAATAATTTTAGGTAATATGTTGTTACTGCTACTAATGTGTTGTTATTATTACTAATCAATGTAAACTTTACAATGCATTTTTATTTTATAGAAATGGAATAGCAGGTCTGCTATATCTAATAATATGAAATAAACTGTTACCTTTAACTGTTCAGCAATGACACAGTTATATTTCATGTCATAAGTATTTAGAGTCATATGAATGAGTTTTTGTATTCAATGTTAAAATAATTCAACTTTGAATTTCCCATTAAATATGATATTATAAAAATGATTTAGGTACAGTCCCCTGGTGTGTTTGAAGCTGTGTACTCTGCAAACACATAAATAAAAATATATCGAATTGGAAAAAAAAGGGGAAATTCAGGAAATTAGCCTGAATGCAGCTTAAACGCATCTGAACAAATTAATTGTACCTCTCTTGTTTCTCAGGGACTCTTTGTATCAAATGAGTTTATGATATTAGCCTGCTCCTCTCATATCAAGGTATCTTACCAGTAAATGAGGCTGTGGTTTTGATGAGCCTTTGTCATATTTTGGCTCCCAGAAGTCCTTATTTTTCTTTACAATGTGTTTGGGGTTATCATAATATCATTGAGTAACTATTACATCACCATATAGGAGTTCGAATTATCTCAGCTAAACTACTCTTAACTTTTATCTTAAAATAACAGTTTTTGTGCTCAGTGGAAAACAGTAAGCTTTATTAGCCCTGTGAAAATGTCCCTATTAATAATAGGCAGAGGGTAGTCCCATTGGGACATGACATGTTTATTTATTTCCTTCTAAAGTACAACTTCATAAACTGAAATTATTTTTGTCTAAATAAATACTGTGTGGAATTTTCTCAGTGAAATTATATGTCATGGCATTATTTTGTTTTGGACTATAGGAGTATAATGCTTACATTTTTTTTTCCTGAGCCTTTCCAAATATGAAACTTTAGCTATCCTGCAGAGAGGCCTGCTTGCTATGAAATTGCTACAGATGGTACAATGGCCTTATGTGGGGATTCTTTGGATTCTACAGGGGAGGTGAGGCTTGGTAATTGAAGAACCAGAAGTGTTCAAATTAGTTTGCTTGCTGACTCATTGGGTGACATTGGATAACTCAGTTTTGTAGTCTCAATTCTCTATTTCCCGACCTGCAACATGGAAAGATTTTATGGAAGTCCTTAGTAACAGAAAGTGAAAACTGTGATATGTGAATATGTTATTTTATTGGTATACCACAATCGCTTTTCCACAGGTCCATTTCTTGAATGCATAGTAGTAAACCACCATCTCCCTGAAGCCTGATGAAGAATTAAGGGCACCCAACTATGAGTAGGTTCCCTTCCCAGGTATGAAGGGTCTCAGATAGTAGTTGAATGGGTTTCAGTGGCGTATGTGATGTGGTGTGGTAATGGTGGTGGTTGTGGTATGTGTTGTGTATTTGTGTTGAGTAAGGAGTAATATGAGTTTCATCAGTGTTTGGATATGTGGTTCTATACTAGACATGTTAAACATTTTTTATTTTGCTGGAAGCTCTAAGATGTTATCAGTTTTGAGTCTAATATACATAGCATTTCTATTTGCAAAAACAAATAATCATCTCAGCCTTGAGATACAAAAGGCAATTCAGTCAATTTGGAGAACTTGGGTTTTCTCCTCAGGGTTGTCCTCTTTTTAAATCTTGTTGATTCAGCCATAAATCTTCCCCTCCAAAGACCTTGCTTTTATTCCCACAGCACTGAAGTCTGCTTTTACTTTAAAGAGCCACAGTAACTGCTCCTAACATGCACATCTTTATTAGGAAATGTAGGGAACCTTGACCAGCTGCAGAGCAGCTGGAGCCTGGAAGATGAAGAAATTTGGGTAAAGATGAATGGGTTATTCAGATATTAAAAGTGTTATGGAAACTGACTTCATCAAATTGAAAGTCAGCTCAGAAAACAAACAAACGAACAAACAAACAAAACTCCTGTGTCTCAGGGAGTTAAAGGAGAAGAGAAGGGGAACCAGAGGGGAAAGGCAGGAACATTGGGAGGAATGAAGAATATTGAACTGGTTTTAGATAAAGGCTGTTACTTGGAGATAGAAATGACCTTTATGGTATTACTGTATGTATGAGTGGATGTTAACTTCCATTAATTCTGTAAAATGGTAGTTTCAGGCATAGGCTTTTTCCACTTTCTGTTCTTTTTCCACTGGTGCATTCCAGCTTTGAAGGGACTTAACTAATCTCCTCGGGCAGGTCAAAAAAGGGTATTGTAGGCACAACTCCTCTAAGAGCTTATTTTAGTTACTGTCTTCTTGAATTGCTTTGCTGGTAGGAGGGTTAGGCAAGACCTCTTCTAGTCCCCTGGCTGTCCTTGGATGAAGTTAGCTGATGGTAGGCCACTGGCAGGGTTGTTGATACCCCAACAATGCCACAAGGTCCCTTTCTGATTGTATCTCTCCATGGAGCCAACATAAATGTAAATCAGCAGAAGAGTGTGCAGATGAGAAGATATTGTCCATAAAATATACACCAATGGATCATTTCAGCTACACCAGAAGAAAGGAAATGTGTTTTTTCTAGAGGAGAAAGGAGAAAAGTGTGTACAAGTAGCCATTTAATGAGGGAATAAACAGCCCTGAAGAGTATATACATTAAAAAAGGGAACAAAGCCAAACAAAATAAACAATAAAACAAACAAACAAACAAACAACAGGAAAGGTGTGCCTTGATTCTATAGGTTTTACAAAGAAACCTCTAGCTCCTTTCTAGAATATGATAATCACTAAACTAGTTTTCTCAGGTTCTCCCTTTGATTGCAGAAGCAGAATTAACTCAGAAGGAGTATTTTGAAGTTTCCTTCTTCCAGTTAAGTGCTAGTAACCTCCTCAAATTAACGGATACTTAGTTGATTTTTTAGACTCCTTTTCTCCTTTACCTAAGAGAATTTACAGCAGCTTTGCAGTTATTTCCTCTGTGACAGTGATCTCAAATATCCAGTTCTTTATTTTGAGATCAAGAAAACACTTTGCTTCCCCTGCCTTTTGAAGTTTGATAGGACCATAGGACTTGTATAGAATGTGGGTAGAAGCACTGAATTTCTGGAGCTCCAATCTGTAGCCTTTTTTTTTTTTTCCTTTTTTTTTTTTTTTTTTTTGCTGTGTTGACTAAATAGCCCAGAGTGTGGGCTGAACATACATCCTCAACATATGGGGGACAATTGTTCTGTCCAAGAGATTTGCCAACATTTGTAGTGGATGTTGTATGAACAAGACATAAGCTTTTGTTGTATTGCTCTGCTGAAAACTTGGGACTATTTATTGGTACATGCAATCTAACCAGACTTAACTGATGACACCATTTTTAACAAGTGACTCTGCAGCCTTGTGGCAGACCCAGTCTATTCCACGTGGTGTCTTTAATTAGTTTTTCTGTGAGTCTACAAGGAATCAGAACCGGGTTTACATTCTTGATGGCAAGTATGACAATTAAGCTATGAGATGGAACCATTAGGCAGAAATGATTGATGGGACTTAGTGAGGAAAGGTGGCTGGACATTTGATATCATTCAGCCTCTTTCCATCCTCTGGACTCCCACTCTACTCCCATGTCATCGGTGATGTGTTTCCACCCTCACCTGCAGTCTTCATGCCCTGAAGATCCTCTGTGGGATTTTCTAGTACTGAGAAATTAATCACCTTCTTTGCAATGTTGTTGCAAACAGTGGGAGTTTCTGGGGAGACATAGCTATTCTTGGCATTTCTGCCTGTGCTAAGTCTCTATTTCCTTCTAAGAAACACACTGGAATATTATGCATCAAGAAACTTTCCTCAAATGAAGAATATATTTTACATCCATTTCCATAGCTCTCTATAATCTATTTATAGATAGCTTCCATACTTATGCTCTCTCAATTGTTTTCTCTTTAAATTTTACTCAAAATTTTTTTTTTTTTTGAGACGGAGTCTCGCTTTGTCGCCCAGGCTGGAGTGCGGTGGCACCATCTCGGCTCACTGCAAGCTCTGCCTCCTGGGTTCACGCCATTCTCCTGCCTCAGCCTCCGAGTAGCTGGGACTACAGGCACGCACCACCACACCCGGCTAATTTTTTGTATTTTTAGTAGAGACGGAGTTTCACTGTGTCAGCCAGGATGGTCTCGATCTCCTGACCTCGTGATCCGCCCGCCTCGGCCTCCCTAAGTGCTGGGATTACAGGCGTGAGCCACCGCGCCCGGCAAAATTTTGTTATGAAGACTTAAATCACAAGGGAAAAATGACTCAAATCATTTGATAAAGAGACTATATTGGCTCACAGAACTGATGATTAAGATGTTATACTGGCTCACAGCACAGGAAAATTAAGGAGTCATAGGAATGGCTTGACCCAGCAGCTCAGGGCTCACTAATGAGATGGCTCTTTCTATGTCTCTACCCTGCCTTGCAGAGTATCAGATTCAACCTAAGGTTGCTTTCTCTGTGGCCACAAGGTGGTTGTCAGTAGCTTCTAGGGCTACTTGCTTCCCTACTCATATCACATGGGAATCAAAGGGTCTTTCATGAGCACAGTTCAGAAGAAGGAATTTTCTTCCCCAGAACCCCCCCAACAAATATGTCTTCATGACTCATTGATCCAACTTGACTTAACTGGGCAAACTTCCCTCTGCTCAGGGTAATGGGCTTTGTTGATTGGTTTTGGCCAATGAGTGATCACTGTGCACTTACAGAATGGAGCTAATCCCATCCCACATACCTGAGTAATATGGTAGCAGTGATGCCTGGAAGGTAAGTCTTGAAGCTGTTGATAAGTGGAAAGCTGGAGAATGGACATTGGGTAGTCAGCAAACACTTGACCCCAATGACCTTGCTTTTCTCTATATAGCTACACTAAGTCTGCTTCCTCTGACACTCCTCACTTCTCATTTTGCTAACTTAAGAATTGCTGTTGCATGAGATTTTGAGAGGGTGAAAACAAGTCACCTTTTCTGTATAAGAGAGTTAGGTAAATGAAAAGGAAACAGTTTGGTAAGTCTCCTTTAGAATTCAGTAGGAGTGTCTGCTTTTAACAAACAACCAGTCAAATGAGAAAGCATAATGACTACATGAAACACACATATCTTCAGTGGCCCCCAGGACTTTAAAGTCAGTTAGGTGTTTCTTTTGTGATGTGCGTCTTCTTGTTTCAAAATGACAGCAGCTGTTTTTGTGATGTACCAGCTCCCAATGGGGATGGCTCATGACTCAGTTCTATGCAAGAGAACCCTCCTCTAATAATAAAGAAAAGAACAATCTAGGGAAAGAAATGGTCTGTTATAGTGTCGGTTTCTCATTATGGGTCTTCCCAAATACTATACAAACATTAATTAAACTTCCCGGCTGGGTGCGGTGGCTCATGCCTATAATCCCAGCACTTTGGGAGACTGAGGCAGGAGGATCACAAGGTCAGGAGATCGAGACCATCCTGGCTAACACTGTGAAACCCCGTCTCTATTAAAAATACAAAAAAAAAAAAAAAAAATAGCTGGGCGTGGTGGCAGGCGCCTGTAGCCCTAGCTACTCAGGAGGTTGAGGTAGGAGAATGGTGTGAACCTGGGAGGCAGAGCTTGCAGTGAGCCAAGATTGCGCCACTGCACTCCAGCCTGGGCGACAGAGTGAGACTCTGATTCAAAAAAAAAAAAAAAAAAAATTACTATTATTTAATGCTTCTGAAACATGATTTACAGATCACTCAGAGGGTTCCAGGCATTGTGAGTCCCTCCCAAGGATTTTCAGATGATCGTTTTGAGAGATAACCAAAAACTATGAAATTATGAAGGGCCTAGATAAAATTATGCATTCAATATCTAGAATGTTAGAACTAGTCTACCCCTTTGGACTTTGAAAAAGTTGCTTTAAGATTACAGATAAATAAAATACAACTCCTACCTTGTAGAATGTAGTATTCAATAGGGGAGATATAAAAACCCACTAACTGTGCTATAGGCAAAATATAATCATGTGATAATAAAGATATATGTATTTTGACATGGAAAATCAGTGAAGGCAAATAAATCTTCTGGGTGGAAAAATTACCTGGAAACCCTCTAAGTGTGGCATTTTATTAGGGCCTAAAAAGATGACCAGGATGTGGATAAGGGAAGATAAGGAACAAAGGTCTACTAGCTAAGAGACTAGTCTTAAAGAGTCCCAGAGGTGGGAAAACATGGTTTATGTTTAAGTGATTTTATTTGGCTGGAGTGTAAAGTTTGAAAGAAAGTAATCAGGAAGGCAGTAACTAGAAACAAAGGTTGGAAAACATCATGTGCAATCTTGAGTGCCAAACTAAGCAGTGTAGATTTAATTCAGGAGGAAAATAAAGCTGTTAGAGGCTTTATAAATTTTGTAGCCACCACCGTGTCTCATAAAATGTTCCTTAGATCCCATATCAGAGTCAGAACTCTAGTCTTGCTGAGCTGTGGCCTGATGGCAGGTGAGGTGAGTTCTAAAACATGTAGCTGCTGTTCTCTTGGAGCTCAGATGCCATTACATGACGGGCAGTGCTTCCAGTGGAGGTGAGAACATAAGGCAATGAGGTGTCCTTAAGACTACAGGTGAAAGAGGATGAAGGATGAGTACTCTGAAAGTAATACAAAGAAACACAGAGTGACCAGAGAGCACGCGTGGTTCTTGTAGGGTGTTTGAGATTCCTGGTAAGTTACCAAGAGAGGCGGTATGATGTAGTAGTCTGCGAGTGGGTGATCTAAGTCCTAATTCAAGGCTTGGGTGTTGCCTACCTGTGTGCTTGGAGGCACATCTGGGGAAAACCTCATGGCTGGGCGAGGTGGCTGACGCCTGTAATTCTAGTATTTTGGGAGGCTGAGGCAGGTGGATCACTTGTGCTCAGGAGTTTGAGAGCAGCCTGGGCAACATAGGGAGGCCTCATCTCTACAAATAATACAGAAAATTAGCTGGGCATAGTGGCGTGTGCCTGTGGTCCTAGCTACTCAGGAGTCTGAGGTGGGAGAATTGCCTCAGCCTAGGAGATCGAGACTGCAGTGAGCCACGATTGCGCCACTGCACTGCATTCCAGCCTGGGCAACAGAGTAATACTCTGTCTCAAGGAAAACAACAACAACAACAACAACAAACTCAAAAAAACAAAACCAAAGAACCTCTTAGTTTTCCCGTCTGTAACTGGACAAAATCAGCATGTTCCAATGTGAGTTCTGTAAGCAATTAGTAAAGACACATGTCTCATTAGAAAAAAAAGAAAGGGTTCTGTAGTCAAGTAAGTTTGGGGAATGCTGCCGACTTGATTCTCTCAATGTCCAGTCAGGCATTAAAAGCTTGGAGTGTCCTGCAGGAAGGAAGGCAGTTTAACTCTGTTGAAACCAGTCTTTCCTAAACTTATTCGGTCATAAGAATTTTATTTTTTTTTTCTTCCATACAACACCTATTGGCTCTCTGTGGAACACTTCGGGAAATTTTGGGCTAGGTCATTTTTAGCTCCCTTCCCGCTTTGACGCTCTCTGATTCTATCTTACCTCTGAAGGTTTCCTTTCAGTCTAACATCTTTTTTTTTTTCTTTTTTTTTGAGGCGGAGTTTCACTCTTGTTGCCCAGGCTGGAGTGCAATGGCACTATCTTGGCTCACCACAACCTCCGCCTCCCAGGTTCAAGCAATTCTCCTGCCTCAGCCTCCCCAGTAGCTGGGATTATTTTTAGTAGATGCGGGGTTTCTCCATGTTGGTCAGGTTGGTCTTGAACTCCTGACCTCAGGTGATCCACCCGCCTCGGCCTCTCAAAGTGCTGGGATTACAGGCATGAGCCACTGCACCCGACCAGTTTAACATCTTATACATCCAAGGAAGTTTTCTTCTCCAGTCTGGCTGAGTAAATTTTCCTCACTAAACTATCAGATTGACTATCATCCCCCAATTAACTTTCTGTCAGAGTCGAGGCAGGGAGTTCTTTAAGTGTTTGTGAAAGTGCTCTGAGATCCTTTAAGGAAGGAGATCCCTGGTGGATTTGTCATATGACTTCATTAGACACCTTGTATGCTAAGGAGCTATCAACTTCAGCTTCCAGTTTGGCATCATCATATTTCTAACTTACTCCATTAACTAGGAAACAGCTGAGGGATTATTTTTTTCTTCTCTTTTTTGCATCTGTATATAAGGTAATTTAACCTAGCAAAGAAGACACTGATTGCCTGTCCCACAGGACTTAATTAACTCCCAGCTTCATGGTGCTCCATGGAAATAATAAGAAAAGTAAAAGTTCAAGTGTTCTGTACCTGTCCACTTCCACCTCTGGTGCATAATGAGATGTCAGGAACAGTGACACTGATGAGATGTGTAAAAGATGCTGATTATAGAAGGCAGCAAGCTGCCTGCTCGGCTCCTGGGAGCTCTGGCCAGGCTGGAAGAATCGCCAACCCAGTAGGCAGCCTTTGCCTTCAGATTACAATTTCCAACATTCTCCCCACTCACCTCCCTGCCACCTGAGCAGTAGTTTTGTTAACCTTTAGCTCTGCCTTCTGCACCCTGGTCAGATGTTATGACAATTGTCACGGGGAAGATACCATGTTTATTAAGCTGCCTGTAGCAAATCCGGACTGGTAGTGCAGGATTCTACCAGCCAGCCCTCAGGGGAGCCCATTAAGAAATTGCAAGGCTAATAAAAATCATGCTGGATGAAATTGCAATCCTCTGGTGCCACTCCGTGATGGGTTGAATCTAGTTTTACATTTTAATGGGGGCAGGGACTGAAGGTTTCAACCAGGACCCTTGTACCAGCAATACTGAAGGTTGTACCTTCTTAACCCAGAGCTGGAATGGGGCAGAAAGAGGACAAGCTTGCTTCTCTTTTTGTGTGAGTTTTCTGCATATTTGAGATAGGAATTTATTAATGTGTCTGATAAGTTAACAATGCACTGCTCTTGGAAAAAAGACTCGCTCTGCCATGCGGCATGAAATTTGGGCCACAGTTAGAGTCTTCCAGCCTCTCACTGAAGCCTTCAGTGCCCATGCCTGAGGGGAGACTAAGAAAGCAGGGGTCTGGGTTCTTTTCTCTTGGTAAAATTGTTCTAAAATTTCCCTGTACTGGTGACTTCTCCACAAGGAAATTGTGTGGAAATTGGGAGAGCCAGGCCAGCATTTAAACTCATCTTCAAACTGCACCCTTTCACAACCAGGCACCATTGAATCAGGCAGTGATCTTGATTTCTTTGCCTCATCTCTTCTGCTCACAGAATTCATAACTTCACTTGGATAAACTGATACTTTCCAAACATTAAAATGAAACAACCAAGTATGTAATTGCTCTTTTGGGAAGATTGAGAAAAATGGAAAGAAAAACTTATTAGGGTATTCAGTACTTGCTATGATGCCACCTAAAGAAGCATATTTCTCTATTTTATTGTAAAGAAGTACTACTACTACTACCAATGGGAAGAGGTAACATTAATTGAATGCTTACTTCTGGTCAGGAACTGTGTGAAACCCTTTACTTGAACTGTCCATTTAATCCTCAGAATGAAACTTTAAAGTGATGACTCTTATCATCTCCATTTTACAGGTTGATAACCATTCAGAAATGCTTAGAAGCTTGTCTCAGGACCCACAGGTGGAAAGTGGCAAAACAGGGACTCAAATTGAGACATAATGATTCCAGAGCCTGTGCTCTTTGGCACTCTTGCCCCATCATCTTCAAGTTGGAGGGTTTAGAGATAGTAACTCCTGATTTCAGTGTCTACAGGCATTGGGTGTAGAAGTACAGGAATATGACGAAATAATCAGAAAATGCTGTCTGTATGTTGAGTGAATACATCTGGAATGATCATAAGATTAACGTTGGCAATGCTTGGAGAGATATATTTATTTCTATGACTATATATTTATCCATAAAGTCCATCATTAAGGTACAATTTAAGATTTCTCTGTGAAGTCTTAAGAAACCATCCCTTTCAGCATCAGGGGAAATTGACTCTATTCTTTACTGGGCTTTGGCACAACTGGAAATACATCACAATTAGCTTATTTAAGGCAATGTATTTATTGGGGCCTATTTTATTTAACTTTTAATATAATTTTAAATATGTGACAATACAGAAAATAGCATAATGAGCCCCGTGTACCCATTGTCCACCTTCAACAGCTATCAACTTATTTACTTTTTTTTTTTTTAACTTTTAAGGGAGGACTATGTTATGTAGCTTATCCTTTGAAAGTAAGAATCTGCTAATGGGAATTTTAAGGGTGAAGGTGAGTTTTAACTTGGGGATCTCTCATAGTTTAGTGTAAAAAGGGTGACTATATTTTGCATTTATTTGAATTTCTAGAAGCATGAGGCATCTAGGATTTGTATTAAAAATTAGAGCACAATACACATAAACCAAGTTTTCCTTTGAGTCTCTTTTATTTTCTCTTTTTTTGTTTCTATCTTCCATTCCAGTCTTATTTCAGGTTTAAGTTTATAAGGTCTAAAACTTCCCAAGTGTACTTCCATTTTTAAACAGATTTCTTGGAGACCCAAATAAGTGAAGTTATAGTGGTAGAAAAAGTGGCAGTAAAGTTGCGTTTTGTATATGGGGTTGTGCATGCTTGGCACCAAATTCCATTGAGCAACTAACTCTCCATTAACTTTAAGACAGTACGTGGTAACTCAAATACATTGAACATTTACATGTGACAGACACATGGCATTTAAGTATTTTTTTCTACCTTATTTTCATAGCACTCTGAGTAGATAGTATTAGCTCCATTTTGCAGATAAGAAAACAGATGCTTCAAAATGTTAGGAGACTTGCCCTAGGCCCCATGGCTAATAATGTTGGAGCTATGAGTTTGAAAAGTAGTCTGCCTAACGTTACACTTTCTCTTAATCATGATGCTGCCTGCTGAATAAATTACAAAAAAAAAAAAATGGTATGTTGGGGGTGGAGAGAGAGAGAGATGGGAAAAGAGTAGGATAGAGTGGAAAATAAATGAGTTCATAAAACACTTTTGATAAAATCTCATATCCAGTGAAATAAGAGCAATGCTACATGAGTTCACTTTAACTTCAAGGATATGACTATTTACTAAGGAACAAAAGTGTTTTGATTTTAGTTTGAAAATATTGGTACAAAGAGCAAGATTCTTTGTATAGCCCGTAATTATTTCCCTGGCCCTGAAATTTAGAAGGGCTCTGAAACGTGGGACGGGCTTCACTTATTCTTGCCCTGATTTATTATGAAAAGATGTCCACCAGAACAAAACAAAGAAATATGCCAAACAAGGAAAGCAAAAGGACTCGGGGAGCAGATATTATCGGTGTTGGGAGAGGCAACATCTGCACAAGGTTGTTAAGATGTAGCAAGTCAAGATGGCCACTGCAGTAACCACAGGCTATGTGAAGAGATAAATGGTTGACCCCAGCTCGTGTCAGGCTACGATTGATGCCACTATCAGCCCTAGTGCCTTCCCAATGATTTTTTAAAAAAATCTTTGATAGAGTATGTTATCTAGTTACTGGCATGAGGGCAATAGCCCGGAGGGGTGAAGGAAAAAGGAAGAATAAAAGGTCACTCCAGGAGGACAATCTCTGTCGGACTAAATGAGAAAAAAAGGATCTAGCTCAAAAGGGAAGAAATAAATAAATAACAATAAAAGCAGCTGCTAGGTGCATGGGTGGAATAGTGAAATTGCTGTTTCTCCCTTCCTCCCTCCCTCCCTTCCTTCCTTCCTTCCTTCTTTCCTTCCTTCCTTCTCCTTCCTTTTCCTTCCTTCCTTCTTTCCTTTTCTCCCTTATTTCCTCCCTCCGCCTCTCCCTTCATTTCCTCTGATTTAAAAAAATTAAGATAGACTTTGAGTTATTACTGGGAGTTCAGCAGATATAGCTGTATATTCTTTATTTTTCTCTTGAGGTATGTTAATGGTCTAATTGGGATTGTTAAGTCTTTTGTTTAAATTTCTAGAAGTGGTGAAATCAAAGGCCTTTGTTAGCCCTTCTCTCTATAGGATAATGATGACTCAAGAGTGAAAAATAATAAAAAACCAGGCAAAACAAAATTCCTCTAGATGCTGGGAAAATATAGCTTCATAATATGCCATTATTAATTTATTTGTGGTGAATTGTGCAGATTCAATTCTGTGACAATTCTCTGGTTTTCCTTTCTACACACATACATGTGCACATAGAGACACCCCTGCAGGTGTGCCTGTATGCATAGTTGTTTTCACATGTGCCTATAAGTATTTTTGGAAAAGCAGGAATAAAATTGCTTTTGCTTAGTATCACCGCACCAACAGAATTGTATCTCATGATAATAGAAACTTTAATTGGCTCCTTTTTAGCCTTGAAACCTGTTTTGCAGCAGAAAAAGCAAAGAAGGGAGAACTGAAATAGTGTTTTTGTCTAAAAGAGTATGGTTTTAATTAGTATAAGTTTTTTCTTTTTATTTGACCTAGAAAAATCTAGTTTTTGTTTTTTTTCCTTTCTCTCATGAAGTTTTTGTAGAAGGTAAAATGTCGGTACCAGGACAAAGGCCCTGGAGACTGGAGTGGATTCGTAGCATGAATACTCTCCTTTGAGAAGGATCATATTGGATATAAAAATATCACTCCCAAAAGCAACTCTGGGAAGAGTAGAGACTTATTTTTTAGGCAGATTTCATCCTTTTCTGAAGCCGCAGACTTTAACAATGTGAGTCCCTGGCCTTACGTTGTTGATTTTCTCTAGCTAGTGCTGTGCAGGGTCATTGTTAGTTGGCACAGGTTGGAGGACTTGTCTTGTCATCCCTTCCTCTGTCAATGGTATAAGAGTAATGGAAACGCTGCGAGTCTTGATGCTGGAAGACTTGGGTCCTAGACCCTAACACCACCAAGGTCCTGGGTCCTTGACTTGATTTCTCAGAGCCATCATTTCCCCTCAATGATGGTGATAGTGCTTAACCATATCTTCCTGCAAGGTTTTTGAGTTTTAAAGGGATCTACAGGTGTGAAGTCCTCTGTAAGTATTGAAGTGCCATTCGACTCAGGTCTTTTATCAATGTGGACTCCAGTGGCATATGGTGGTGGTAGTTGGCTGTAATGTGGCCAAAATGCTTGCATAGAAAACTGGAATGTGCTTCTTGTAGAGTACAGCAATAAAACAGTGGCTCTTGGAAATTTCCTTAGGATTGTTTAAAGTGGGAGCAAGGTGGGGGAATGAAATATTAGGGCTAGATGAAAAATATGTAGTATATGTTTTTTGTACTTTTAACAGTTTCTAATTGGTAACATAAAATATATGCTGGATAATTTGGTTTGCCAGTAGAATTAATTAATGTGTTGGAGATATTATATTTAAAATAAAAATTTATTTTGTCAAGAACTTGTCTTATATATTGAGGCATAAATTACCTATAATGAAATGTACAGATCTTAAGTGTATGGCTTATTAATATATGTATATACTGTGAAGCCCAGAATCAAATTGAAGACGTAGGGCGTTTTCCTCACCAAAGAAAGTTGATTTTGTTTTCATTTCTCTTTGTTTTTCCATAAATGGTGATACAACAACTAGATCTTAAGAAATTTATCTTTTCCTTGTTTTAGTTTAAGGAAAAGTTGAGAAAGGCAAGAAGTGAACAATGATACTTCCTAAACACCTGTTATATGTCAGGCACTGAGTTAGCCTTTATGTATACTAATTAACTCATTAAGAGCCTTCAAAAAATCTCCATTTTAAGAGATTGAGCTTCAGGGAAATTAGGTGACTACCAAAGGTCACACAGTGACTATGTGGTGGAGTTAGGATTTGAATTTGTGTTGCTGCTTCCAGACCCCATTTTATTCAACTGGTAAAATAAAACAATTGCTAGGACTTAGGGACTTGAGGGTCTTCTGGAGAATCAGAGAATACCGAAAGTTCAGTTTCAGTTTCAGGAAAAAAAACAAAAGGTCTTAGAAAAAGAACTTCTTCCCTGTGAAATGAGAAACCTGATGGGGCTCACCTTTTGACTGGAGATTCAGTCTGATTTAACCTTTCTGTTTCTGAGGCTATGTTTTCCTCATCATTTCAGATTTATGAAAGTTTTATTATTTTTGAGATAAGTTTTTAATATTGCTTAAGGGCATGGACTGCTAATGTCTGAAAATAGATCGTCAAAGCCTTGGTTCCACCACTTTCCAGCGTTTTGTTTTTGGTCATGTTACTTTGCTTCTGCAGTTCTCAGTTTTCTCATCTGTAAATAGGGTTAATAAGGTAGACTCTTGGAAGGTCATTGTGAAGTTCAAACAGGGTATAGAAGTGAAGGTTTTTATGCAGTGCTCGACATCTAATAAATGCTCACTCAATGTTTATAATTATTATTCTTGTTACTATCATTTCTCTCAGCCTCATACCTTCAGCTTTGAATATTTTAATTGTTGTTCTGGTTTTCATTTTGCTGTTTTCCAAATCCAGATTAATTTATTTAATGTGTTACCAAAATGGGGGTATTGAAGTGAGTTAGAAACAACTGGATTCTGAGACTCTGCTGTGCCCCCAACCCTGGAGGGCTCTCTCAGCCTTGCTCGTTGGTGCTCTATCTTGATGTCCTCATATCCTGTGTACCTACTGCTATACCTAGTATCGGCTATTATACTTGTTTCCTGCTAGATTATGTATGTGCCAGAGGTAGTCTGAGCACCTACTACTATGCCTGGGGTTTAGTAGATGCTGCCACACTATTTGTTGGGTGAAGGCCATTCCAAATTTCATTTCTGGACAAAACTCCTGGTGGTGTCATATATTTTGCCAGTTTTAAAGTTTCCTAACATCTCACTTTTCTATTTTGCTTGGGGAATGAGAAATACCACAGGAGTTAATTTGCTAGGCAACTGAAACATTTCCATCAAAATACCATGCCATGTTTATTTTTGATATTATCTTCTAAACCATAGCGAAGGCTTTTCTGTCCTTTTAACTGAACATAGGTGGTAGTATCAAATATTTTCTTGATACTTCTGGATCATCAGCACAAACTTCAGTTGCTTCACTCTTTAAAAAATGATACCTCTATCCCAGGTGGTGCTATTGAAATTACTAAATGGCCCATGACTGTATTGATGTATTTTATCCCTTCCTTTGCTGTCAGACTGTGAGTCTCACATCTGGATGCTGTCAGTAGCCCCTACTTCCTTCTAATTGATCCTTCTGTTTTCTTCACCAACTGACAAGACAACAAAATTTTAATAGATATATATGATTCTGAGTGCAGTCTTGAAAGACACATCTTGAAGAAGTACGTGAGGTTTGGTGTGTGGACATTGTGATATATTCCCCACCTCTCCCCTTCATTTCTCATTAGTCATCTTCATGACTGAGATTGTGAGAGATCAGCTATGTTCCTCTCCACGACAGGACTGAATATGACATTTCTATAACATTAGAGATAAACGCTATATCTTACTTACCATTTCTGTTTTCTTTAACTTGAAATCATTATAATTACACAGATCCCCATAGCAAAATTATTCCTATTAATCCCATTATGTTTTTACCTTACATTCTCACTTTGCTAACTGGAAATCTGCTGATTATAAATAAATTGTTAATATGACCTGTACCATTTGTGAATTAATAACTATCACAAATATACTTAGTCACAAATGGTTACATAAATTATTTAAACCATTACTGTCCATTGTATAACTTCTAGAAATAAATAACTCATATAGCGTGTGAGAATATAGTATCAAAATATCACACATGTAATCCCATAAATATGTATAATTATTATATATCAGTAAAAAAGAAGCCTTTATATTTTAAAAGATATCCCTGTGTCCTATCCTTTAGGGTAGCATACGCTTTATTATTATTATTATTTTGAGATGGAGTCTCACTCTGTTGCCTAGGCTGGAGTGCAGTGCCACAATCTCAGCTCACTGCAACCTCCACCTCCTGGGTTCAAGCAGTTATCCTGCCTCAGCCTCCTGAGTAGCTGGGATTACAGGCACCTGCCACCATGACCAGCTAATTTTTGCATTTTTAGTAGAGACGGGGTTTTGCCGCGTTGGCCAGGTTGGTCTCGAACTCCTGGCCTCAAGCGATAACGCCTGCCTCAGCCTTCTAAAGTGCTGAGATTATAGGCATGAGCCACCGCGCTCGGCCTGCTTTCTTTTTTATAACATTCATTCATCTTAAATTGTTGGTTGTTATATATTTCTTAAACAATGTTCCATAAACCCAGAAACTATTATTTATTCACTATTGGATTTTTCATGCAAAATAGGCCAAAATAAAGATTCAATAAACATGTGTTAATTTTTTGCAATAAATATTTCAGGAAGTTGATTTCTACAAAGAATACTGCAACAGACATCTTCCACATTTATCTTTCTACCTATTTTGAGAAAGTGTATGAAACTCAGAGGTAGCCTTCAATTTTATGTAGTTTTTTTCTAATTTTTCACAGATCATGCATATTGCAAAATAATATAGTTGTACCAGTTTATACGTTTCCATTAAAAAAGGAATATATGAAGACTTCTTTTGTAATTTTAAAATAATTGATAATCTAATAATTTTTGTTTTTTCTGTGGAAAAATATCTAGTAATGACAAAAACAACTTTGGACAAAGAATCCAACTTTCTTGCTTTCTCCTTATTTTTCCTCTAGTTGTAACCTCTGAATTGTCTTCATTGATTTAGCACCATCCTTGGGCATTTTCTCCTTGGTATTGTAGGGGTAACCCAACCTTAATTTGGTGAATAAAAACCTCGAAATTATATGTTATTTCTAGTTCACAGATTCTGAACTTCCTTTTCTTTGTAACTGAGATTTCCTCTCCATTCCTTAGAGGCATTCCAGATTAGGTTATAATTTCTGCTTTTACTTGTACTTGGTCCAGGAATGCCTCAGGCAAAGGATACTCCTACATTCTCCAGCGTTAACACTGGCTTCAGGGAAAGGGGAGCAGTTCTGAATTTCATACTGATATTGGCATCCAGGCGTGTTCAAGGTCAGGAATCTGTACAGGATCACTGAACACAGACCATTGTTCTTAGGACTGTGGCATGAGATTCAGAGTAATGCTCCCTCTTTGTTTTAATAAATTATAGAGGTAGAAACTGACAACATGTTAATTTTGTGCAAGAGCAGGGTATGTGTGGGTATGCTTTTATTTCAAACTCAATCCCTCTTTTTCATTTTACTTCTTAAACAAGTCAGTATGCCTAAAGCCTTCTTTATTGAGGAGTAAAGTGAATAGCTTCCTTCCAGGCCTTTCTCTTGGGGAAACTACTTGGTTAATAATGAATTCACTTTCATTCAACGAACCAGGATTTTAGCTAAGAAGAATCCATGCAATCTTCCAGGTTTATTGATCTAGTCACTGTGTTCTCTTTTGGGAAAGGATAATTTTAATGGCATTACCGATAAAGAATACGTGTTTTTATCATGTCTTTCTAATGAGCGAATGCTAGAGCTGAAGCCTCTCTATGGGCTTGTTTCTTTTTGCCTTGTGGCCTGCCCCTTTGTCATAACTCAGAGTTTTCAAATCTGTCCTTATAATCCAGGTTGCTGGAGAGCAAAGAACTTCGTTAACATTCTCCTGCTAGACTTGAAAACAATTAGAACAGTGTGACTAGAAAGAGTTAAAGAGGACCCCCCAAACCCTAAAACCAAACAGGCATCACAGAGCAGGGATAGCAGGTAAAGTGGTTGCTATAAACACTTTCTCTTGAAAGCTATGCCTTTTCAATAAACACACTGTTAGGCCCTAGCAAAATATTTCCAGTTGCCTTCATGGGTGGTGCAGTGCTGGAAGCTGTTAGCTTGTGCTCAGTTAAATTTCAAACGTCAAAGCTCATTAATAGTGATTTTAGCCAAAGACAGCTTGTAAGGAGCTGTGCAAACTTAACTTCCTCAAATAAAATGAGAAGAAAGATGACCATTTAACATTGCTTTTCCTCCCCCTGCTTTCTTCACCTCCGCTTCGAGTTTGTTTTGGGTTTTATTGACAGTAGGTTTCAAGTTTATATTCCGCATTTCCCTTAATTTGCCTTGTCCTTTTATCTGCCCCCCCTTGGGAAATAGGCCTATTACAAAGGTGTTGCGATGTTTCTTTGAGTTTTAGGAGAGTGTTGTGTCTGTTTGAAGCAGGCCTGGAGGAGTCTGTGAAAGTGTTAAGGCAGAAGGTTCGGCTTTTGAGAGAGAAACACACTGTGATATGATTATGTGCTCAGATGCTGTTTCCAGTCTTGTCTCTGAATACAAATGTAAAAGAAGATTCCGTTTACACAATAATGATGTTTCAAATTAAAATATCAATACAAGCAAGCTCCCTTATTTTTTGTAGTCTAGGCAGTTCTTACCTCTGTAGGTACGTAGAAAATTAAATTAAAAAAATTTTTGTTTAACCTAGTCTCAATTTACTTGTGCAGTTATGACTGTGGATTGGACTGCTGTATTAAATTCTCTGACAAATTAATTAATAATGGAACTACCAATTACAAATTTGACATCGACTTGGCCTTCCTGTTGATTTTAGGTTTTGTTAACAGTACACTTTACTGTGTTTCCTTCCTTCATCCTGCAAAGGCTTCCTGGGCCCTCCGTAAGCAATGTCTGGGATTTCAGAGTATGTTGTGGGAGGCTCAGGGAGCCTGGGCAAAGGCGTCAGATGTGGTTAAGATGTGGATATTTTGGAGCCTCTCTAAAAGGGCTCTGTACCACAGTGCCTTTGAAGAATTTGAGCTTGGGTTTCAGAGAGGTTTTTGCAAGACTCAAATCAGAGTAGAGGTAGAGTGTAGTGGGAAGAGCGTGCCGGTTGAGTGTTTATCAGGGGATCTTGTATCAGAGGTTTCTTGTGAGGGTTTATAGTGATTCCTTTTTTGAAGCAGGCGTGGGTTCCAAACAGGTTATAAACGCGGTAGCTTTTTCCCATTTTTGACCGAAATATAGGAACTTAACTTTTTTTTCCTCCAACAGTTTATTTAGACATTTTAAGAAGCTGACTGATTTGGACAAATATTGCTATGCTACTAGAGGCTGTTAATTGTAAACATTCTACCATCTTGATAGTTAAAGGAATCTAGTTACTTTCTTTAAGTGGACTGTATTCAGTTATTGTTCATAGATTTCAATGATATTTGACTCACAGGTAAAGGGTTATAATATGGAACATGTTGAGTAGGCTGTACTGTTCACAGTATCAAAAGTTTGCATGATTTCTTTTAAAAGCCAAGCAATGAGATATTTCTGCAAGTAAGATCATAGTCTGCTAAATATTCCTACAAGTGCTATCTTTTAGCTTTCATTTTCTCTACCTTCTCTTGTAAACATCCAGATTTTTGCCCTTGTGAGAAAAGAAACAAGCCTGTCTCATTGTAATGCTTGGCTTGTGTGTTGGTTTCTTTTCAAGTGAGCTTCATGAGAGCAGGGAATTATGTTATTTGTCATGTTATCCTCAGGGTCTAGCACAGTACCTGGCTCAATAAATGTTTATGGGTTGAATATAGTAAAACTTCATTAATTGATACATGAACAACATTGTAAGTAGAATATTTAACTTAAGAGGAAAATCAATTTTATGAACTCTAGCACATTATTTGCATGCAAATGGAGGCTGCAAATTATAAAGAAGTGCTATCAATTTACTGAAGCAGGTCTACCGGCATTCTGCTGGCAGATATGGTGCCAGGAGTTTGTTTGAGTTATACCTTGATGAATATTTTCTATAATCTTTGAAAAAAAAAACCACGAAATAATTTTAACAGAGGACAAAGAAATTACAAATTTTCAGGCAAGAGAAAGCATTGTGGTGTCATTGAAATCCCCCATTTGTTGGTCACTTGTTACATATGGGTAATAAACGGTTCTAATTCATGAATTTGGTCTAAGTAATGTGGCAAGTGTCCACTATGTACCAGGAGAGGTGCTAGTGATTTGTAGTACACATGTGACTACCATATAGTCCTTGTCCTTAAAACTCACACTCTGGCAAGGTGAAACATTGATGTAAAGATGGAGCACAAAAGCAGTGGGCACTGAGTGCAGGGCAGTACTGAGGGAAGATAGCTTCTCCAGGGTCCAGGAAAATCATTCTGGGGAGATTTAAAATGGAACCAGACCTTGGAAAACAACTGGACTTCTCAGGAGAAAAAAAACATGTGCATACAAGTCATGATATGTTAGGGGACACTGTGGCTTTTGGTATAGCTTGAGGATGGCACATGATCCAGCAGAATTATGGGAAGAAGCAAGGGATGAGGCTGGAAGATCACTTGTAGGGTAGAGGATTAGATGCTTGTTTGAATTTGGACTTTGTTCTCTAGGCACTGGAGTGAGCTCTTTTCTAAACTCTACACTCTGTGTGTTCTAAGTGTGTGTGGGAGGCAGGTCAAGTGGGTGACTGTACATGTAGATGACTATGTGTCAAGGGGAGAGGAGGAGGAGAGAGAGAGGGAGAAGGACAGAGAGAGAATGAATGAGTGAGGTTAATTTTCCTAGGAAGAGAATATTAGCAACACAGAGGAGAATGAAAGGATGTGGGGAGATTGGAAGCAGAGAGATCAGAATGGCTGTTGCAATCAATGGTCATCCATTTAGCATTTATTCATTCATTTAATAAATATGTATTAAAAACCTACTATGTACCAAGTGCTACAATAAACCTTAGATGCAAAAACAGACATGCTCTCTGTCATCATGGAGCCTACAGTCAAGAAGATCCAGGTGAGAGATGAACAGCTCTTAAACTAAGGCCTACATGAGGATGTACAGAAATCATCTGTAGTCTTCAGACACACTCTGTATGTTCTGTATGGTCTTTTCTTCTCCATGTAGCTGCATACATAGAGAAGAGAAGAATGAATGAAGACGCATTTATGAGGTCATGGACACAACTTGGTTACCTATTGGACGTTGGAATTAAGGGTAGGACAAGTCAGGTGATTATATTTTTGGTGTTTGGTAACTGTAAGCTTGATATTGATGGCTAAGTAAATAAGTTTGTGGGAAGGGGAAAATAATGAATGTCATTATACACATATTATGGCTGAGTGCTCCAGGTAACATACAAATGGAGATGTCCATCCATTTAGAGTTTAGGAGAGAGTGGAGACACTTTCTCCTTCAGTTCAAACCTTTTGGTTCAGAATTTGAGATACAGATTTGAAAGTTGTTATGAGGTAGGTGATAATGGAAGCCACAGGAGGTGACAGGATCCAGGAAGAATGTGCAGATGAGGAAGAAGAGGATGGATGCCTGGGACTTACAGTGTTGGTGAGATAAGCATAGAAAGGGGCTGATCCCTACTCGTGTTCTAGATTGCCTCCTCTCCTTCTTGGTAGCACTTGATGTCAAAATGGCCTAATCTCTTTTCTGCATTTCTCTCAGTACATAAACTGTTTAATCTTAAATAAAGAACCGCAAACTTCCCCTAATCCTCCGTTGACTTTATGGCCCCTTTTAGCATGTGACTGAGTCTCTTCTTCCCTCACAGCCCATGTTTGTTGAAAGCCTCGTGACATTGGGTGTTTCCTGTTCCTCACCTCTAGCCCATCCCCTGCAAGCTCCTTGACTTTGACAGCCCTCAACACTGAAATGCCCTGGCTGAGGTAGTCTTCAAAGACTACTCTGAAGTCCTTATCTTATGATGTGTTTTGAACACATTAATCTTGATGGGCTCTAATAATCTCTTAACTCCAGTTCAGTCCAATATAATTTTGAAACCCCCAAATTTATCTAATTTTAAAAGGCTCCTTCACCCCTAGATGGCTTGGAAACCTTGGTGTGCGATGGGGTGGGGAATGGTTATTTCTCTCTTCTCTCCATCTCCTTCCTTCCTTCCTTCCTTCCTTCCTTCCTTCCCTCCCTCCCTCCCTCCCTCCCTCCTTCCTTCCTTCCCTCCTTCCTCCCTCCGTCCCTCCCTCCCTCCCTCCCTCCCTCCCTCCCTTCCTCCCTCCCTCCCTCCTTCCTTCCTTCCTTCCTTCCTTCCTTCCTTCCTTCCTTCCTTCCTTCCTTCCTTCCTTCCTTCCTTCCTTCCTTCCCTCCTTCCTTCCTTCCTCTAGGAGTTGGCCTGAGAGGAGAGATGAGTAGGGCCAAAGGAGACATCATGTGTGGCAGGTGCAGCTTCTATCTAGGTCCTATCTGGGTGGGAAATGCACAGACGTTAGCTCTCTCTTATGGGATTTTTTGTGGCTTCATTAGAGATCCTCCTGCTGGGATCTTAGGTCTGCAACTCTCTCTGAATGGCTGGCCCATTTTTTTACAGGGAGGATGGTGGAGAGGAGCTTTGCTTCTCCCTCACCAATCCAGTCTGCCTCTTGGGAAAGATCTCTTTAAGTCATATCAGACTGTTCCCTTTGGTGGGATCTACATTTGCCTGTCTCTCCAGAGGTGACATGTAGCTTGCCCCCAAACCAGTGCCCCCTCTTCCCTCTGCCACTGGGCGAGGGCAACTCCAGCCAGTCTCTTGTCTTTAGACTTTCCAGGTGGGAATCAAATACTAGTACCTTTTCAATTAAGCTCTCCCATAGGTTCTCTTGCAACTCCACGCATCTGGCTTAGGTAGTGGAGCTGGCTTAGAGAGTGGAAATAGAAAATACTACATACGACATACTAAACTTCATAAGGTAGGGTGGGGTAAGGACTACAGCAGTATGTGCAAAGCCTGGTGGAAACAGTAAGAAGGGTGGGGGTAGCTCTGCTTTGGGGTGAGGGGACACTTTCAAAAGCTTCTCAAAGAAAGAGGAATGACCTGGCTTTGAAAGAATGAGTGTCTGGTAGAACAGGGGTGAAAGGCTGTTCTAGATGAAAGTAATGGAGGCAAGCTCTGTAAACGAAGGCATAGGACGTGAAATAGCAGAGTGTGTCTGAAGACTACAGGTGATTTCTGTAAGTTTTCAGGTTGGGAGTTGCGGAGTAGCGTGGACGGGTAAACAGGGCTTGTGAATACACACATGCACACACACAGAAACAACGTGTGCAAACCCACACTTCACAGAGCAACGAGGGAAGCATATATGCTGAGGGTTGCCTTCTTTTCTGTTTTCTCTTTCTTTTACCTGGGTTTAGGACCTTGAGAAAGTCACTTTACCTCTCTAGGCTTCAGTGTCCTCATCTAAAAAATGAGGATGTTAGATGTTCTAAAATTCCCCAATTCCAAATAGGCTTTACAGAGAAGCACTGAACAAACTGAGTAAGTTTAATTTTTTAATCTGAGGGTTTAATATGTAGAATTACAGAACCCAAGAATATTGATTTTATTAAATATGGAGAAACATCTTTTTTCAGGTTTTTTTGTTGTTGTTGTTATGGAGTCTCCCTCTATTGCTCAGGCTGGAGTGCAGTGGTGCAATCTCGGCTCACTGCAACCTCTGCCTCCTGGGTTCAAGTGATTCTCCTACCTCAGTCTCTCAAGTAGCTGGGACTACAGGTGCATGTCACCACACTCAGCTAATTTTTGTATTTTTAGTAGAAACAGGGTTTCACCATGTTGTCCAGGATGGTCTCCATCCCTTGACCTTGTGATCCGCCCACCTCAGCTTCCCAAAGTGCTGGGATTACAGGCGTGAGCCACTGTGCCTGGCTTTTCAGTTTTCAAAATTGTGGTAAAATATGCACAACATAAAATTCACCATTTTAACTATTTTTAAGTGTACATTTAGTACATTTAGATTGTTGCATAACCATCATGAACATCCATCTCCAGGATGTTTTCGTCTTCCCAAACTGGAATGTGTTAAACAATGACTTCCTATTCTTCCTTCTCCCAGCACCTGGCAACTACCACTCTACTTTCTGTTCCTATGAATTTGACCAATAGGCACTTTATACAAGTGGAATTATACAATATCTGTTCTTTTGTGTTTGGTTTATTTCTTTTAGCATAATATTGTCCTTCAGATTTATCCATGCTGTATCATGTATCAGAATTTCTTTCTTTTTAAGGCTGAATAAAATCTCAATGAGTGTATATATCACATTTTGTTTGTCCACTCCTCTGTCAATGCACGTGAGTTGCTTCCACCTTTTGGCTATTGTAAATAATGGTGTTATGAACACGGCTGTGCACATATCTCTTTGAGACCTTGCTTTCAATTCTTTTGGGCATATACTCAGAATTGCTGAATGATAATCTGTGTAATTTTTTGAGGAATTGTCGTACTGTTTTCCACTGTGATTGCACCATTTTATATTTCTACCAGCAACACACAAGAGTTCTAATTTCTAATTTCTCAACAGTCTTGCCAACAGTTGTTTTCTGTTTTGTTTTGTTTTGTTTTTTTCAATTAGAGAAAGGGTCTCACTATGTTGTCCCAGCTGGAGTGCTGTGGCTGTTCACGGGCAGGCTTCAGCTACTCTTGTACTCAGCATAGGAGTTGTGACCTGCTCTTTTTCCAACCTGGGTCGGTTCATTCCTCCTTAGGTAATGGGGCGGTCCCCTGCCCCGGAGAGGTCCCACATTGATGCTGAACTTAGTGCAGACATGCTTAGTGCATAGTGCAGTAGTACAGCTCAGAACTCCTGGATTCAAGCAATCCTCCCTCCCCAGCCTCCTGAGTAGCTAGGACTACAGGCATCATTGCACTTGGCTTTCTTTTTCTGTTTTTTTTTTTTTTTTTTTTTGGCTGATAGCTGTCCTAATGGATGCAAAGTATTATCTTGTGGTTTTGAGGTACATTTTCCTTATAATTAGTGATGTTGAACATCTTCATGTGTTTATTGGCCATCTGTATATCTTCTTTGAAGAAGCGTCCATTCAAGTTCTTTGCCCATTTTAAAAATCACGTTTTGTTGTTATGGTTGTTGTTGAGCTATGGAAGTTCTTTGTATATTCTGGGTATTAATCTCTTATAAGTTGTACAATTTGCAAATATTTTCTGCAATTCTCTGGGTTGCCTTTTCCCTCTATTGATGATTTCCTTTGATACACAAAAGATTTTAATTTTGATGAAGTCCAATTTATTTATTTATTTTTTGTACTGCTTTTGGTGTCATATCCAAGAAATCATTGTCAAACACAATATCATTAATGTGTCTCCTAAGTAAAAACAAAGAAACATCTTTTACCTGAATTATATATTAGCCTAAGTTCTATCTTTAAAATTCAGTTTTCTTGCTTAATATACAAAATGTAATGAAGCTTCATTAATTTTATTTTTTATGTTTTATTTTTAATTTTATTTAGTTTTCTGTTGTTTAAACAACAGAAATTTATTTTTTCACAAGTATGGAAGCTAGAAATCTAACATCAAGGTGTTGGTAAGGTTGATTTCTTCTGAACCTCTCTCAGCTTGCCGATGGCTACCTCTCTTTGTATCTTCACATGGTCTTTCTCCTGCATCTGTGTCCTAATCTCCTTTTCTTTCTTTTATATTCATTTTTTATTTCAATAGGTTTTTAGGAAACAGGTGGTGTTTGGTTACATGAATACATTCTGTAGTGGTGATTTCTGAGATTTTGGTGCACCCCTCACTCAAACAGTGTGTACTCTACCCAATGTGTGTAGTCTTTTATCCCTCACCCCCTCCTACCCTTTTCCCCGAGTCCTCAAAGGCCATTGTGCTGTTCTTACGCTTTTGCGTCCTCATAGCTTAGCTCCCACTTATGAGTGAGAACATACAATGTTTGGTTTTCCATTCCTGAGTTACTTCACTAGAATAATGGTCTCCAACTCCACCCAGGTTAAGCTTCATTTATTTTCTAAATTGACCTCCTATCCTCTGAACATACTACGGGTGTCTTCTTATCATCTTGGTTGCTTAGGGAACAGGGCAAGCTTTCAACAGTGTATGCCTATTACATTGTCATTAAATATGCTCAAGCTGTTCAAAAGGCTTAAAATAATTCTTTAAGCATGGTTTAAGTTTGCTTTGGTTTGCCCACATGAGAGGCTTGAAGACCTGAAGAGAGGCTAAGTGTAAGAAGGGAGGAAGAAGGTAAATTAATTCTTTCTGGCTTATGGTGATGGATTAAAAATTGTGTTTTTTTTTCTTTCTTTCAAAATTTTCTAAAACAAACAAACAAACACTACTTTAGGTACATCCCAGGTAAAGGAAACTTCTTCTGGAGGGGGAATATCAGAAGGTTATCAATGAGTGGGAAATGGTAGAATAATAGAAAGCTGTGCTTCTTGCTTGCCCCCTTTTCCATGGGGTCTGTAATGTGATTCATCTGTACTGGGATGAATAGTGATTGCTCTATCAAGAAAAATTTAAAAGACCAAAAATCACTTGATTTGATTTGGTGTTTGTCCTGACCTACCCCTATTCAATTCATTGGGTAATCTTGTATCAGTCACTGAGTTTCACATTTATAAAATGAGATATTGGAACCAATAGCTAAGCTTTCAGTAACCCTGGACTACAACACAGAGGCTTCTTGGGAGCTATGTTTCCTCCAGTTGGGAAAATGGGGAAAGAAGAAATCTCTATTTTCTTTTTTTTTTTTTTTTTGAGACGGAGTCTCGCTGTGTCTCCCAGGCTGGAGTGCAGTGGCGTGATCTCGGCTCACTGCAAGCTCCGCCTCCCGGGTTCACGCCATTCTCCCGCCTCAGCCTCCCAAGTAGCTGAGACTACAGGCGCCCGCCACCACGCCCGGCTAGTTTTTTGTATTTTTAGTAGAGACGGGGTTTCACCATGTTAGCCAGGATAGTCTCGATCTCCTGACCTCGTGATCCACCCGCCTTGGCCTCCCAAAGTGCTGGGATTACAGGCTTGAGCCACTGCGCCCGGCCGAAATCTCTATTTTCTTAAAGCAAAACAGATCCACATAAATAATTAATCCTCAGCAAGTTGAACAATTCATTTTTGGCAAGGGCATAATTCCCCAAAGTTGGGAGAATTCTGGAAAATGTATTTTGCACATGTTTCTGAGAGGTGTTGTGGCCTCTGATAAACTTTCAGTATGGTTTATTGAGTAAATTCAGCCTTGAATCCCAAGGTAGTTAATTATTGCGCTTGAAGTCTTGTTTCATAAGGGTCTGTGTGGCTTTTGGGTTTCCAAACTTTGAGGGGCTTCCTGGGAAAAACTATGGCTGTGGTTTGCTAAGTATTCACCAAAGATTCTGAGTTTTCTGCCTTTGAGGACACATAAAAAGGAAATTTTGTATAAACGTATGTGTACATGTTATATACCCAATTTTAGACATTATGTGAATTGTATACAATGAATTCCAGGTGACTGTAAAGTAAATGGTTAAAATGCATTTTGTTATATGGAAATTATATTGAGCTTTATGATTTTTTAGAAGGGCTTTGGATAATGTTTGCTTTCTTTAGTTTTCTCCAAAGAAGAGTGTACTGCAAAGGAAATGCATGTATTTTATTAATCATCTTCGTCAACAGTGAAAGCAATAAATTATATACATATATTTTTTAAAAACCCAGCTTTACACCACTGTTTTGATGTACTAAATACATGATAGTTGATTTTTGGATGTTTTATTTTTAATCACTGGGGTATTTAAATTATATTACCACCTGCTTGCTCGCTGCTTCTTCCCGTATTAATAACTGGCATATACAATTTTGAAAAAAATAAAATGCAGATGTTTTTTCTCATGTCAAAGTGGCATCCGGTTTTGATCCTGACATGGAGGGTTCCTATCAGATTGCCCTTTCTGAAATCTCTGGATCTATTTCCTCTTTTGCCTGGACTGCTGTTACTGGTAGTTGGTGTGTTATTCAATTATCTCTACATTTTAACCTTGGTGTTTACCTCTAATGTTGCTCAAGTCAGTAAATGATTCATTGCATTTGGAACCAATAAACAGGGTTTGGCAGAAAAGGGACAATGTGTGGCGGATGTGTTTGGGCTAAAGGGAACAATGCATTTCAAACTGGGCTCTAAGAGCTTAGAAATTCAATTATGCATTCATGGAGACAAGGCTAGGTCCCACAGTTCCTGGCTCAGAGTGAGCACCCAGTGATTGTTCACAAAGAATAGGGTGATGGTTTTATTCAACAAAATCTGCGTGTGTGAGGAAAGCATCTGCATCAGAGTGCACAGGCAAGTTTCTCAAATTCTAGGTTATTGAGATTTCATCCCCACCTCTGACACATCTTTCTGGGTTTCCTCATTCTTCAGGTGGAATTGACAATTTTGCAGTATTAGCATTAACACAAATAACCTTGCACATTATCAAAAACCAGGCAATACATGCAGAAAGCTTAAGAACACATGACACTGCTTTGAGGATAAACAAATGAATTTCTTTTTCTCTCTAAAAAGTACATTGAACCTGAAGCTTAAAGAACTAGGAAAAAGTTATTTAGTCAAGGCTAGTGAAGATACCAGGTACAGAATGAGTTTCTCTTGTTTCTGAGCTTGGTTTTTCCCTGAAATATGTTGCCTTATCTTTCTTTCTTTTATTAAAGTGAGAATTTAAAAAAAAAAGAAAATCTTCTTTTCTCAGGAAACAATGCTAATGGAAGAGTAGTGTTTTTAATACCAATTATATTCAGATATTCTCAGATGTAGAGTCAGAATATGGGCCTTTAAAAATTCTTCATATTGGGCTGGGTACAGTTGGCTCACATCTGTAATCCCAGCACTTAGGGAGTCTGAGCTGGATGGATTGCTTGAGCTCAGGAGCTTGGGACCAGCCAGGGAAACATGGCAAAACCTTGTCTCTACAGAAATATACAAAAATTAGCTGGGTGTGGTGGTACGTGCATGTAGTCCCAGCTACTCAGGAGGCTGGGGTGGGAGGATTGCTTGAGCCCAGGAAGTTGAGTCTGCAGTGATTTGAGACTGCATCACTTCATTCCAGCCTGGGTGCAGAGTAAAACCCTGTGAAAACAAAAACAAACAAACCCCCCTCCCCCCTCAAAAAAAACCAAAAAACTTCATTATCTCCCTAGGGACACATACCCTGGCTGTGTTCAGGATCAGAAAGTTTTCATTCCTTCAGCCTATACAGTGAGTATTGGTGACTACATAGAAGTCCTTGTGGTATTCACTGTATATCTTTGGTAGTCGTAATTCTTCCTGAGCAAAAGAAAGGTCTGCATCAGGTCTTACTTTACATTTTTTGGCATCATAAATTGAAAAATTCCATGTTGCATGTCCTGTGTGAGGAGAGTTTATGCAGTGAGAGAATGACCTGTCCTTCTGCCTAGCACTGGCATCCCACCTTTCTTGCCATTATTTATGCTTTTGAGCTGTAACTTTAATAAAGAGGGAAAAACCTAAACATGTTCTCTGAAAATTGTTCTCTCAAGAAGGTCCTTATGGTGGCATATTAATTTTCTGTTGCTGCATAACAAATGACCATCATCTTAGTGGCCTAAAACAATGCCGATTTATTATCTGTGGTCCTGTAGATCAAAAGTCTGGGCACATGCAAAACCAAATAAAATACTTAGGAATATATTTAACCAAGGAGGTGAAAGATCTCTACAAGGAAAACTATAAAACATTGATGAAAGAAATTGTGGATGACACAAACAAATGGAAAAACATCTCATGCTCATGGATTAAAAGCAATCTACAGATTGCATGGAGTTCCTATCAAAATGCCAACATCATTTTTTGCAGAGTTAGAAAAACATCCTAAAATTCATATGGAACCAAAAAAGTGCCCAATTAGCCAAAGCAATCATAAGCGAAAAGAACAAAGCTGGAGGTATCGTAATACCTGACTTTGAATTGTACTACAAGGCTATGGTAACTGAAACAGCATGGTACTGGTATTACAATAGACACATAGATCAATGGAATAGAATAGACAACCCAGAAATAAACTCACATGCCTACAACCAACTAATCTTTGACAAAGCAAACAAAAACATAGAGTGGGGAAAGGTCACCCTACTCAATAAGTGGTGCTGGGGAAATTGGACTGCCATATGCAGAAGAATGAAACTGGACCTCTATTTTCACCTTAAACAAAAATTAACTCGAGATGGATTGAAGACTTAAATGTAATACCAGAAAGTATAAAAATTCTAGAAGAAAACCTAGGAAAAACTTTTTTTGGATATTGGCCTCGGCAAAGAATTTATGACCAAAACCTCAAAAGCAAATGCAACAAAACCAAAAATAGACAAATATGACCTAGTAAAACTAAAAACCTGCACAGCAAAATAAGTAATCAATAGAATGAACAGACAACCTGCAGAATAGCAGAAAATATTTGCAAACTGTGCATACAACAAAGGACTCATATCCAGTATCTGCAAGGAGCTCAAACAACTGAATAAAAACAAAACAAAACAAAACACGCCAGAATAACCCTATTAAAAAGTAGGCAAAGGACATGAACAGACATTTTTAGAAGAAGACACACAAATGTCAAATAACTATATGAAAAAATGCTCAGCATTAGTAATCGTCAGATGAATGGAAATTAAAACCACAGTGGATACCATATTATACCAGTCAGAATGGCTCTTATTAAAAAGTCTAACTATAACAGATGTTGGTGAGGATGCTGAGAAAAGGGAGCATTTATACACTGTTGGTGGGAATGTAAATTAGTAGAACCTTTATGGAAAACAGTTTGGTGATTTCTCAAAGAACTAAAAATAGAAGTACCATTTGATCTAGCAGTCCCACTACTGGATATCTACCCAAAGGAAAAGAAATTTTTATATCAAAAGATACCTGCATTCATGTGATTATCTCAGCACTGTTTGCAATAGCAAAGATATGGAATCAACCTAAGTTTCCATTGACAAATGACTGGATAAAGAAAATGTGTTGAATTTTCTTTACATACATTCCAATGTATGTGAAGAATTCTACTCAGCAATAAAAAAGAGTGAAATCTTGGCTTTTGCAGCAACCTGGATGGAACCATTATCTTAAGTGAAGTAACTCAGAAAGTCAAATTCCATACATTCTCACTTATAAGTGGGAGATAAATAATGTGTACACATAGACATAGTGGAACAATAGACACTGGAGGCTTAGAAGGGTGGGAGGGTGGGAAGGGAAGTGAGGGACAAGAAATTACTTAATGGGCACAATGTACACTCTTCAGGTGTTAGTTACACTAAAAACCCAGACTTTACCACTATGCAATCCATCCATGCAACAAAACTGCACTTGTACCCTCTAAATCTATTAAAAAATTAAAAAAAAAGGTCCGGGCACAGAGTAGATGGGTTCTGTGCTCAAGGTCTCTCGAGGCTGAAATCAAAGTGTTAGTCTGGCTACGTTCTCATCTGGAATTCAAGGTCTTCCTCCAAGTTCATTCAGGTTGTCAGTGAAAGGCAGTTCCTTGTGAATACAGGATTTGGGTCCTCATTTTCTTGCTGGCTGTTGGCTGCGACCGCTTTCAGCAATTAAAGGCTGTTCTTGGGTCCTAGCCACATGGTCTCCTCCAAGCCACATGGCAGGTTGCTCCTTCAAGGCCAGTGGGAGAATCTCTCTCTTAAGGACTCACCTGATTAGGTAAAGGCTGTTTCCCTTTTGAATAACTCAAAGTCAGCTGATCTCTCACTTTAATTATATCTGCATAATTCTATAACATTACCATATAACATAACCTAATCATGGGAGTGATGATAGCCCATCGTATTCACAGGCTCTGCTTCTGCTGAAGGGGAGAGGACTACACAGTGTGTGTACACCAGGGGGTCAGAATCCTAGGACATCTCAGAATTGTGCTTCATACAAGTAGTATGTTTGAATTTGAGGACTTGAGAAGGTCACTAGACTCAGCCTTTGTGAAAGTGATGTTTCTCCTGCTGGCATTGTAGAAATCTGTTCCATGTCTTCCTGGGCTCCATGATACTTCACTTAAGTCTAAGGAATGGACCTGGCCTGGGTCATTTCTGTTCCTGGTGACTTTACTGAGGCTAAGTGGGCTCTAGCTGCGTTAGAGGAGTTCAGGTCTGGGGTGGCCCCTCAGCAGTTTACTCCATGAAGTAATTCGAAGTCTTGGTAGAATACCCAGCCCTATATTCAGTATTAAACTTGAGACATGTATAATGTCAACAAGAAGACAGGGAGAAGACTTGGCCTTATCTGGTTCTGATGAAAATGTAAGGAATTTGTGTGGAATAACCCTAGACCCAGAAATATGCCTAGTCAGCTGTTAGCCCTCTGTGAGCTGTGAGCACAGCTCCTCCAAGGAGGCAGGAAAAGAAGAAAAGGGAGGGAACCACCAAGGGGACCTAATTTGTTAGTGTTAATCTGAGACCTACCCATTCTCCTAATTGATCGTTCACTACAAAGTAGCTTGATGCTTCTTTAGCCTGGGAGCTAAATGTAATCAACTTTTGTTTGTTTCCATAAAAAAATTTTTTTTGCCCTTGAGGAGATCATTATTTCTATTGTATGAAGATGGTAGCCCAAACATTAGAAGTAATTAGAGCAGATGGCAGTGAATACTTTTATTTTAAAATACACTGAAGCTTATAAGCTGGTTTTCATTCTCTGGGCTTCTTCCTTTTTCCTCTGCCACCACATATTCATTTTGCTTCCCTTCAGGTGTAAAGAGAGGAAAAAAAGCAAAGGAGGAAAAAAAGGTTTCCTGGTATATGAAACTGAGGAGCTGTCAAACGTTCATAGCAGGGAAAGTACGCTCCTGTGTATTCAATCACTGAAATTAAGTGTTTTCGAAGGCGATGCAGTCACGGGTCCATTGCATGGGGAAATAACATGTTGTAGTCCATCACTTAAAATGTTAACCTTGTCTCTTAATAGTGACTGGGAACACAAACATGTGCTGTATGCTCGCTGGTTAAATGGCAGTGTGTCAGCTCTGTGAAAAAGGCTAGCATGTATCTGTCAATCTTCTGATTTGGCTCTGTGTGTGTGTGTGTGTGTATTCATGTGCATGTGTGTGAGTGCATGAGTGGCGCGCGCACACACACACACACACACACATCTTCCCACACTTCTACTTGCCTTTCTGTGGCTTTCTGAGATTTGGCTTATTGTGTACTGAAAAATGGAAAGAATTGAAATACTTTCCAGTACTTTAATGTATATCCTTTACTAAGATGTTTTTGCTTGCAGTCCATCAACTCTCAGGTAGCTGTATTATAATTACTTATTTTCAATTACAGAAAGTTCCATTTTGCACATGTTTTAATACTGATGTACTATAGATATACTATAGTGCGCATATTGTAGGTACTATACTGATAGTATAGTATGAAATATAATATACCAGGGGTCCCCAAACTTTTCCTATAAAGAGCCAGATAGTAAATATTTTAGGCTTTGTGGGTCATGTTGCCTCTGTCACAAACTGAAACCAGTCACCAACAATATGTAAATGAATTGTCATGCCATGTGCCATGTGCCAATATCAAAATAGTGGGTTGTGGACTGTAGTTTGCTGACCTCGTTATATGTTACTGAGTGTTTTACTTGATTCTTTTTTCTATGACATATGAAGAATTTGATGTCTACCCAGGTCTTTGTGCAGTGTTTCTGGTTGCATCAGTAGAAAGGCCATCTGTCTGTACAGCGTTCCTTTCTCCAGGGCCAGCCGCCCTATCTGTCCTACTTGCTGCACCTGCAGTGCTCTGAACTCACTCCTTCTTCAAGGTCCTCCCTGGATAACCTCTGGCTCATACTCTATTTCTCTGCTCCAATCCCAACCCAGTCCAATCAGGGAAGTCCCTGATCACTCCATATCAAATAGCTCTTCCCACCCTGGCACTTCTGATCCACTTCACCTGTTTCTTTTCTCTGTCACAGCACACTATTAGTTTTATATATTTAACCTGTTATCTCCCTAAAATATAAGCTCCATGAGGTCAGGCATTTGTTTTGTACCTGGTGTGTAGTGGGTGCTCAATAAACATTTGTTGAAGGCAGGGATCCATCTACTCTGTAGTTCCTGGAAAGTAGTCTGAAACGAGGGTATAATGAGATAATACCTGTTAAGTGCACCCAGTAAGTGTTGGCCATTATTATTAATTAAACTTTACGTGGAAAGAGTAACACCTACATTTTTTAGTTACAAGTATGAAAGGAAAATAAATCTTGGGGAGTACCAAATCACTAAGCTAAAGGGAAAAGTCAAGCTGGGAACTACTTAGGGCAAACCTGCCTCCCATTCTAGTCAAAGTCATCCCTCTGCTTGCAGAGATAGATGCAGATCTGATTGCCTCCTTCGAAAAAGCTAATCGGAAACTTAAAAGAATGTAATGCAATCGTTTGTCTCTCGTCTCCCTGTGACCTGGAAGTCCCCTCCCCACTTCGAGTTGTCCCAGATGGAACCAAGGTACATCTTACATATATTGATTGATGTCTCATGTCTCCCTAAAATGTATAAAACCAAGCTGTGTCCCAACCACCTTGGGCACATGTCATCAGGACCTGCTGAGGTGGTGTCACGGGCATGCATCCTCAACCTTGGCAAAATAAACTTTCTAAATTAACTGAGACCTGTCTCAGATATGGGTTTACATAAGGATTAGTGATACTGTAAGTAAAATGTATAGCATTGTGCTTGGGACATTAGAGACATTCAATAATCAGCAGCTATCATTATCATTTTTTTTTTTTCTCCCACAAGTGGAAAGGTCTTTGGACTTAAAATTCAGAAGAGATGCTATTAGAGGAGATTTGAAGATTCAAATAGAGGAAAGGATAAAAGAAGACTGTAAATTTGTCCTGTCTGCAGACTTTGAAAATCTTCTGAAGCTTAAGAGTGCTAATAACTTAGATATATGAAGCACTGAGGTAGTGTCAGCAATCTTTGAGAAATCGCAGAGGATAGGAAGTGTGTAGAACCGAGAGATAAGACAATGAATTGCCTGGTTCTCTAATGATGAGAAAGGGTCAATTTGAACTGGGCAGGAATCTCTGACAAAAAGCACTGTTGACATTTCTTTGAGTAGTCAATGTGCTACACAGTGCAGTGTGGAAGGACATTCTCATGTTATCTTGTAATCATGAGGGGTTTATAACCACCGAGAAAAGAAAGTGATCACTTAGAGTCTGCATGAGGTCAGTAAGAATAAATTATGCCAAACTAATTCAATTTCCTTTTTGTTCCCTAAAGAGTTATTAGATTATAGGTTAGGGGCTCTATTCATAATCCTGGATTTGTAGATAGTTGACTTTTCTACACTATCTTTTGTTTTATAATCAGCTGAAATAATCTCAACTTGTGTTATCTGTTGTATCCAGATTAAAAAGAGAAAATGATGTTTAATGCACTTGATTTCCCCTGTAAGGCTATCTCCACCATGGTCAGCCATCTAATCCTCTGAACTCCCATAGCATCTTGGTTATGCCTTTAATTATTGAATCAATCACACTTTAACTATCTGGCTATCTGTATTTTTTCTAAATATAAGTACCTTAAGAACAAGGATGAGGTCACTTTGTGTGTGTGTGTGTGTGTGTGTGTGTGTGTGTGTGTGTGTGTGAGAGAGAGAGAGAGAGAGAAACGCCTTTATATTAGCTCATACAAAAGGATTTGGGATTTTAATTGGCCAATAGGTTTAAATATCATCCAACATTATAATTCAACTGTTAAAATAGCCAAGAGTATTAATTGGGAGAATAAATGTTATTTAATGAATAATATGAAGACACTCAGCTATTTTGGGGAAAAAAGCAAGGAATAAGAAGAAGCAAAAGGTATAAAACTTTCCATCAACATAAATTGTAAGTTAGTTGAGGAGTAACATGCAAATATAAAACCCACCAATCAAGAAGGACATTTAAGTAATATTTATGTCAGGATGAAAGAGGATGTTTTATCTATAATGTAATGAAGAATGTCACAAAAAGGTAAATAAAGTTGGTTTCATAAAAATTAAAACATTTCAATGTAAAGAAGAACTGAATAAAATTAAATTATAGCTTCATGACATTATTTCAGTTATTAAGGTATTTTTCATTATGGCATCATAAGTCCAAATAAGAGCTGACCATTTATTCATTCAGACATATTTTTGGGGTAGCCAATAGATGCCGGGCATTGTTGTAGGTACTAGGGATACAGCAGAAAACCAAGACACTCTTGTGATGCTTATATTCTATTAGGGGTTGACTGATTATGAACCAGTATACATTGTATTAGGTAGAGATGAGTGCTTTGGAGAAAATAAAGAAGGATACGGAGTGGAGAAAATGGTTACAGGGACTTGTCTTTTCCTATTTCCAGGATTTGGATGCTAAGGAAGAAGACATTCTGGTGAGGTGTCAGCACAGTTCTTTCTTGTCCTTGTCAGTCAGGAGACACTGTGGTTAGAGAGATTCCCATACCCCACCTCCTCTGCCACCCCAGCTCAATGCATACACTCACAAATAGGTCTTTGCTTTGCTGGGTGTTCCAACTTGCTGATCAATGACTTCTTTCAAGATAACTCTGGTGGTGTTGCAAGTACATTTAAGGTGACATGTAAGATTTGCAGACACTGCACATTCCGTGAAGTTCAGAGAAGTGCTGACGTGCTGTAAGAAGAAAACAAATTGCATAAGCTTCCTAGCTGAGGGAGGAAAGTTTTTTTCTTGCTTTTTTTGGGTTTATTTGGGGCTATATGCAAAGACGAGGTCATGTTCTGGGCAATTCTTGTATCTCTGTTTTCACACCTGCCCCCATATGCCTATGAGGAAATGATTTTCTTCATCTGCAGAATAAGAATGAGTGATGTGTTTATCTCCAGGAAGAACACTAAAGCTAAAGGCTGAGCATCATGGGAACTATAGAGGAAAGAGCTTATATTAGGTGGAAGTAAGCTGGGTTGTTGACACAGAACATGGCCTTCACCAAAAATATGTTGGTATCAACAGAGACATTCTCAAATATATTGACAAAATCTTTAATCAATGCTGTTGGCATTTTTTTTTCTTGATTGGATCAAAGTGACACGGATTGGAGGATGAAAATGTTGGAAGGTGAGCCATCCTTACTGTTTCATGGAGCATTTTGCTGGGAGGAAATGATACCACCAGCTCTGTTAACTGAAAAATGTAGGAGAGCTAAAATTCTTATGGCAACGTGCATGTAATCATGGATTACACCGATAACTTGCAATCATAGAGCTATTCCGCTCTTCTACTTCCCCAGGTAGCTGGTACACAGTGGAGGCTGTACTAATTTTTAGATTTTTTAGTATTTAGTCATTATTTTGTGTAAAAGCATGAGTACATCAATAAACATTTATACATCTCAAGATATCTTTGTTATGCTAAGGGGAATTCAGGGCACAAAGAAGCTTAGGTCTCTTGAAACTGAATGCTTAAACACCTGTATTCATTTGACATTGGCCACATTGACTACAGAAACTTAAGGCAAAAGAAAAAATTGGCGAACGATTTTATGAGATCGAATTTGAGTCTCAGGTTTCAATTAAGTAGCACTATTCATCATTTGGTTTATGTTTATATGTTTAAATGGAGCTTGAAAACATGAAAAGGAATGTAAATGTTTGAGAAGACCTAGAGGATATAGCATTTTTAAGGTCTTAGCACCTGTGTATTCACCTATTGCATTAGGAAGAGGTGTGTGTGTGTGTGTGTGTGTGTGTGTGTGTGTGTGTGTGAGATATCTGTAAAAGCATGTATGGCACCAGCGGGTATAAGATTCATTTAATAAATTATTCAAAAACATTTATTGAGCAACTACTATGTGCTAGACATCTTTTAGGGAGGTGGGGATATAGCAATGACCCAAACCAAGTCCCTGCTTCATTTGAGTAAGCTTAATAAGTGATAACCAAATATGCAAGGAATTGTATTATTTAATACTAGAATGAAGCATTATTAGGGGAGAAGGAATGATTGGGGGTGCTTTTTAAAAATAATAATACAGGTAAGGAGGTGATACTTGAGCAGAGGCATGAATTAAGTAAGGGAGTGAGCCATGCAGATCTTTTGGGAAAGAGCATCCCAGGAGAGGCCACAGTAAGGGAAAAACTTCAAATGGGTGCTTCCTTTTCATGATTCCAGTTTGCCTCCATCACTGTGAACTTTGACACATCATTTAAACACTTTGAGCCTTTGCTTTCTCCACTGAAAAGTAGAGATAACAGAATTTGACCTTTCCACCGACTGGGTTGGGACCAAGTACAGCAATCTTTGAAGGCTGACAGGGTAGGCCAAGAGGTTATAGCACATGGAAGGCAGCAAATGGCATAAGCAGGTACTTCAGAGCGAGAAAGTCTCTAAAGCTTATTGAGAGCTAGATAACAGATATCTGTGCTAATCATAAAAATTTAAAAATGTTCTCAAATTAATTAATGGATAACACCATGAAATAGTCTACCTTTGACCCACTTAAATATGTAACTAATTTCTAGTTGTTCCAGATCATTTTACTGTGTGCGTAATGAGCCCTAGTTTTCTTCGCAGTTCTGTGACTGGGTTATGGATCTGACCACCAGGTTAATGTCTCAGAAAGGGTTATGCTGCTGAATTCTTCATATTTCGTATAGTTCACCAACACATCATCCTTCCCAGCTTGCTAGTCTTTGGGTGATCCTGGCCAAAGATCCTAAGCTTTGGATGTTGGTTTGGAGAAAACTTCTTGGTTCCTTTTAAAGATGTATCTCCTCCCCCTCCAGCCCTTGCCCTGAATTGATCCTTAAATTTTGATGCAGAAGTGTCATCTGAGGGGATCATTAAAATTGTAGATCTCTGGGTCCCACTTCTTGAACTTTTGATTTCATAGGTATATGATGACACTAGAGGAATCTACATTTTATTAAGCTCTAAGGAACACTGCCTAAAATAGCATCTGTAAAATTATGGGATAGGATTTTGCTAGAGTTCTTTCCATCTCTGGCCTTCTGGAAATCCAAGATTTTTCAAAAGTCCTTTTATCATGGACTCTGAGCTGACAATACAGATAACCTGGTTCACCCTGTTCTGCAGTTTACTTTACCATCTCTGTTTTCCCCACCTTCTTTCATTCCAGTTTCCTTTGATTTGCCTCCCTTTCCTCTTTCTGTATTCTACAGGTGTAAATTAAAGGGTTATAAGAATGTATAATATATGTAGCCTTATAAGAAGTACCGTTTATTATTTTACTAACCTAAAGCTAGTCCTCTAGTGAAATCATCTAGAGTTAAAATTCTCTCCTACTTTTGTAGCCTACAGATAGTCAGCATGGGGGCATGGTTCCTTCAGTTCACAATGATGTTCCTGTGTCACCTATACGTTTTTCTGTGATACTGGAACTGGTTATCACTATGCCTTATTTCTTTCCATCTCTTAAATTGTGATGAGTCATAGACTTTTATTTCTTTGCAGATGTGGAAAATGAATAAATCGCAAAGCCTTCTCAGTGATTGTGTTGGGTCTGCATCTCAGCACTGTTGACCTTGGGGTCTGTATCCTCTTCTGGAAAATGTAACGGCTCTTCTGGCAACACAATTTTCCATCTTCTGTCTCAGAAATACTCTAGAGCACTATTCTCTGAGTAGGTGTAGTTGTCGATATTACAAACATGCCTTCCCTTCTAATGATCTTTTCCCATCTGCCTCTAACACATCATGAGAGGACCTTCTGGGCAGTTTATTTTTATAGGAACTTGGGCTTCACATTTGGTTGGAATCCGAATGGGAAGAAGACTGGAGAGAGTGGCTTACACATGTCATACGTATTACCTTGAAGGAATCACCTTCTCTATTGTGATTTTATTGTGTTTATCGTAATTATACTTCCACAACTTCACAAGGCATTTAGACATATTTCCAGCCTCTTGCATGAGCTGAATGTTGCTTTCTGTGATTTTTATGTCCCTGTTTTAAAAAACATATGACATCAGAGTGACCATAAATTAACAGGAAAGTCAAAAGTTCTGAGAGAGGGACTGAAGGCTGGGATGGAGAGGGAGTGCTTCCTTTTCTGGCTCCTTCTGTCAGTACAGCTCCCTACCCCTCACTCAAAGGTTCCAGGCTGTTTACTTGTCATCTGAAGTCAGTCGGCATTCTGCCTATGCCTGCATGGGCTTTGTTCAGCCCTGATGCACCAGACACAGGGGGAAAGGCAACAATAATATCAAAAAAGGCCGAGTGGGAGGATAGATCTGAGCACTTGGGAAGAGGAATGTTCCTATAAAACAGGGACTCTTGGCAGTAGAGCCAGTGAAAAATGATACCAATTACATAAAGCAAAATGCCACCCATCAAGCAGAACATTTTAATTCTCCCTATTCCAGGCTATTTATGACTTTTTGTCCAAGATTCAATACATGTCTGTAAAAATAAATGGAATCAACCTCATCTGTTAGGTAGAATGGAGCCTGTGCTACAGGGGAAAAAAAAGGTAAGAAAACATTACCAGCATGTTATTGGAGAATTCCAGGGGCTGGGCACAGAAGAACTTCAAATATAATTTTGCCTTTCGTATTTTTTCCTGTTTAGCTTAGTCATATGAAAAAGAGAGAGGTAACCAATTTTATGGAGACATTTAAAATATTTAAATTAATTTTACTTTCTTTGAGAAGTTTCTATTTTGATTCAATACTTATACCATCCCACCCAAAATCAGTGAATGAACCAACAAACCAACAAACCAGTGAACCAACGAAGCAACGGACCAGCCAAGCAACCAACCCACCCACCAACCCAGCTGTCTTTTTCCAGGGCAACTTTTCTTTACAGTTCTGCCGGAGATGGTCCAGGACTCACAGCTGGTTTCCTGAAAGGCTGCCACAAGATGGCGACAACGTCATAGTGGAGAATGGCCAATCGCTTCTGCTGGACACTAACACAAGCGTCCTCAACTTACTGCTCATTAAAGGTCTGTGGAGTTTGTAGATTGGTGATATTATTTTATGTAATTATATCACTTGTAGGAGGGAGGGAGGAGGGAAACTTTTTGGATAAGTTCCAGAACTTAGTTGACAATTTGTCCTCAGACCAAACTGAAATTTTACTATGTAAAGGAAGAAGTGGTCAGAGGGTTCAAAGTGAAAGGCCTTTCTTTGGACTCTTATAATAAGCACAGAGCTTGATTATTTTAATTTTTCAAAAACAAGAAGGTTAACAGTGTTCTCAAAGAATATGCTCCTTTATTCAAGCACTTTTTAGTCATGCTTATCCAGGACAGCCCCCACAATATAGCAAAATACCCTGAAATTGGTTAACGTTGCCGCCTTTGAAACACCCTGCCAAGAAAGCAATGTCTTCCTGCTTTTACCCTGTTGTGGTTTTGACTTCTTGGTCCCATGGAAAGTCATATAAATAGGCTTTCTTATTGTAAAACCGGCTATATAGCTCTAGGGTTTAGGAAGTTGGAAGAGGCTGAGATTTCGAATTTCAACTCTACTACCACATCTTTAAATGGCTAAGTCAGTTATTTCACCTCTTGGTGCATTTCTTTCCTTATCTGCTAAATGAGAATAAAAATCATGGCCTACTTTAGTGGCAGAAAATAAGGAATAGTTATCAAAGTGCCTCTGTTCATTGGCAAATGAAAATTACTTGGGAGATATGATTAGTTATGGATATCTATGAAACTCTGCACTAAAACACTGTTCTTTACTATAAATATATTTAACACACAAACATTCATTCTTATTAAAGTAAGAACATAGTTACATGAGGGGAAAAATAAAATATTTTAAAGGGGATAAACTAATGGAATTTTAATACTTGTCTCTTTTAGACTGAATGAGGATTTAGGCATTTTGTCATTCTCTATGCTGGAAGCTATTTTTTTCACTCTTGTATAGCAAGGAGAAGTTTTCAGTCAAACCAGTTAATTAGTGCCCTTTAGGGGATAAAATGGTCTGTCAGCTTGGGCTCTTGCCCTGTCTTTGTCTTTGTGTGTGTGTGTGTGTTTGTGTGTTTGTAGCTAGTGGCTATGGGAATGCCACTATAGACAGTCATCAACTACCTAAGGACCAGCAATGACAAGGGAAAATTACAGACCTAAAGCCTCATTTCAGAGAAAAGATACTCTTGGCAGGCCTTTAACCAGGGCTTTCTCCATATGAATCAAATTCTGCAGGAGGATGGGCTCCCCTTTAGGCATTCAAAGGTCTTGGGCTTATATTGCTACTACCATTTGGGAGAAGTTTCCCAGCTGAAAGTCTTGGATTACTAAATCTCTGGATGTACTGTTACTTCCAGGTAAATAGTGTTGACAGGACCAGAGGCTGAAAATGGAGAAGAGGCATCAGAAGGAGAGAAAAGTGTAGGAGAAAGGCAGGATAAGTATAACATTCATTTGACTTCCCACTCTTAAAGATTTAAATATCTGAGCAATCCCAATACTTGCCCCAACCTGTCACCTTCCCATAGTGTTTTTTCTTAGTATTTCTGGTTTAGGCAATATTTCACTCTCATATTATTTAGATAAGTGAGTTAGGTTTGGAAGGACAAACCCTCATCCTGTGGAGAGGGAGAGTAAGTCATCTGAAGGATCTCCTCTTTCTCTTGGGGAGGAGGAGTAGGTAGGATGTAAGGCTAAGTAGTAGATTCCAGTTTCTACACAAATAAGATACAGGAGTTGTTGGCAAAAAACAGAGCTGCCTAGAGTGAAACTCAGGTTTTTATTATAGAGATATAGGTCATAACTTCTAGAAAGAATGAGAACAGGGGACGGACACACATCAAATTTTGTTCAACAGATAATTTGTGAATGCTTATTGAGTGGCCTAGGATTGTTATGTGCAATACAAGAAAAAAAAAAAGAAGAAGAATACTTAATGGCAGTAACATGTAATATTACCAAAGAAAAAATACTTAGAAAGTAAATATAAAAGACTAAAACTTCTGGTTCTAAAACAAGTGATGCTGGCAGTGAGGCCAAATGAATAGTGGGGTAATCTGGGTGTCAATTATGTAAGATTAGAGTTGGAGAGTGGAGAGGAGGTGAAGGGCAGATCATTTATGTCTGAGACATATTGCGATCACATAGATATTAACATATACACAAATCAAAGTTTGAGGAAATTCTCCATCTCACTTGTTGGAATTGTATATGTCCAGTGGCTCAGACCAAAAACCATGGAGGCATCCAAGACCTCTTTCTTTCTTTCACCTCCTATGACTATCCCATCAGTGAACCCTGTTGGCTGGATCTCCAACATGTGTCCCATGTAGCAACACTTCATTGGTACTAACCTAGTCTTAACTACCATATTTTTGGCCTAGACCATCTTAAATTGCCCCTTATTTGGTTCCCATGTTTCTGATTCCTTGTTTTCGTTAGTAGCAAAACCCTAATTTCATTGGTGGCAACAATGTACTCAGCTGAAATACTCTGTTTCCTGAACACTTTTGTAGCTAGACATAGCTATGTGGCTAAGGGCTTTCCATGAGATGGAAGAAGTACCCTGCAGAACATCTGAGAAATTTCCAAAAGTAGAGATGACCCAGTAGGAAGTACACCCTATTTTCCCTTCCTTCTTTCTCTTTCCTACTTGCTGATATGTAAATGTGACACAGCAACATTTTCAGCCTCTATTTTGGACCATGATGCTACTTGTTAGTTAGAATGGAAAAGCAGAAGAATAGGAGGAAACCGGGACCCTGATGACTCTGGAGTTTCCATGATAAGGCATTCAACCACCCGCCTCTGAAATTACTCTTTGTGATAGGAAAACAAGGCTTCATGGGTTTAAGTCACTGATATTTGACTTTTATGCTATATGGTAAAGTAAACCACCAGCAGTTTATAGTCCATTTCCTTTAAAAATTTAAGTCAGATCTTATTACTTCTCTCCTCAAAACCTCCAGTGGAATCTCAACTCACTGGGAATCAAATCAAAAGTCCTTACTATTATTTAACCTCTGATCCCTTCATTGACCTCGTCTTCCTCATTCACTCTGCTCTAGTTCTTCTATGAATATACCTGCCTCAGGACCTTTACTCATAATGTCTATGGCCTGAAATGCTCTTCTTCCACATTCATGTGGCTGGCTCACCTATTTCATTTGCTCTTTGAGAATATATCAACTAATCTGGGAGGACTTGCTGGTCATCATTTCTAAAATTATAGCCATTCCCCAGAACTCTTTTTCCTTTGATGTTGCTTTACTTTTCTTCATAGTACTTATCATCACATTGTATATTATCAATTTACTTGCTTATTTATAGTCTATCTCCTCTACTAGAACAAAAAAGGCAAAGGATTTCATCAATATATTTACTGTTGTCTCTTCAGGGTCTAGAACATTGCCTGATGCATGACGAAGTCTCAAAAATTATGTGATGATTGTAGAAAGAATGGACAAGTAAATGGTCCTGGGTGAAATTTAAGAAGTATATATTTTAAACCCTTGTTCTCTTAAATACCATTTTTCCCAACTAATTTACTTTCACTGTCCTTAGTTCTCAATGATTACACACACACACACACACACACACACACACACACACACACACGTATGTTTGTATAAGTACACACATATACACTTACATATATATTCACATATACATATATACATGCACAATATGTACATACACACACCTGTCTATATATATGCATATTATGATGAATTATTAGGAATATAAAATCTGTTTGTAAGTTATATTTCTGTTTCTAAAAGGCATTTGACCAAAGTCTTCACTGGTGAAGAACTACAACTCTTAAATATCTGGTCAATGTAACATAGCTATAAACCTCTTTTAATGTCTTCCCTTGGTCTATAATATGTGTGAAAGTACTTGAAAGATAATAAAGAGCTCTTCAAATATAAGATTGAATAATCATAATCATCATCAACAACAACAACAACAGCAACTCGCTCTCCAAATATCTGTTAATATCTTTTTCTTTCTTTCTTTTTTTTTTTTTTTTTTTTGAGACGGAGTCTGGCTCTGTCACCCAGGCTGGAGTGCAGTGGCCGGATCTCAGCTCACTGCAAGCTCCGCCTCCCAGGTTTATGCCATTCTCCTGCCTCAGCCTCCCAAGTAGCTGGGACTACAGGCACCCACCACCTCGTCTGGCTAGTTTTTTGTATTTTTTAGTAGAGACGGGGTTTCACCGTGTTAGCCAGGATGGTCTCAATCTCCTGACCTCGTGATCCGCCCATCTCGGCCTCCCAAAGTGCTGGGGTTACAGGCTTGAGCCACCGCGCCCGGCCCTATCTTTTTCATATACATTCACAGTGTCAGAAAAATAGCTGAGTGAAATTTTCTTTAGTTTTTCTGATACCATCTGCAGGCTTAGATAAAGCCTGAGAAATTTCAAGCCAAAAAATAATTTCTTCAAAAGATTTTAACAAACAAAATATGAAATTATAGTGGAAGTACTTTCTCAGCCATTTCTATATTACAAAGAATACATTCTACATGAAGTATATATATATTGAAAGGATTACTGTTAAGTAACAGTGAAACTAGATCACCTAAGAACTGCATTTGGAACTGCTTTATGAAGGTATTATGTCCTCTATATTATTTTTCCATTCATGGAAACCAGCATCCTGATATGTAGAAGACGAGGCTCATACAACAGGAAAACCAACACTTTATGGACCCTCAAGGGTCTTAAACTCTCTGTGCCTTACTCATATTTTCATCTATAAAATAGAATTGACATTTTTTCCTTACACATATGACTTACATAGTAGAAGGGAGGATCATAAATGTTTGGGGGGCAATTGAGAAGTGGCCCCAATGTTTTGTGTCATAATTTATGCTGACTCCCAAACTTAAAAAAATAGCAGATTCTTTTGTGACCATGATAAGAGCTTCAGCTGCATTTATTATTTCACTTTAATTAGAAAAAGATCCAAAACTTTTGTCTACTTACTCTCTCTACTTCTTCCCTCCTTTGTGCCCTCCCTCCCTTTTTTTTTTAAAAAAAATATTTTTAGGGGTACCGTTAAACACAAAAGAGAATTAACCCAATCAATTAATACTAATGAGCTAGGATGGAAATAGGCATATTGCCTTGATTTAGTTAATTATATTTTCATTCTTTTATGTTAAGATGCCCAACGGCCATAGGCATTGCTGAATTAAAATTTATTATTTTTATTCCAAGTAATTATGATGAGCCATAATCACAAAGAAGGAACGTTACCCTCTTGTCAGAGCATTCTGCATCCCGGGCAAGGATCTTGGGTTGTGGTCTGTAGTTGGGGAAACATTCATATTTCCTGAATGAAGCAATGAATCTCTTTCTGATCTGGTCATCAAGCAGCTTGATGTGAAGTTGTGTAATGATAATGATTAATGAAAGGGTCAATTAGGGGAGAATGAACTCTCCCCTTGGTGTTGAGCTCTTAGGTTTAGGTACTCTTATCACACACAGAACACAAAAGAAGGTAACTATGTGAAGTGATTGATATGCTAATTTGTTTGACTGTAGTAATTTCTTCATTATATATAATACATATTTATTCATACACATACACACATGAAAACATCCTGTTGTTTGCCTTAAATATATATAATGAAAAAGGAAGGCAGTTTGTAGTTTCTTACTACTCACAATGCTTGTGTCTGAGCAGAAACTTGTTTCCAGTCTCTGTTGCTGCTTAATAGCACACTGGTTTCCTTTAATGTGATTTTCTATTTTTTGGTCTACTGGTGTATACTAAAGCAGTTAAATGCTTGGCAGTATTTCTAGCCATAAGGAACTGAGTCTGAATCTGGGCTCCACTACTTCTCTGCTCTGTGACCTTGGGCAAGTTGCAGACCTTCTGTAAGTCTCAGGTTCTTCCTTACTAAGGTGATGCCTGGCTATAATGATAATAATAGTAACAATGAGAACAAGCATTTATCATTGTTGCATGGCAATATCACAATGTATTGCCTGTCTCCTATGTATGTTTTGAGTATTAAATGAGGGAATATTTGTAAAGCCATTAGCACACAGCCTGGTCCAGAGTAAGAACTCAATTAATGTTAGTTTTTGTTACTTTTGGACTGTCAGAGATAACAGGAGATATGGCTGAATATCAGGCTTAAAATACAATTTTATTTACAGATAGTGGCTGCTTCTATATACAAAGCAAACTGGATTACTGAAAGAATTAGCTGGGTAATAAAGACCTTGGATTGCTTTTGCTTCTGTTATCTTCAGAATGCATATTGAAGTGTTTTTCCTTCTATTGCGAGGGAGGGACGGATGGAGAAGTGGATCCATTTGCTTGCCTGCATTCTCCTTGTTACTTTGACTTCACAGAAACATGTTTTTCTGGTGTAGCTTAGAACATGATCTCATTTTCTCTCAACTGTTTTTTTAGTCCACAATTTTGAGGACATTCAGATCTTTTTGAGTCCATTGCATCTGGGGTTTCTGTGGCATGGAAATGCATATTCTTGGTTTATTGAGGTAAAGCATCTTCTTCTGACTCACTGTCAGGTTCAGTGTAGAATTCCTTCATCCTTGACAAGCATTTGAGGATTTCAGAGTGAGATTTTAAATGATGAACCTAGCACAGCGTTTTGTTGTTGTTTGTTTGTTTGTTTGTTTTTTGTTTTTGTTTTTAAATCCCAGGGATTGTATACTTGGTTGCTTCTAGTTAGCACTAAGCCAGCCTCAGATTCAGTAGATGCATGCTTCAGATAATGCTTTCCAATGCAGTTATCTAGAAATGCTATGACACAGAACTTTCCTGAGCCGTTACTTGTGATCTCTTTGTGCATCAGGTCTGTGTGAGTCACTTGGCATTTAAACCTATGCCTATAGTTTCAAGACTTCATAGCTACCAGTTAGGATAAAAAAAATCTGAAGGCAGGCATAAAAATATGATAAAAATATGATATTCAACAATAATTTATTTTTTTTTCTCTAACTGTAGAATATCTTGGTCAACATGAGAGGGTTTTGTAGGCTGGTAACATTGTTGCGAATTGGTAAATTCAAAATAATTTATCTGCAAGTTGGCTGTAAAAGATGGACTGAATTGCCCTCTTTTGTAGTCAAAACCCTTCAAGCCAGAAGATAGGATGTTATGTGCAGACAATACAACAAGGTTGATTCAATGCAGTTTGGTCAGCAAACTGGAGCCTGATTTCAATTTTGAGTCAGTCACACACTCTTTTATGGTTTTGGGTAAGGCTCTGGTCCTCAAATCAATGTACAAAATGGAAATAATGGTGATTCCCTTCCCTGTGTAGGGAGAAAATGTCTTGTATCAACCCCTGCTGGATGTTAATGTTGTTTGTGTGTGCAGCTCACTGGAGGAAGAGCTGTATAGGAATGAGTAAAGTTTCTTCCTCTATTTGGCAGGCATGGTACCCTCTAAGGGGCTGGTCTGTGCTATTATTCAGAAGGGAAGCCTGACAAAGTTAGCATCAGAGCTAGCCCGAGTATTTTTGAAGTCCAATCTTAACTCTTGGGTGTCATCATGTGCTGGACTTTTCTTGGTGACAAGTAGGTGTTACTTATTTTATGAGAGGGGGACTTTGCTGATATTCAAAGCTAAGTGGGTTACTGATAGAATTTTTAATTGCTTAACAACTTGAATTACTTCTATATTAATTCTTTACACATAGAATGTCAAGGTGTATTTTTTCTTCCCTCTACCTTTTTGAAGGCTTATAAAGGTCTAGGCTGTAAACTGAAGAAAGGAAGAGCCAGATCTGTTTTTGCTCACCTTTGTATTGTATTGCCAGCACCATTTTATCTCTAGGCATGAAGCAGGTACTCAAATAATTGCTGAATGAATAATAATAAATGAGTTTCTGACCTGAAGAGGCAGATTCATGTTTGTTGAGAATTTCTCTATAATCAGAGTCCTTCCTGGTACCCTCAAATGTTAGTGGATTAGTCCAGACAGTGACCAATTTTATTTACTATTTGTGTATCAGGAGATCAGAGACAAAGGCTTTTTAATGTGGGGGACACTTAGCTCTGAGACCCCTTATTTTTCCAATCAGACAATGGCTTACATTATTTACTCCAGAGAACAGTTCCAGACACACTTGATTAGCCTTAAATGAAAGATAAGCCATTGCTATGAGAAAGGACATGCTTTCAATAGATGGGCAGACAGACAGAAACATAGATATTGAACAATTTACAGTTTTATGTCTTGACAACTTGGGTATTGTAACATGAAAAATGCTACTGAAAGGGACCAGTCCCTTCCTAGCACAGAAGCTATAATATTTTCAGTAATGAAAGATAAATGTTTCAAGCTTCCTTACTTAAAACCTTTCATTGGCTTTCCATTAGCCTGTAAGTTCAAGTCCAAACTTAATATGGCTTACAGGGTCATGCAGGACTTGGTCTGTCTTTACCTCTCCATCTCATTTGTTCATTAGTGATCCCTATATCCTATTCATCCAGACTGGAAGTGGAGCTAGAAATCTGAAGTACTTTTGTATTTGGGATTCTTGTGTAGATAAAAATATGTTGGAGACTGAGCATTTCATTGTTATAGTTTCTATACAATATTCCTGGGGTCAGGTAAAGGTAGGAAGTACTGTATTCTCATTTTTAAAAATTAATAAATACTATAAGAAAAGTATTGTTAGCTTTTATTTCGAATACAATTATTCTATAGCCAAATCATTTTTATAGTATTCAGAGAATAATTGTATTTGGAATCTTTTGAAAAAACAGCTTGCTTAGAGAAGTGTATCAAATTGCAGGCTGGTCAAAAATGGGATTGGGTCAGTGCTAATTGAACTTTGATAAAGAGAAAGGGAAGATTATCTGAATGAACTTAGTAGCTAGGGGAATTTTTACATGCTTGGTACAGACCTTGGGAAAAAGACAATTTTTTTTTTTTGTCTTATATTTCTCCTTAGAAATGGCTTTCTTCTTGAGATTTTAAGTGACTTTTTAGAAAGCCATGGAACAGCCGAAGGACTTGAGCACTTAAATGCCAGCAGCTTTGTTGATAAAATAAGTAATGGTTTTCTGGAGGTAGAAAGGAAATCAAAGTTTAGTTAGGTAGTAATTGATAACGGTAGCTATAATAACAAAGGCATTTACTTATATCTTAGTGTTTGAGTTCCTTTTAATATTTCTGTATAGTTTGTCTTCCACAGATTTGTTTACACTTTATAATTAGTACAGAATTAATACAGTTATAAGGTTACCTTAATGAGTTTCATATTTTGTAGAAAAAGTGAAGAGCTGAGTCATAGTCTTTATATTCTCTTATGGTCCTCTTGAAAGTGGGACAATTCACTAAAACCAGCACATTTCCATTTACCTGAAGGAGCAATTCAACTTCACTGTGATCTTCAGGAACTGGAGACTCTATTTCACATTTTTATTTCAGTACTTAGCAGAGGGGCTGGAAACTAGTGGTAAATGTTGGTTGAGTGACTAAGGGAATTATTCTTTAATTCCAGGCTTGTATTTTCTCAGCCTATTTTAGATGATAGCAGACATCACCAGCCTATGGACACCTAGAACAACCACTTAATTTACCGATAGTAATGATTCTCAAAGTGTGGCCCCCAATCGGCAGCATTGGCATCACCTGGTAACTTATACCAACTACAAATTTGGACTCTCTACAGTAAACCTATTCTGGGAATGAAGCCCATTAGTCTGTGTTTTAAGACATCCAAGTGATTCTGACGCATGTTCACGTTTGAGAACTACCAGCCTAAAACAATACAAGGAACCCTATAGAATTGTCAGGACTAGAAGCCAATTAGCCTGGACCAACTACTCATTTCCCACAGGCTATGAGACCTTTAGTAAAGAACAGTGGAAACTTGGCTGGCCACATTGAATGGGCTTATCTTGAGCATAGCATTTTTAGTTGGATGCACGGGTCTCTACCCTGCCAGGGAAATCCGAGTTGGTGAAAACGGTTTCTCCCAACTGCTATTGTTTGTGGCTCTGAGTCAGTGATTTTATTTCATATATATATATTTCTCTATATTGCCCATTTGACTGCAGTACCAGGCTAATTAAGGAATTAGTATGTGGCATCCATTCTGGGGAGGTGTCTGATTCTTTTCCTGTATCCTGTGAACATTTTTGCAAACACTTTCTAGTTCATATTTTCTTTTTTTAATCAGGCAGAGACATTACAATTAAAATACCGTTAAAGTGATTCTGGCAAGTATTGCAATAAGCATGTTTTTTAATTAAAGGAAGAACAGGGGGATGCATAAGCAGTATCAGCTAAAGGGGAAAATTTCTTCTGATATCTATTTTAATTGAAATTTTCAAAAATGGGAAAAACAGCAGCAGCAGCAGCAGCCTCGGCTTCTCTGTGTGTGTGGCTCCATCCCAGGTTGCTAGGTTTAGGTATTCTGTGCTTGATTAATTAGTAGCCAGCCAGAGAGTCCATTCCCTTTGCCCCCAATCCTTAAAGCCTGATTTATGCCTCACATCCCCCATGAATATGTGAGGGCTCAGGCATCTATTTCCTGAGCTGCTTGTGGATAGGATTATGGAGCGTGGACTAAGCTCTTGGGGGCTCTCGTTTGCCAGCCAAATTGATTTTCCGCCTCTCTGGCCGGGGACAAGCCCACCTCGAAGGCTTCCCAGGCTCTGCTCCAGTGGATCAGGCACAAGTCTAATCCGGATCTTGCCAACAAAGGAAGCTGTGTGCATCCCTGTCACAATGCAGGTTTCTTTGAGCTGTGGATGCCTTCTCTAAATGCTCCTCTTTCCTTCTCTTTCTCACTTTCTCCCAGCTCCTGCTTCCAGAGCAGCACACTGCAGTAAGGTACAGGGATATACCCCAACTCTGCCCAGATCACTCAGTCAGCTCTCCTTACCCAGGCAGAGCAGGATTTGTCCATCTTGAATTGATGATTGTCTATAATTCTCCAGGGAAAGGGAATTCCACAGGCTTCCTCAACTATCCATTTGACTATTTAATAATTGAAAGGTAAGAAGATATAGGCTGCTACATTTTTTTTAAGAAAAAAAATGGTGAATTGGGGGTTAATCAATGCAGGCAAGTAAATTAGATAGTTTACATCTAAAAATTTAGATAGTTCAAGCTTTAAGTAAATGAATTATCTAACTTGGTGATACAGATTAATCTAATGAATTGGGGTTCTCAGATCCTTCCCTGGTCTTGCCTCCATTTACCTCTCATTTTTCCTCTGTTTAAAAATGGAATCACTCTCCCTGGGTTTATTTTATCACCTGACATTCACATCCGAACCTAGTACATGCTGGCTGTGCACCCTTTCTCTCCTGATCTTCCTAAAAATAGCATTAAGGTTTTGACACACTCATCTGCCTCATTAACAGTTCTTAAGGCTCTTCCCTGAGTCTGTGTCTCTACAACCTTCTGATCCTTCTAATTCACCTAATTCTTTGATCCACTCTCACAAATCTTGCTACTTCCTTTTCTTATTCTAGCCTTTAAATGTTGATGGTTGACAGTTTTTTCCCTACCTTTACCCACCTTATCTTTCTTCTGTTCTTACGCTACATGTCCTCCCTGGGAGGCCTCATTTACTTTGATAATTTCAACTCCTCGTTATTCAACAAGTATTGAGTGATCACTTACCGCATTTCCCATGTGCCAGCACTGTTCCAGGCACAGGGACTATGGCTGTGAACAAAACAGGCCACAATCTTGCTCTCACGGTGTTTACTTCTAGAAGGAAAACGGTCAATAAACAAAATAAGCAAATTATAGTTTTTGTTAAATTTGCGTAGTACCATGGAGAAAAATGCAGCAGGAGAGGTGGATAGGGAATACACATTGGAGGTGGTGGTTGGGGATATTGGCACACAGCAAGAGCAAAGGTTGTGAGGCAAGGGAGCAAAAAGGAATATTGGAACAAGGGGGAGAACAGAGGCAGATCGGGCCAGAGAGAACCAGTCCTGTAGGGTTTGATAGGCTTTGACTCCAAGTATGATGGGAGTCATTGAAGATTTTTGGCAGGGAGGTAACATGATAGGTTTACATGAAAAGAAGCAATGGCAGCACTGAGTGCTGTTTTGAGAATTGATCCTGAGGTAGAGGATAAGGGCAGAAACAGGGAGCTGAGTTAAGATGCTGCTACAATAATCCATGGGTGAGATGAGAGTGACTTCGACCCCAGAAGTAGATGTGGAGGTGGTAAGTGGTTGGGTTATAGGGGACGTTTTGAAGGTGGAATGCGTAAAATTTCCTGAAGTATTGATTATGGAGTGAGAGACAGTGAAAGTTAACTCTACGGTTTTCAGACTTAGCAGTTGCAAGGATGAAGTTACCATTCATGGAATGGGAAGGACTGAGGGAAGATCTGTGGGGCAAGACAAGGAAAGGAGTTCATGGATACTCATAGTTGAGAAACTATGAGACATCCAAGTAGAGATGTTGAGTAGGCAGTTGGGTATGTGTATCTTGAGCTGAGGGCACAGGCTTGGAGATATAAATTTGGGAGTCATTGACAATTAGCATGCAATGGTGTTTAAAACCTTAAGACAAGATGGGACAACTGGCATGGTCTACAGAGACTAAGAAGAAAAGAGTTTAGAGGGCTGAGACTTGGGGCCCACCAAGTGGCAGTGGTTGGGATGATCAGGAGGAATCAGGCAGGAGAGGCTGAGAAGGGGATGCCTAAGAAGTAGAGGAAAACCAGGTGGGTTTATACCTAACCTACTTAATTAGAAAAGTCCCATGTGCTCACTGTCATTGAGTCAATAGGTAGCTTTCTTAGGATTTGCTAAAAATGAAGACATGAAAATAGATATCAGGTGAAGGAAAGACAAAAGTTCTAAATACAAGAATTTATTCTTCTGTTCTTTTATGAGTTACTAGCACTTTTGCATTTTATGAGGTTTTCTTTAGAGATTCAATACAATGTATAGAATATAGCACATGATGAAAATCTGATAGAAGGATAGAGACACTGGATTTTTAAAATAGAGATGAGAAAATGAAAGAAAGAAAAACAAAGAGGCTGGGCAAATGAGGAGAGGGAGTTTTAGGAAAGGGGTGACCAAGTGTGTCAAAAGCAGCTGGTCACTCAGGAGGACTGAGCACTGAGCCTTAGATTCACCAATGTGGTTGCCATCCGTGGCCTTAACAGGAGCAGTTTTGCAGGTTCATCAGGTAAAGGCCTGACCAGAGAGGGTTCAAAAGACAGTCATGAAAAAGAGTTGAAGATAGTAGGTATAGCCACTCTTTTGGAGACTAGTATTGTATGGTAAAATATTTATACTTTAATTTTTTTCTGTAAGGGGGAAAATAGAATTGTGTATTTGTTTTCTTAAAAAAAAACAACAAATTATTTTGTGGTTATTATAGGGGATGACTAATTGTTGGGTTAGCCAAAAGCAGATTTTGATGTACTTTGCAAACATTAGCTAGCTGCTAAAAGTCTCTTTTACTTCCCTTTAAAAGAAACAAAAGAGATGTTTAATGGAAAGAGGTGATTACATGTAAAAAGTTGTGTTCATTTATTTATTTTAGAGGGAAGTAGCAATAATGATGGTTGATTGATTTTTATAAAATTACCCAAGGTTACTTGTGGGACATAGTCAGCTTTCATGAAAGTCATAACAAGCAATTTAAGGGTTACAGCCAAAGGCTGATTTCAACCCTGCTCTTTATTTCAGCATTTAGAAATGGGGTCAAGCTCTATAAAGTATAGAATAAAGTCCTCCCACAGCCCTCCCATACTCAAGTGACTATCCTTTAAAGCAGCCCACTGTATATTTATTTTAAACTAATAAAGTGTGGGGATGAAAGTCTTGGTGCCTTGGCACAGAGATAGATTAAGTATAAACTTTATCTTCTTTCACACAAAGAAAGTTTCATTTGTTTATCTAATTATTTCAGGCAAAAACACCTGAATTCCTCATCAAACTTTCTTCTAAATGTACCTAGATTTTCTTATATTTGCCACTAAGAAAGTGGGGTGGGGATGCTTTTTAGCAGAAGTTAACGATGTTCATATTAATTAATTAGTCCTGTTTATAACACTCCTGACAACACAAATAATTCATTTTCTTTGGGATGAGTTTTTCTCCCTTCATTAGCATCATTATTAGTTCCTGTCAGTAAATGATGTTTCAAAATTTCTACCAATTTGTTACAGTGTATTTAATATTTTGCTTCATGGTAAAAGGGACAAAGACCAGGTTTATATATTTACCCACTAATCCTTGTAATCTGTTTCAAATCCTTTTTGGAATAAGATGAGGTATATCTTCATTAACAAAATTAAAATAAATCATGTATAAACAAGCCATAAGCAAACTTTCTTAGGTTCACACATGTTTTTCCTTAAATGTAACTATGAGAACAACCCTAATTAATTGAGAGCTACTGGGGAAGGTTTGTGGAAATGGATAGGATCTGAGCCTTTTGGTTGGGTGGTCCTGGGTTCTAATGCTTGGTTCTGTCTACTCTGGGCTGGAAAGGTATGAATACCTCTTAGCCACATTCTGCTCTGTGAAATAAAGAATGTGATCTTGATCTCACAGACTGGTTTTGAAGGTCATTTCAGACAATATATTTACAGATTTTGGCACATGGTAGGTGCTGAATAAATTTTAGCTTCCTTGTTTTCCCTGTAGTCTTATTCTAATTCCTGACTGTGCATCTCATATTTTGCTCAAGAGAAAATTTAGTGATTACCGCAGCACAAACAGGGTCAGGAAAACATGAGCCTTGTGCCTCCATTAGTGTCCCATGCACATCTGACTGCATTCATAAAGATGTAGATGTCAAGTGTTCTAGAGTTGAAAGGAACCTATGATTCTGCCTTCCACTTTGCAGATGAAACCACAGACGATTGATAGGCACTGAGTAGGAGAGATTTGGGACCTGAGTAATCTGAGGCCCAGCAATTGTATGAGACTTACTGAGGCTCATTCAGAGGTCAATAGCAGACTCAGAACAGGAACCTTGATTTTGTTCCCTGCCTTCACCACTTGCTCATCAAGGTCAGTTTAGATTTCCTGACTATTTACAATGTGGGAGTCCTGTCATGCAAATCCATGTTCTACCAGTTGAATGTAATTGTTTAGAACATTAATGACATGTGGCTGTGAGGGAAAAATTTTAGTTAACATAAAATTTGATCTGTAGCACAGGTCACATTTCTTCCCTCTTGTTCACGGTGGGATCCATGATTATTACTGCATTTCTATGTAATGACTGTTTTAATTTAATTTAATTTAATTTAGGAGATCTAAGTAATTAAACATGAGGCCAAAGTACGTAAGAAAGTGGCAGTCTTTTATTGCAAATATGCACACACTCTTGGGCGAGGTTCTCAGGTCCTCAGGTGTGGGGGGCCAGGGAAGTCGCGCCGGCGCTCTCGGGTGATGTTCTCCGGTCCACAAATGCGGGGGCCGAAGAAGTCACGCTGGCTCCTGCCAGTGGCAGACTTTTATGCATTGGTACTGGAAGGGGGAGGGCAGTGGGTGGGATAAGGGCGTGATAGGGGCGTCTCCATAGGTGTGGCTGGGTAAGTTTCGATCTCTTCGGATTGACGTCATCTGGCGCATGCTTGGTTGATCTGCATCTTCCCGGGGCGGGCTGCATTTTCCTGCGCACGGGAATGTTCGTGAGGAAGAACCCGGAAGCAACATGGATTATGCCTTCTTGTTCACCTTCCTCCATCTTGTCCTTTCTCCTTCACCCAAACAATTACAATGAAAGGAAAAGAGTCAAAATTGTTGGGGAATCTTTTGGAAGTCTGGTAAGCAGTATGGTACTGCTCTGGCATGGAGCCTGTAGACTGACCTTGCTGCTTTACCTTAGAGTATGAAATATTATATATGACAAAATATTTCAAAAGGACCAGTAACAGAGAGATGTTGGATGCAGATGGTCTAGCAGTGCTCAAGAGGTAGGGTACTTATAGAAATTGAGCAGGTTGTAGATCTAATCACCTGGTGAGTTCTTCCTGCCAGTTGAAGAGACAAAATCAATTTGGCAAGACCATGGCATTGCAGTAAAGAAAGCATTCAATTGATGCAAGGCCATCCACACCATTTGGGGGATGGAGTTATTACCCAAATCAGTCTCCCTGGAGGCTCAGAGGTTATGGGTTTTCAAGGATAGTTTGTTGGGCAGGGGACTAGGGTATGGGGAATATTGATTTGTTGGGGATGACATCATAGGGGTATGGAAAACAGTCCTTGTGTACTGAGTCTGTCTTTAGGTAGGGGCCACAGGACTGGTTGAGGCTTGGGTCATGAATCTGAGTGAAGTCAGCTGGTGGTCAGAAATACAAAAGTCTAGAAAAAATCTCAAAAGACCAATCTTAGTTTCTACAATAGCGATGTTATCTGTTGCAGTAATTGGAAAAGTTGCAAATCTTGTGACCTCTCGAACAATGGCTGGTAATCATTTAAATATGCTGAACATCTTAGCAGAATTTTGGCCCCTCTTATAATCCTAGCCTTGTGGACTTTCATTAGTTTTACAAAGGTAGTTTAATTTTGGGAAGGTTTATTATCATCCTTGTTTAAGGTTAGACTATAAACTAAATTCCTCCCATAGTTAGTTTGGCCTACACCTAGGAATGAGCGAAGCCAGCCAGCCTGTGAGGCTAGGAGCAAGATGGAGTAAGCCAGGTTAGATTTTTCTCATTGTCAGAATCTTTGCAAAGATGGTTTCATGGCAATAATGGAGGAAGTGAAGATGGTGAGTGTGATGATAGCCACAGAGACCATTGCATTGAATAGATGTCAGACTTCAGACCAGGGATCTATAAGAATTATTTCAATAAATCTCACCTTAATCTTCTGAGGGTGAAATTCTTACCATGCCCATTTTCCAGATGGAGAAACTGGATACCTAGGCGGGGTGTGTTGTTCTAAATTGTGGCTGAAAGAAAAGGCCCTTGAAGGGTTCTGGTCCAAGTATACATCCCGTGACTGTTACTGATGGCATAGAATTGAAGAAAAGAAGGCTTGAGGAAGAGAGCTGAGGAAAGCTGAAGAGAAGTTAGGGAAGAAGTAGCCTCCATATTTGACTGTTAAGTCAAACATTTATTGATCACTATCTCTGCACTAAGATGGAGGTAAACAATTATCAATGAAAAGAGTCAAACTCTGTAAAATATTTGAAGAGATTAATTCTGAGTCAAATTTGAATGACCATGGCCTGAGGCACAGTCTCAAGAGGTCCTAAGTACATGTGCCCAAGGTGGTCAGGCTACAACTTGGTTTTATATGTTTTTGGGAGACATAAGACATCAATCAATACATATAAGATGTACATTGGTTTGGTCTGGAAAGATTAGACAAGTAGGTACAGGGGCTTCCAGGTCATAGATGGATTCAAAGATTTTCTGATTGGTAATTGGTTGAAAGGGTTAACTTACTAACTTATCTAAAGACCTGGAATCCACAGAAGGGAGTATCTGGGTTAAGATAAGTGGTTGTGGAGCCCAAGGTTCTTATTATGCAGATGAAGCCTCCAGGTAGCAGGCTTCAGAGAGAAAAGATTGTAAATATTTCTTAGCAGACCTAAAAAGGTTACAGACTCTTAGTTAGCACTCTCCTGGATCAGGGTAAAGATCCAGAAAAGGAAGGGAATTTTCTACAGAATGTAGATTTTCCCCATAAGAGACAGCTTTGCAGGGCCATTTAATATATTTTGGGGTAAAATACTTCAGTTTCTTTCAGGGCCAGCTATCTGTCATGTGTTGCTATACTAGAGTCAGGTTGAAATTTGGTGTCTTATTGCTACAGAGTCTGTTTTGTCGGTCTTAATGTCTCTGTTTTAATGTTAATGCTGGTTACTTATGTCTGTATTCCAAAAGGTGGAGGGTATAATGAAGCATCTCTGACACTCCCCATCATGGCCTGAATTAGTTTTACAGTTTAACTTTGGAATGCCCTTGCCTAAGAGGAGGGGTCAATTCAGTTGGTTTGGGGGGCTTAAAATTTTATTTTTGGTTACATGATAATGACTAAAGTCATTTTTGCCTTTTTCTTTTCTCCCTCTCATTTCTCCAGTGCATGTTTAACTACTTCCAGCTGTGATTTCTAGAAAGCAACAAAAACTCAACTCAATAGCTTGGCACTCTGGATTTATGACTACATTAGCAGATGAAGAGTCTTTGCCCTCTACTGCCTCTCACCACAACTCTTCTTATTATAGTAGAATCTGCCTTTTGAGACATTTCTGTTACTTTGCTCTCTCTACATCCTTTGCCCCCCTTTGCTCATTGAGACACTATGTGGGCTTATAGATTAAGCATAAGAACAACATCCTTTCTGAGAAAATGGGAGTGTGTGTGTGTGTGTGTGTGTTTGTACATAAAGAAATAGAGCCACTTAAATCAGAATCTCCAAAAAGATATGTCCATTCATTCATTCACTCAACAATTAATTGTATATTGAGTGCCAACTACCTACCAGCAACTTTTCTAGACACCAAGAATTTAGAAGTGAACAAAACAGATAATTTCCCTCAGGAAGCATGCATTCTGGTGGGGAAAGGGCAGAAAATAAAACTGTAAATATATAATATGCCTGATATCAAGTATTACGAAGAAAAAGACATTTAAGCAAGGAGCTAGGGTGTGCTATTTTATATAGACTAGAGAGGGAAGGCCTCAGTGAGAAGTTAACATTTGAATAGTAACAAGGGAGAGTGAGCCATGGAAATAACAGAACATTCTGATAATTCCGATAACATTCCAGGTATTTCTGATATTTCTGATAATTCTTATTCATGATATTCACGGGAATGTCAGAAGAATGTTCCAGAGGGAAGAGCTTATGCGCAGGCCCTGAAGCCTGTTTGAGACCTAACAGGCAGGCCAATATGTTTGGAGCATATGTGTGAACAGGTAAGCGTTAGAAAATGATATTAGAGAGGTATTGGAGGTTAGGTAACAAATCATGAGGGACCTTTTGTAGCCCAGTGTAAGGACTCTGACTTCTATTCTGAGTGAGATGGGAAATTATTGTTGGATTTAGAAAAGAGGACCTCTGGTGTGTCTGATATAAAGACACAACTCTGACTACTTTGTTACAGGATGGAAGAGTCTAGTCTGGTGTTTTTGTAAACCACTTGCAGGAGGAAGATGGACTAAATAGCTTATTGAGGTTAAAGTGTTTATTTATATGGAATGCTTTAATTATTTTGACATTATTGAGAAAATTCTATGTAAAATGTAAATATTCTAAACCTTTTTGAAGAAAGATATAAAAATGAAAATATCTTTTTAATTTTTAAATTATTTAATCTCATAATACAAAATAATTCTATTATAAACTAATATTCTTATGTTACTGAAAATTTGGACATCAGAGCAAAACAGTATATGTATTAGTTAAGGTTATCTGGTTGCCAATAAGAGAACCCAGCTGTTCTTTTAAAAGTGGAATTTATTGGGAAGATATTGGGCAACCTACTAATCAGTGGAAAACAGTCTGAAAAATCAGGGACAGAAATACATAGGAATCAAAACATTTGATGCAAGCGGTGGGCGGTGGGGCAGGTAGGGAGGTGGGCAGGTGGGTGTCTCAGAAGCAGGTGTTCTTCCCAGGCTCCTTAGAATGCCACCCCAGGAACTGAGATCTCAACATTTCCTCTCTCTCTTCCCTTTTGCTCCATATTTCTCTTAAAGCCCGAGTATGTGACTCTGGCCATAGTAGGATAAGATGTCTTGCTTGACAGTTCCACTCAGCTCTAGTCAATGGGGCAGAGCAATACCTCAAGGAAATTAGGGTATGTTAACAAAATAAAGTATAATGGATGTTGGTCAACTAAAATGCTACAAATGCCACAATGTTAGCCCTAGTTACATTTCCTTTTACTATAATTCTTACAATTTTGGCACATCTTCTTCTAGCCCTATTTCTTGTTTATGTGTTTATGTCCCAGGTTTTTTTTTTTTTTTGTACTTAATTTTATCTATTGTTAAATGGTAAAGTTAGTGATCTTCTCCTACATTATTTGACCATTCCTAAATTGCTGGACATTTAGATTATTGTCATGAAAATGTAATAAATGAAGCAGCAGAGAATAGTAATAGCTAACCTAAACTGGCTAAATCATAGTGCTTCCACTCCTGGATGTCTGGTCTACCCTATTGTGCTTCTACAAGAGAGAGCATGATAAAATAAGTTTACATTCCAGCAGAAGTATTTAAATGAAGGTGATTTCATCAGGCATTGAAACTGACAAAACGGTAAGCCTTATCCTCCCAGGGACTGACAATTTTCCCTTTGTCTATTAGGGGGCAAGCTGATTTTCATGGCCCCAGGACCCATCGAGCTCAGGGCGCACGCCATCCTTGTTTCTGATGGTGGAGAGCTCCGGATTGGATCTGAAGACAAGCCCTTCCAAGGCAGAGCTCAGATCACACTCTATGGGAGTTCCCACTCAACTCCCTTCTTTCCCTATGGAGTCAAGTTCCTGGCTGTGAGGAATGGAACTCTTTCTCTGCACGGTGAGTGAGGCAGTTGATGAGAGGAAATGAAGTAGAGCTGTGTCTAGCAGTGGAAACTGATAAAACTGTTTAAAAGTCCTTGACTATAGTTGCTCAGCCAACCAGGTCAGTTAGAACAAGGCACTATTTGCTTAAAGAACAAGTAAAACTGTGATGATTCCTGTGGCAGAGTACACTACAGTTCCCAATTATTTGCTCCCCTTTCTGTAAGAGGATTGTGTATACTTCCACCCACTGTTAGGTGACTTTCAGTGCCTCCTTGTGGGTGGACCATACTTCCTGGACCCTTTGCAAGAGCAGACTTAGCCTTGTACTTGCTTTGGTCAGTGGAAGGTAAGCAGAAATGGGGGACCGCATGGCCAAGTGAAGGTTTTAAGACCTGTTATGCTTTAGCCATTGCATTTTCTTCCTGCCACTTGAGAATAGCCTGTCCCAGATAGGGGCAGTTCCTTCTGTTTAGAACCTGAATGAAGACGACATGAGGCAGTACTGCAGATGACCTACTGCTTTCATGTATGTGAGTGAGAGATAAGCCTTTGTCTTAAGTCACTGAGATTTGCATTAGTAAATGCAGCGCAGCCTAGTGAAAACTGACCGATACAATTACGTAGCATGTACAGATGTCTCTTAACATGCAGAAGCCTGGTATCCCAAATCAAATACAGACAACCTCATTTGGTTGTTGAACTTCTTCCTGTTTCCCCCAACCACCTAACCCATGAGCAGTGTTTAATTACACTTCTACTTAGAATCCTCTTACAGATAGGTGGGGCGTTTAAGGATTCCTAGGACAAAAGAGATTAGGCTACAGTGTGTTTCCGCTCCAACTTTATTTGCTTTCTGATCATCTCATTCCATTTTGCAAAATGGACATTTTTTTTTTCCCCTTGAGAGTCAGAAAATTACCAAGTGTGCCAGGATAATCCTTAGTATCAACTGTAAAATATCAGTATAAAATAATGAGTAAGCATATTTCAGTGGGTATTTATGTGCTTTTGGTTGCATAGCATGAGCCAAAGGCAGATCAAAAATATGGGCTCCAGAAGGTGACTCAATCTCCAGAAAACATAATGTAATTTACGTTGATATTTCTATATTGGCAACACAAAATAATCCACTTGTCATGGGATAATTGCTCTAGATGAGGGCATGGAGCTGTGCTGAGGAATCTGCCATTTTTCTTTGTCCAGACTCTGTCTCATACCGACCGCAGGCCCCAATCATTATTTATCAAAAAGCATGCTTGTGCCTCTTTTGGCTTACTATGAGAGGAAGCAAGATCTTTTCCTCGAGCATTTATTAAGTGTTGACTGTGGGCTACCCAGTGTGCTAGACACTGGGGATCAAATTTTGTGAGATTAAAAATACCCCATAACTCATTGGACAGAAATTCAAAATGCTTACTATATTGATTCTGTGATCAACTTCCAAGGAGACCTTTTTTCCTCCTGTCTTCATCAGCAAACAACTACACTGATTTTGTAGCCCAGGATCTATTCCCATGTCAGCCATGGTTTTCAAATGTTTGCTCTAGCTCAATGGCCTCTTAAGCCACCAACGCAATGTGCTGCTTTTTACCAGTAAGAAAACACATCTGGGGAATAAGTTAGTGTATATTTATGGTTCAGCCAGCCCATAGATCGTCCAGAGGACCCCAGGCTTAGGAGGAATCCTCAGAGTTGAGAGCCACTGTCCCGTATGATGCAGATAGCACAACTCTTACTGAAAATAGGAATTCAAATGAGGAAAAATGAAAACTCTCCTAATTCTTTTATTCTGCTTCTTTCATTCCAAGCTCATCTAATTCTCATGCTCTAGTGTGAAGAATCAGTGAAAGAACTCATAAATATACCTTTTGTGCCTATATTTTAAATGTACCCTGTGCATGTAAGCCTTTGTGATTAAGCAAATGTCAAGAAAATCCCTAGTCTCATTGCTTACAGTCAATAAGGGGCAATTGAAGCAAAGTAGATGCCTCTAATATGTTTCAAAAATTCTGTAAGTTCAGAAAAAATGCTGCTACTCCAGCCATCTGATGTTACTGGATATTGAGAATGAGACCTCCTCTCCCTCTGCTTTCCTCATTTCCATCTCCTCCTTCCTCTTTCTCCTCCCTCTGTGTCCTTTCTTCTTCTCCCTCCTCTCTCTCTCCCCCTTCCTCCCTTTCTCTCCTCCCTCTTTCTTCTTTATTCTCTTTCTCCCTCCTCTCTCTCTCTCCCCCCTTTCCTCCATCCCACTCCTTCATTCTCCTTCTCCCTGCTCTCTCTCCCTCCCCCTTTTCCCATATTCTCAGATCAGGCCATTTTCTAAACTGGTTAAACATTCCCCAAAGCGTTTAGGACAGATAATTGACTAGGATCACCTGAATCACAGAGCTTGCCCATTGAACATGGGCAAAGATCAAGCTGTTTCCTCTCTGATCTGATGCTGCAGCATAAGAAATATTAGGTAGAAAAGAGCTCAGCCATTTGGGTGACAGGGATTCCTTTCCTGATGTATCTGTCAGAGAATTGCAGCCCCATGTGCAGCTCATCTATCCTCTCCTGTCACTTCTCCCTCACCACCTGAGGTCTCAGACAGATTTCCCCCTCCAGCATGGTGGTATATCATGGCTAAAATCATTACATAATTTCACTGGCCTTTTGCCAGGGCCAGAGGAGGATCTAGTGACACTGGGGCTTTAGGAAAAAGTTAATTTTCTTTCACCGTCGAGTATCCAATTTAGTGAGCAACTTGATTCACTGCTTTGCACCCAGGAAGTCCCTAAAGACCCAGCATTCACTCGGCTTCCCGGGATAACATAATGAGGAGATTCACCAACTTTGGTGCACAGAAGACCCTTTTGGGGAGGTTTTTGTAAATCTAGATTTCTGGGCTTGGAAATGTACATGTGATGTGACTCAGGTGGCCCATTGACTACACTCGGAGAAACACTATTCTAGTGGTTAATCGAATTGGAATCAGAAATGGGCCCCGTTCTGCCACAGATCAGCTATGATCTTCAACAGATCTCTAAAAAATCCAAAAAACACAGTTCCCACTTCATAAACTTACTGCTCATGAAGTGCTCCAGAGTGTTGGGCACACAAAACACAGTGTTATTGTTATTCTGATAAAATCCTTTCCCCTTTCCAAAAGCACTGAGTACCCATCACTGATGATCTTGTATTTTATTTTAGGTATGAGAAAATATGGGGCATGGCGGTGGTGGGGGCTTCAGTTTCAAAATCTACCTAGAGATTTTTCTCCATATTAATTTTATTGTCTATTTCTTTTCATCAAAGTAACAGAAGGGTTTTAACCTTGGATATCATGCGGTACCCACATTCCCAGGCATCTTCTGTTCTCTTCCCACCTCCCAGGCAACACCTTTAGATTTTAATCTCTCTTGGTGCAGCTGCTTCCCAGTCATGGATAACCACCATTCCCGGGAGTGGTTACAATAAAGGCTTTCTTAGAAACTATTTGCATAGGTCCCAGTATAGTCCAAAGCAGGGCACTGCCCAGCAAACGAGGCCCTTGGCAGACATTTGGTTCCTAATATTCAGCAGCAATGCTGAATGGATTCTAATTTAACGCCAGCTCAGGTCGTGTAGAATCACACAAATGGTCTGCATGTCAGTCCGATCACTTTCCCACCTTCTCCCTCCATCTCATTCTTTATTATTGCCCTTTGAAACCCTTCGGCTCCAGCTGATTTTTATCTTAGATTAAAATCGCTAAGCAAACAGGCGTTGGTGTTCAGCTGTCACAAGGCAAGATGGAGTTGAAAGCATATTTCATGTATTTCTTTGAATGTAGGAAAAGTCCCACACTCTTATACACTTACACCTGCACATACACACCCACACACAGCACCATCTTTTCTGTTTCTGTTTGTTCGGGAGTAGATGAGACAGGTTCTGAGTTGCTGGTGGAGCTCAGATTGTTTAGTAACTTCTGTCAGCTGCTCACTTTGATGCGCTAATGTGACTAAAGGGTCTCAGGATTCCTCCTGAGTGGCGGTCTGGGGTTTGGGTAGCTATAGTCAATAAGGAAATTTCACTCTTGCCTTTTGCCTTCATCACTCTGTCTGCCAATCCAGGTTCTCCACTCCAAACTGAGTGCCAATCACTTGTCATTTTTCAAGTGGGTTGCTGTCAGCCTGGGCAGCTTAAATTTTTGACAGTGTAATTATGGCTCTTGCTTCCACAGTGGGAATCTGAGCAGGATGGTGGAGCTTTTATTGATTGTTCAGCAGAGAAATTTATCAATGTCTCTCACTTCATTTCCAGTTCCTCCCTGAGAAATTTGGCTGACAGTTCCTTAGGAGAAAAACAGTCTCATGGCCTTGGCTGGACTTCTGTCTTTGTCCTTTTCAAGAAATTACAATATATAGGCATTAAATATAAATGGAAATTCCTGAGAAAAAGCAGTATGTGGGGCATGATTGAAGAAAGCATGAGTGCAATTGCAAGGAACATGAGAATTTGGTAGGAATAAAGAAGAAAAGCAGTGGTCTAAATAAGCAAGCTTAGATATAGTTTCTTTTCCTTCTAAAAGTACCAAGTATCTGCATGTAAATTCCATGGTTTCTACGAGTACTGTGTGATGTACAGTATTTTCATAGTTGCTAGAGTATCAGGCTGTCTTTCAGCATGGTATAAAGTGCATGGAACAGGCACATGTGTGGGAGTGTGTTTCTGGTCAGTGGTTTTCACCTTGTGCTCCACAAAATCCAAATGTTTCCTGGAGGGGATTTAGAGGTTCCCTAAACAATGAATATTGGAGATCAAATAATAAAGGTTTAAAATTTTCAAGTATTGATTTATTGCTTTTATCTGTTATATATTTGTGTTCAGAGTAACAGTTGGTTAGAAGAAAGAGTTCCACTGTGAAAATTGTGATTAAAAAACTCTACTGGGTCATTCTTTTAACTGTGGTGTATGGATCCTTTTGAGGTGTCCAGGCCCTCTCTGCATGATTCCTGTTTCCCGAAGACTGATTTAGCTCTGGGACATTTTCTATAAAGTCTGTTCTTTGATGTAGGGTGAAACTTTCTAGAGCCTGTTTTCATGTCATAACAGTTTCTCTTACCCAACAGTTTCAAATATCCAAGATATTTTTAAATCTCCGCTCTTTCGTCACCTGATTAATAGTCTCTAATGCTGTCTCCTCTTGCCCCATTCTTTACTTATTTCTTCTCGACCAAGACTCCTCCCTTTTATTCTGTCTCTTGTTCCCTTGAGCTAGATACAAACCAGAGCTATGACATGGCATTTTTATATGTAGCTTTATTACTCTGAAATTGTTTGGTTTTAGGGGACAGAAGCCCACTGGAAACAAACTTAGAACCAAGGATTTATGAATTCTTGTAATCAAAATGCAGGATGGAGAGAAAGACAATGGCCTTAGACGTGACTGCCTTCAGGGGTCTGAATGTCCGCGGGACTCACCCCTCAGTCTCTTACTCTGGTTGTCTCTGCATGTATTGACTTCACTCTCTCCTAGTCCTTATTGCCTTCTTCTCTATGGTTATTGAGACTTCCTGAGTTCATGTGGAATTTGATTTTCTACTACCAAAGAGAGGAACTCTGTATTCTTTTCAAAAAATAACCAGGGAAGGCCTCCCAAAGTCTTGCTAGAGTTACCTAGCAGACTAAGGACTATACATGGTGCCCAGGGGGAAAGTGCACTGTGACTGTCCAAGCTCAAGTCACCTTTTCACTTCTTTACCAACCGTCAAGTCCAGGAATGCAAGGCCATGTGAAGAGATGCAGCTCTGCCTTGACCAGGGAGGCCAGGGTGATGTGTGGGGGGTGTGTGTGTGTGTGTGTGTGTGTGTATTATAGTGCATGCGTGTGTATGTTTGGGTGTTTTTGTGCATGTATATTTTGAGAAGCTGTTCACCAAAAGGGGGGATGGCAACCAGACCCAGAAAGAAGAGGTGCGGGGAAGACAAAACCATAGGTGTTCTCTGAGCTAAAGCCTTAGGCTTTGACTTCTGGTTCAGCCTGAAATCTCAAGGTGACTGAAACTCATAGACAGAAATATTCAAATATAGTACAATACTGTTGTATAAACTCAATATGTAAAGTTAATGTTGGTTATTTAGGCTGCATTTAGGCTGAATAAAACAAGTGTGTGAGATCAGGCAAACAAAAATCCTCATTAAGTTACTAGTAAGGTTCCCATCAAATAGAAGAAGTTTATATATATATATATTATTGAAAAGTTTTGCTGTGATTGAACTTCAAATTTTAAATCTCAGTGTTGCTTGCAATTTTAAAAGCTTTATCCCAAGGTCTTAGGAAATCTCATTTTCTAGTATATGCTATGGATTTTCTTCTTTCTTCCCATGAACTGTGGATTTCCTCAATATTGAAGAGGTTCTCTGCTTTCCCCTTGCATTTATCACCACAAAATATTACCTGTGATTTCATGGGAAACTTGAGCTGATGTGGTGTGTAAATTTGCCACAGGGTTGAGCAAATGCAAGAGACTCATTTTTAGGGATGTTTGGTCGATGTAAGCCTTCCAGACAGAAGTCTGACTCAGAATAGATTTTATTTTTCTTTAGTCACTGTCTTTGTCTGTATTCTGATCGGGATCCTTTTTCTTGTCCTTTAACAACTTCTTGGGTACCAATAGCTTTCCAGTTGATTTCAGATATTGAAAATGCCAATCCTGATTAATCTAGTTTAAAAGTTAAGTCTCCTGTTTATTTAATGTTCCCTTCCTCACCCCCAAAGCTTCAACTTGAGGCCCTTGGAATGGTAGGGTCTGCTCCCTCACTCTTCCTCTAATCCTTCTTATTTCATATTCTCAGGATTGGGGCAGGTGGAAGAGGTAAGGTAAGAAGTTTAACAAGCTTAGTACTTAACTGTGCGCCTATATCCTCTGTTGGGTGTTGCTCCCTCTCTGAATAGTAATTGCTGACTGTTGAGTCTCCCTCCTAAGATGCCTGCATGAAATCACTGGAGTCTTGTAGGAGGCCTTTCCACTGCACAGTTTCCCAGTGTGGAAGCCCCACCTGGGTTTGCAGTCGCCTTAGCGTCCACCTTGGGGGTTGGTCTTGGTGGAGTACTAGAAAGTTGGTTCAAGCCAAGCTATCTTCCCTACAATTCAACTATCCAGAGGAAACTTACAAATCCACATGATGTTCCACTTATTACCCCTTTCTCTGCTCTGCTCTTTCTCTCTCTAATTGTTTCCCCTGCTTAGATAGGCATGAGCAGCTGAGCAAATAGGCTGCATATGCAGACATTCAACCTGGGAAAAGAAGCCAGTCTCCCCTTCTTACAGGTCACTCTGTGATTGATACTTATGCAGCCCTCTCTCTTTGCTTAATAAGAGAGAAGTAGTTTCACACCTTGCTTTATAGGAAGGAACGGCTCTATAGGGAGGAAAGGCCAAGGTTAGCTCACCCAGGCTGATGGCTCATTCCCATATCTCAGGATTCCTTTGAATCTCCTTGTTTTTGGTCATTCATAAATGATGGAGTAGACTCCGCTCCAGGAATGGCAAAAGTGGCAGAGTTAGATTAGCTTTCTTTTAATAAGCCCCAAGGAGATGTTTTCTCCCTGTCTGTGGCTTCCCTATAATGTGGGGTGCTTATCATCTCCTGGTTCCATGCATGTGTCCTCCTGGTAGGTTCTAGAGGAGCAGAAGTCCCACCTAACAATCTGCTATATATGTAAAAAGGGTGCCCTAGAGGGATGTGGGGTTGAAGGGGAGAGCCACTGTCATTTTGTGGTTGTTATTTGGCTTTGTTTTGTTGGTTTTTATTTAGGACTGGGAAGGAAGGAAGATTAAATAGAGGGGAGGAATGGAGAAAGGAGGATGAGGAAAATTAAACATGTATTTATTGCTTTTTCTAATCTTAAATTTAAATGAGCTTTAATACAGTGTTGGGGTTCTGGTCAGCTGGCGTGTTGTGGCAGATCATAATGACATAGTTGAGTTAACACCAGTGAGCATGGTCCTAGTGTACTTGGAACCCTAGCATGGTAGGACAGCCAGTTGCTGATGAGTGGTCCTCCCTTTTGAGCAGATGAAGATTGACCCCTGGCTCTGTGTCCTTTAAAATATAACCAACACCACCAACAAAAAATAAGGTATTTTTTCTGTTCTGTCTAATAATACTTCAAAAAAGTCTAAAATGACACTGTATAACCATTCTATTTACAGTGGCAGAAATGTATCTGCTAAAATATCATTCGATCTGGACAAGAGTAACCTTGGAACAATCTTTAAGAAAGGGTTCCTTAAATTAATAGTATAAACCACACTTTAGGGAACTTGTTTAAACACATTTAAGTGAACATGCTGTTTTTAAGGTCTTTTAATTTTAGGTGTTTGCATGTAAATGTATGCTGCTAATTAGAAATGAGTTCTAGCTATTCAATAATCCAAGTACAGCAGGAACCCCACTTAGAAACACATTGTAAGGTACTTTAAGTTTCTATATGTACTTGAAAGTGTTGGCATTAGTCAGGTCTTTTTTTGGTTTCAAGTGACAGAAAACCCAATTCAAACAAAAAATAAGAGCATTTATTGCCTTATATAACTGAAAAGAAAAAACTTGAGGCACAGCTGAGTCCAGGTGCTCCAATGAAGTCATTAAGATTTTGTTTCTATGCGACTCTTGGTTCTGCTTTCCCCTGAGTTGGCTTCATTTTCAGTCAAACTCCACCCACATGGAGGCAGAAATGGCAGTCTTGTGGCTCCAGATGAAAGGGAATGCCTCTTTCCCAATGGCTGTTTGACCTCTGACCTAATTTCAACATTTCCCCATCACCATTTCACATCACTCCTTTTGTTTTTTCCTCCTTAGCTTTCAACATTATTTAATGTATTATGTATGGTTTACTTTTCACATTTTTTTGAATGTATTTTATTGCCTCTTCCAGAAGAATATATACATCGTGAGGGCAAGGATTTTCCTTTTTTTTTTTTATTCAAATCTGCATTGCCTAGAACAGTGCCTGGACTCATAATATGCTTTAAAAAATACTTTTTTTGCTTGAATAAGTGAATGAAAAACTTGAGCAAAAGCCTCAGGATTTTTTTTTTGCCCCATTTGAGTCATAAGGCATTCGAGAGAGAGAGAGAGAGAGAGAGAGACAGAGAGGAAGGGAGAGATAAAGAGGGAGAGAGAGAAAAAGAGAGAGAGAGAAGTAGATAGAGAATCCAAGTCCAAAGGCGTAAGAACCACGAAGACCAATGGTGTAAGTTATAGTCTGAAAACCAGCAAGCTGGAGATCCAAGAAGAGCCTATGCTTCAGTCTAAGTTTGAAGACCAGATAAGACCAATGTCTCAGTTCGAGTTACTTCATACTCAGCCTTTTTGTTCTATTCAGGCCTTCAGCTGATTGGATAAAGCTCATCCACATTAAGGAAGGCAATCTTCTTTACTTAGTCTACTGATTCAAATGTTAATCACATCTAGAAATACACACACACACACACACACACACACACAGAACAATTTACATTTAGCCAAAGGTCTGGGTACCCCATAACACAGTCAAGTTGATGCACAAAATTAACCATCACAGTCACCAAAGCAAACCTTATAACTGACTCTGTATCATGGTTTAGACAAACGAGGATTTCAAGTCTCTCATCTTAACACAAAGCTTCTCAAGGGAAAGTATCTAGCTCCAAGGTTCATCTCTTTCTTTCAAAATTTCTATAGTTTCCATTTTCCTGCTAGGATGTGAGGATCTTTGCTTGCATTCTGCATCTTCTCTAGATGAGCTTGACTTTGCTCTGTCATAGAGTCCTCACTCACTCATCTTCCTCTGGGTAAGTGTGAGGAGCCTGGGCTCTTGAAGTGGACTGCTTGGTCCAAATCCCATCTCTACCATGAACTAACTAGTGGACCTTGAAAAAAAAATCTCAGTGTTTCAGTTCCCATCTATAAAGAGGACATTATTTTAAGATATTTCTCATGATATTTGTTATGTGGTTTAAATGAAATAAAACATGTAACGTACTTATCAGAATGGCAGATGTTGAGCAAGTACTCAATAAATGTCAGTTATTATCATTGTTATTATTTGTTTACACTTTCGATTTGGTGAAGTTGCCCCATTGTTAGTCTAAGGATGGGATGGTGTTTACTGTTTTCTATTAATCTCTCAGCTAGAAACCTGGCTGTCATTCTTGATACCTCCTTTATCATTCCTCTTATCATGTCCATCACTAAGTCTTGTTGATTTTAATTCTTGGATAATTTGTGAGCCCCTATCCTTCTCTCTACCTCCATTACTGTCACCTTAGTTTATGGTACCTTCAACTTATGCCTAGATTATTGTGTAAGCTTTTAAACTTATCTTCTAGTTGTCACTTTTGTTCTTTCCAATTCATTCTTTGCCCTGGAGCCAAGGTGATCTTTTGAAAACACTTATCTGTTTATATTGTGCTGCTGCTCAAAACTCTTCAGTGGCTTTCTATTGTTTCTAAGGTAAAGTCCGAAATTTCTAGCGTGGCTATTAGGCACTGTTTGATTTAGGTTCCTGCTTAAACCTTCTGTCCTGTTTTTCAGCTGTCCCCCTTGGCCACCCTCATGCTTCAGTAGTAACCTTCTTTTAGGTTACTAAATGGTTAATGTGGTCTAGATCTTCATTTTTTACATTTTTGAGAACCACAAGAAACTCAACTTTGTTAAGTAAATGGAAAGCTACATAGGCAGAAGCTTGTGATTTTTCCTTCAAAGAGAATTCTTCCATATGCATCATCAAAGCAATACTATTAATAGTATTGCTTTCAGCCTGGTCATGGAAAAAGAGTATCATTGAATTGTGTGTTATATTCAGTATTTGTCAAAATTGGATTTTACCTAGATCCTGGCACTTTATAATTTTCAAAGCTGCTTCCCATTCTTTCCTCTCATTTAACTCTCACAATCACCCTGTGAAGCATGAAAGACTGGGATTGTTACTTTCATTTTGGAGATGATGAAACTGGGGCCTGGAAGAGGATGTAACTAAAACTCATTCCATTTTCTTCATGGACTTAAGACACACATGGGCTTGCTTCTATTTTGTGTACACATAGCTGGTATTTACTTGTGGCAGAAAGGCAGAATATATCTCTTTCTGAAACAGTCTCCTCAGTTTTAACTTTTTCAGCTTATTTTGAGATCTCAGTTGGGGCTTTCTGGCTTATAGCTTCCTTTGTAAAATCCTTGATAGAGGTACAAAGAACTGGTTTTTTTTTACACCTTATTTACCTTTTAGTACTTCTATGAAGTTTTCCAATCTTTGTGATGGCAAATCTACAAATATTTTCTCTTATGGTTTCTGCCTTTGATTTTATGTTTATCAACTCTTTTCTGTACAAAGACTATATAAAAATTTACCTATTTGTTTTTTGGTTCTTTTATTACTTTTTGTTTTTCTTTTCTTTTTTTTTCACATTTGTGTCTGTCTTTAACTAGGGTCAGCAAACTATGAGCCATGGACCAAATCTGGTCCATTCCTTGCTTTTATACACAAAATTGTATTGAGGCACAGCCACACCCATTTGTTTAGGTATTATCTATGGCTGCTTTGCACTATAATGGCAAAGTTCAGTCATTATGACAGAGACCACATGGTCTGCAAACCCCAAACTCTTTACTATCTCCCTGATTTTTTACAGAAAAAAGTTATCAGACCCTTATTTTAATCAATCTAGAATTTATTCTGATATAGTTTATGTTAGTTATCTATTTTTTTTTTTCAAATGAATAGCCAATTTTCACAGCACTGTTTATTCAACCATAGGCTAAAAAATGACACCCATGTATGTCCATGTCTTAATCCTTGGAACCCAGGAACATTACCTTAAAAAATTTCACAAAAGGGGGTTGGGCTCCAAGATGGCCAAATAGGAAGAGCACCAGTCTACAGCTCCCAGCGTGAACAACACAGAAGACGGGTGATTTCTGCATTTCCAACTGAGGTACCAGATTCATCTCACTGGGACTTGTTGGACAGTGGGTGCAGCCAACAGAGTGTGAGCCGAAGCAGGGCAGGGCATCGCCTCACCCAGGAAGTGCCAAGGGGTCGAGGAATTCCCTTTCCTAGCCAAGGGAAGCCATGACAGATGGTACCTGGAAAATCGGGACACTCCCACCCTAATACCGTGCTTTTCCAATGGTCTTAGCAAACAGCACACCAGGAGATTATATCCTGCGCCTGGCTTGGAGGGTCCCACCACCATGAAGCCTTGCTCACTGCTAGCACAGCAGTCCGAGATTGAACTGCAAGGAGACAGTGAGGCTGGGGGAGGGGCATCCGCCATTGCTGAGGCTTGAGTAGATAAACAAAGTGGCCGGGAAGTTCGAACTGGGTAGAGCCCACCACAGCTCAACTAAGCCTGCCTGCCTCTGTAGACTCCACCTCCGGGGGCAGGGCATAGCAGAACAAAAGGCAGCAGAAACTTCTGCAGACTTAAACGTCCCTGTCTGACAGCTATGAAGAGAGTAGTGGTTCTTCTAGCATGGAGTTTGAGATCTGAGAACAGACAGTCTGCCTCCTCTAGTGGGTTCCTGACCCTGAGTAGCCTAACTGGGCTACCTACCAGTAGGGGTTGACTGACACCTCATACAGCCAGGTGCCCCTCAGAGATGAAGTTTCCAGAGGAAGGATCAGGCAGCAACATTCTCTGTTCTGCAATATTTGCTGTTCTGCAGCCTCTGCTGATGATACCCAGGCAAACAGGGTCTGGAGTGGACCTCCAGCAAACTCCAACAGACCTGCAGCTGAGGGTCCTGACTGATAGAAGGAAAACTAACAAACAGAAAGGAATAGCATCAACATCAACAAAAATGACATCTACACCAAAACCCCATCTGTAGGTCACCATCATCAAACACCAACGGTAGATTAAATCACAAAGATGGGGAGAAACCAGACCAGAAAAGCTGAAAATTCTAAAAATCAGAGCGCCTCTTCTCCAAAGGATCGTAGCTCCTCGCCAGCAACGGAACAAAGCTGGACGGAGAATGACTTTGATGAGTTGACAGAAGTAGGCTTCAGAAGATCGGTAATGACAAACCTCTCCAAGCTAAAGGAGGATGTTCGAACCCATCACAAAGAAGCTAAAAACCTTGAAAAAAGATTAGACGAATGGCTAACTAGAATAAACAGCATAGAGAAGACCTTAAATGATCTGATGAAGCTGAAAACCATGGCACGAGAACTACATGACACATGCACACACTTTAGTAGCCAATTTGATCAAGTGGAAGAAAGGGTATCAGTGATTGAAGATCAAATTAATGAAATGAAGTGAGAAGAGAAGTTTAGAGAAAAAGGAGTTAAAAGAAATGAACAAAGCCTCCAAGAAATATGGGACTGTGTGAAAAGACCAAATCTACGTCGGATTGGTGTACCTCAAAGTGTCAGGGAGAATGGAACCAAGCTGGAAAACACTCTTCAGGATATTATCCAGGAGATCTTCCCCAACTTATCAAGGCAGGCTAACATTCAAATTCGGGAAATACAGAGAACGCCACAAAGATACTCCTCGAGAAGAGCAACCCCAAGACACATAATTGTCAGATTCACCAAGGGTGAAATGAAGGAAAAAATGTTAAGGGCAGCCAGAAAGAAAGGTCCGGTTACTCATAAAGGGAAGCCCATCAGACTAACAGCGGATCTTTATAGCACTAAATTATAATTTATAGCACTAAATGCCCACAAGAGAAAGCAGGAAAGATCTAAAATTGACACTCTAATGTCACAATTCAAAGAACTAGAGAAGCAAGAGCAAACACGTTCAAAAGCTAGCAGAAGGCAAGAAATAACTAAGATCAGAGCAGAACTGAAGGAGATAGAGACACACACAAAAAAACCCTTCAAAAAATCAATGAATCCAGGAGCTGGTTTTTTGAAAAGATCAACAAAATAGACTGCTAGCATGACTAATAAAGAAGAAAAGAGAGAAGAATCAAATAGATGCAATAAAAAATGATAAAGGGGATATCACCACTGATCCCACAGAAATAGAAACTACCATCAGAGAATACTATAAACACCTCTATGCAAGTAAACTAGAAAATCTAGAAGAAATGGATGAATTCCTAGACACATACACCCTCCCAAGACTAAATCAGGAAGAAGTGCCTCTGAGCTAAAGGAGGATGTTCGAACCCATCACATTCAATCCCTGAATACACCAATAACAGGCTCTGAAATTGAGGCAATAATTTATAGCCTAGCAACCAAAAAAAGTCCAGGACCAGATGGATTCACAGCTGAATTCTACGAGAGGTACAAAGAGGAGCTGGTACCATTCCTTCTGAAACTATTCCAATTAATAGAAAAAGAGGGAGTCCTCCTCACTCATTTTATGAGGCCAGCATCATCCTGATACCAAAGCCTGGCAGAGACACAACAAAAAGAGAATTTTAGACCAATATCCCTGATGAACATAGATGCAAAAATCCTCAATAGGCAAACCAAATCACGCAGCACATCATAAAGCTTATCCACTACGATCAAGTTGGCTTCATCCCTGGGATGCAAGACTGGATCAACATACACAAATCAATAAATGTAATCCATTATGTAAACAGAACCAAAGACAAAAACCATATGATTATCTCAATAGATGGAGAAAAGGCCTTTGACAAAATTCAACAGCGCTTCATGCTAAAAACTCTCAATAAACTAGGTATCGATGGGATGTATCTCAAAATAATAAGAGCTATTGATGACAAACCCACAGCCAATATCATATTGAATGGGCAGAAACTGGAAGCATTCCCTTTGAAAACTGGCACAAGACAGGGATGCCCTCTCTCACCACTCCTATTCAACATAGTGTTGGAAGTTCTGGCCAGGGCAATCAGGCAGGAGAAAGAAATAAAGGATATTAAATTAGGAAAGAGGAAGCCAAATTGTCCCTGTTTGCAGATGACATGATTGTAAATTTAGAAAAACCCATCATCTCTGCCCAAAATCTCCTTAAGCTGATAAGCAACTTCAGCTAAGTCTCAGGATACAAAATCAATGTGCAAAAATCACAAGCATTCCTATACACCAATAACAGACAAACAGAGAGCCAAATCATGAGGGAACTCCCATTCACAATTGCTTCAAAGAGAATAAAATACCTATTCAACGTATAAGGGATGTGAAGGACCTCTTCAAGGAGAACTACAAACCACTGCTCAACGAAATAAAAGAGGACACAAACAAATGGAAGAACATTCCATTCTCATGAATATGAAGAATCAATATCATGAAAATGGCCATAGTGCCCAAGGTAATTTATAGATTCAATGCCATCCCCATCAAGCTACCAATGACTTTCTTCACAGAATTGGAAAAAAACTACTTTAAAGTTCATATGGAACCAAAAAAGAGCCCACATTGCCAAGACAATCCTAAGCAAAAAGAACAAAGCTGGAGGCATTACGCTACCTGACTTCAAACTATACTACAAGGCTACAGTAACCAAAACAGTATGATACTGGTACCAAAACAGAGAGCTAGACCAATGGAACAGAACAGAACCCTCAGAAATTATACCATATATCTACAACCATCTGATCTTTGACAAACCTGACAAAAATGAGAAATGGGGAAAGATTCCCTATTTAATACATGTTGCTGGGAAAACTGGCTAGCCATATGTAGAAAGCCCAAACTGGATCCCTTCCTTACACCTTATACAAAAATTAATTCAAGATGGATTAAAGACTTAAATATTAGACCTAAAATCATAAAAACCCTAGAAGAAAACCTAGGCAATACCATTCAGGACAAAGGCATGGGCAAAGACTTCATGACTAAAACACCAAAAGCAATGGCAACAAAAGCCAAAATTGACAAGTGGGATCTAATTAAACTAAAGAGTTTCTGCACAGCAAAAGAAACTACCATCAGAGTGAACAGGCAACCTAAAGAATGGGGGAAAATTTTTGCAATCTACCCCTCTGACAAAGGGCTAATATCCAGAATCTACAAAGAACTTAAACCTATTTACAAGAAAAAATCAAATAACCCCATCAAAAAGTGGGTGAAGGATATGAACAGACACATCTCAAAAGAAGACATTTATGCAGCCAACAGACAGAGGAAAAAATGCTCATCATCACTGGCCATCAGAGAAATGCAAATGAAAACCACAATGAGATGGCATCTCACACCAGTTAGAATGACAATCATTAAAAAGTCAGGAAACAACAGGTGCTGGAGAGGATATGGAGAAATAGGAACACTTTTACACTGTTGGTGGGACTGTAAACTAGTTCAACCATTGTGGAAGACAGTGTGGCGGTTCCTCAAGGATCTATAACTAGAAATACCATTTGACCCAGCCATCCCATTACTGGGTATATACCCAAAGGATTATAAATCATGCTGCTATAAAGACACATGCACATGTGTGTTTATTGTGGCACTATTCACAATAGCAAAGACTTGGAACCAACCCAAATGTCCATAATGATAGATGGGATTAAGAAAATGTGGCACATATACACCATGGAATACTATGCAGTCATAATAAAGGATGAGTTCATGTCCTTTGTAGGGACATGGATGAAGCTGGAAACCATAGTTCTGAGCAAACTATTGAAAGGACAGAAAGCCAAACACTGCATGTTCTCACTTGCAGGTAGGAATTGAACAATGAGAACACTTGGACACAGGAAGGGGAACATCACACACCTGGACTTGTCATGGGGTTGGGGGAGGGGAGGAGGGATAGCATTAGGAGAAATACCTAACATAAATGATGAGTTAATGGGTGCAGCACACCAACATGGCACATGTATACATATGTAACAAACCTGCACGTTGTGCACATGTACCCTAGTACTTAAAGTATAATAAAAAAATATTTGGCCAAAGGGATTTTGCGGATGTGATTAAAGATCTTAAAATGAAGAGTTTATCGTGGATCATCCACGTGGACCCCACATAATCACATTGGTCCTTATAAGAGAGAGATGGGAAGTCAGTCAGAAAAGAAGGTGATGTGATGATGGTAGCAGAGATAAAAGTGATATGCTTTGAAGTTGGAGGAAGTAGTCATAAACCAAGGACTACAGGCAGCTATTAGATGCTGAAAAAGGCAAGGCAATAGTTTTTCCTCTCAGAGCCTCTAGGAGCAAGCATCCATGTCAACACCTTGACTTTATCCCAGTGAAACTAATTTCAGAATTCTGCCCTTCGGAATGTTAAGATAATAAATTTGTATTGTTTTAAAAGATTGTATTTTGTGGTAATTAGTTACGGGAGCAATAGAACTCGGTATGTTTCTTGATACAGCAATGCCACTTTCAGGATTTTATCTTAAGGAGATGACCATAAGTATGCACAAAAATTATGCCCAAGAACTCAAACAATTCAATAATAAGACAAACAACCTTATTTAAAAAATGAGCAAAGGACCTAAGTAGACATTTCTTACAAGACAATATACAAATGGCCAATGGGAATATGAAAAGTGCCCAACATCACTAATCATCAGGGAAATGCAAGTTACAACCACAATGAGCTATCATCTCACACCAGTTAAAATGACTGTTACTGAAAAGATAAAAGATAAGTGTTGGTGAGGATGTGAAGAAAAGGGAATAAGGGCTGGGACCGGCTGCTCACGCCTGTAATCCCAGCACTTTGGAGGCAGAGGCGGGCGGATCACGAGGTCAGGAGATCGAGACCATCCTGGCTAACCCGGTGAAACCACGTCTGTACTAAAAATACCAAAAAAATTAGCTGGGTGTGGTGTCGGGTGCCTGTAGTCCCAGCTACTCCAGAGGTTGAGGCAGGAGAATGGTGTGAACCCGGGAGGCCGAGCTTGCAGTGGGCCGAGATCGCGCCACTGCACTCCAGCCTGGGAGACAGAGCGAGACTCCATCTCAAAAACAAAAACAAATAAAAAACAAAACAAAACAAAAGAAGTAGAGGGATTAAGGCCTTGTACACTGTTGGTGAGAATGTAAATTAGTACAGCCATTATGGAAAGCAGTATAGAAGGTCCTCAAAAAATTAAAAGTAGAACTACCATGTGATCCAGCAATCCCATTTCTGAATATATGTAGGGAAGGAAGGGAAATTAGTATGTTGAAGAGATCATTGTACCCTCATGTTAATTGCAGCGTTATTCACAATAGCTAAGACATGGAATTAACCTAAGTGTCATTCAATAGATGAATGACTAAAGAAAACATGGCATACAATGGAATACAATTGAGCCTTAAAAAAGAAGGAAATTCTGTCATTTGTGACAACATGGGTGAACCTGAAGGACATATGCAAAATGAAAAAAATTCAGGCACGGAAAGAAAAATACCATATGATCTCACTTATGTGTCCACATGTCTGCAAAGCTGAGCTCATAGAAGTAGAGGAAGAATGGTAGTTGCCAGTGGCTGCGAGGAAGGGGATTGGGGAATGGGTACAAAGTTAGCAAAGATTAGGTAACTTCTGAAGATCTATTGTACAGCATAGTGATTATAGTTAATATTAATATATTGTATACTTGAAAATTGCTAAGAGAGTAATCTTAAATGTTCTTACCACAAGACATTGATAAGTATGTGAAGTCACAGATATGTTAACTAGCTTGACTTAATTTTTTCATGTTGTATACATATATATCATCATGTTGTACACCATAAATATATATAATTTTTATTTGTCAATTAAAAATAGTAAAAAATTCATGTTTAAGAATACTGACATCTACATTGCCTATCAGAGCAAAATATTGGAACAAATTAAATATGAAGAAATAAGGGATTAGAAAATAAAATACACATATTTAAATGAAATACTGTGATACCATCATGGTGACAAATAATACATAATAGAGCTGAAAGACGTTCCCACTCTATTAAGTAAAGTGAATTCACAAAAATGGTATGTACTTAATTATAGTATTTTTTGCTTAAATATGAAATTTTGTTAATCTATGAACATAGAAAAGTAATGATAGAAAAAATACATATTAATCTGTTGTATTAAGATCTGGAGTAGTTTTGTCTTTTTTTTTTTTTGCTTCTCTATGGTTTTATTTTAAACATTATACTTTTGTTGCTTTTCTTAAAAGAAATTATGTTACTAAAAATTGGCCCTTTCTCTCCTCACTGTCACCTCCACTCCAAATCATAAATAATGGTGATGATTATCAAAATGATTATCTGATCAAAAATCCATCTGAATTTGTATCTCTCTGGGGGACAATGAACAGAAGGAGGTATTAAAGACATTTTGTAGAAGCCTTTAGCTGTGACCAAGTGAATTTTGCATCTCTAAGAGGATGTTTGTTGAAGTGGCCTGACATCCTTACAGGAGCTAGAAACAGGGTCCCAGATGTTTCCACTTATATTACAGTGTACTGTTTCCTGGGCATTTTAAGATTTATCCTTTGATTCTTCTCAGTCACTTATTTTGAATCAAAGTAGCAGCAGTAAAGCTCCAATTGAGTAGAAACAAAAGTTAGCTTTTTTTAAAAAAATACCTATATAAAAGGCCATTAATCAAAGTATGGCTCATTGTACCTTTCAAATCTCAGTCCTTAGTTAGCCTTGATCTAAACCCTTGTGCCAAAGGAATGGGAAGAGACTCATGCTCAGCATTGGGAAAAGACTTTGTGCCCGACTCCTTTTCATCACAGTGTAGGCATGTTTGCTGCTCAGCTGTGGATACAGCTAGTTGATCTGCACATTCAGAGGATCATCCTGGCCCACCTTCTCCTTTCTAGCCACATGTGTCCTGCTTAGTCAGTACCACTGTAGATGGACCAGTGATGATACAGAAGGCTCACAGTGCAGGTACATAGCTGAGTTCACACAGGCTCCCCCACTAGATTTTGCCTTCATTTGGGAAATCACAGCATGTGGTTCTCAAGGAAAGAGGGAAGTGGTCTGTGAAGAATGCCCCATTCCATCTCTTTGGACTGCCAAATATCCTTATATTAATGCTAATGTCACAGTCTTGTTTTCTGAAGTATAATGAACTGGATTGCTCCCAATTCATAAATGGTTTAGGTTCAAAAAGTACCCTTGTAAGTTGGTTGTTTGGAACTTGGAATACATTTTTCTTAAACCTCATGGTTACGTATCCAGGTAAGTCCTCAAAAGTCTCTTTCCACTAAATCTCCTTGCTGTCTAATGCCAGTGGGAATACAGCGTCTGGCCACTGAGTTTAAGATAAATCATGTCAGAAAGTAAGTCTATTTCTAACCTGGGATATCAGGGGGATTTCTTTCTCCATTTAGGCTTTACTGTCTCAATTCTTTTTTTTAAAATTGAGTACTAGTAATAGGGCACTTTCAGTCCTTCTTCCCTAAGGGTAGCTTCTGTTGCCCAGAGGTGGGTGTCTGCCACAGTATATACAGGAGGAGCCAGTACAGATGCGAGGTGAAGGAATCAGCAACTGATGGACTTTCTCTAACTCCTTTGGTTACTTCTCACCTCCTGCTGTTGTTAGAGAACATCCCCGGAGAATCCAGGGCAGATGCTGATGGGAGGAAGGCAGAAATGAGGAACAATGGAAAGGCAGGATTTTCCCATCTTTCTCCCTTCAAAGCTCACATTCTGCTACTATGCATCCTACCTTCTACTGGCAGAGGGATGAAATGAACTCTGGGAAACATGGTTTGGGCACAATAGATACTGAGTGGGCATCCAGACCTTAACAATAGCAGAAAAGAGACAGGGAATGGAGAGAAATGAGCCCCCAGTTGCATCCAGGAATAAGACTTTCTCTTTACTGCATTATTTTGTCTCTTTATGGGTAAGCATACATCTTACCCATAAGGATATATATATATATATCTTTACAAATATATATAAAGTAAATGTATATATTTATATTTATATATATAAAGTATATTTACAAATATATATAAAGTAAATATATATATACACCCACATATATATATACATATATATATTTGTTTATATAACTATTTCAAATACAACTTGAGGTCTTTAAAACAGGTCAACAAAGTCTTGCATTATTTTGCCCAGTCCTTTTCGTGTGCTCCAGAGGTCTGATATCTATTTAGTTCCTAGAGTAACACATCAGGCTCTCTGTTTGCCTACTGGCTGGCTCTTGTTTGTCTTAGGATTTGACGCATTCTCCCCAATGTACAGTAAGTCCATTTTCTTACTAAGGATTTTCTTCTCTTAGTTTGATATGTGTACTATGGGCTTAAAACTGTTTCACAATAATGTGATTTCTTAGATTTCATCCCAAATATTCATTTGGTGGTTTCCAAATAATTTTTAGGATAAACTCTAAGTGCTATGGGAGGGCCTGTGAGACATTTTTGGGTGAATCCTGCTCACCTCTTCAGAGTGAAGGGACAGTCACTAGGTGCCTATACCTTCTGTACACTTGTACTCTGGCCATGCCACATATGTAGTGGTTATTTGAATGTCCCCCACCATCGTACACATCATTGTCGTTGCCTAGGGTACTCTTCCCATTTTGTCATCAGGCCCACTTTGGCTTGTCCTTCAAGACCCAGCTCAGTTATCACCTTTTCTGGGAAGCATTCCTGGAAAGGACCACTCCCTTGGTGTGACTGCAGTGCTCCATGTCTGTACATCACTGAATGTCACTCTGCACCTTGCACAGTGCACTTCTGATTTTTGTCTTCTATTTCTTATACTGGTCATGGGGCCTGGAGGAAAGGGACTGTGTTCTTTGTGTTTGTCTTCCTAGTGCTTGACAAATGTTCATCCACACACAATACAGCATTCAATGTTTTGCTGTGGATGATGGTGATGTTGCATCCAGAAATCAGGGGGAAATAATGTGTATATATTTGAGGACAATATTTCTAGATTTTTTGTGAGTTCCTTTATTTCTATTCTGATGCAAACATTATTTTAATAAATTATCCTTTTCTTTCTCCTTCCTCTCTCTTTCTTTTATCTTTCTTTCTCTCTCTCTCCCTCTCTCCCTCTCCCACCCTAAATGGTTTTGAAAGGCCTTGGCAGTTATTCTTAGAATAAAGATTTAAGTCCTACAAAATAAACAAACAGAGGACAATTAGTGATTTTAAAGTGTGTTAACCCACAAAGATTATTTTCTTTTTCTCCATGCCCATTTAGTAAGAATGGTTCTCTGAGACTGTGTAATTATGGATGAATGACATTGAAATGCTTGAACAATAATTTGTAGGAAATACAATTATGAGTAGAAGTCATTAGTGGGAGTAAATGAGTAGTTTGTTGGTTAACAGGTCAACATCGAAAGCCCAGAGTAATTAAACATAGTATTAAATTACAAGTTAAAAGCATAGTCCTTTTTCATTTAAGCATATTCATAAATTATTGAGCTTTTTATACTGTAGTTTTATGTATTTTTTGATTTGTGGTACAGAAAGGAAGGGAGCTACCCAACGTGGGTTTCAATAGTTCTATGAACAGAAATGACTCAGATGTAAAATGTGTGCAATGCTTTCTTCATCAGAGAAGTCAGTTGGTCCACCTTGTATGACATTTAAATAACATTTATGAAGTAATGAGAATAATTTTTTGAACATCAAAGCTAATTGGGTGCAGTTAATTTGCAGCTATTTCCAGAGGCTACAAATTCCATTTACTTGTCTAGTTCTCTGGTCTTAGATTCAGAAGAACTAGTTTCAGAACTTTGTGCTGATATCTATTACCATATAATCTTGTCCTTGAAGAATCATAGTTTCCTATCTGTACAATCTGTTAAAATAAATAACAAAAATAAAAAACCAAAGATTTCTTACTTGACAATGAAACTAGTTTGCATAGGTTGGGGTTATTCTAAGTTTTCAATAAATGTTTGTAATTTTTTCTGCTGTTTACATATTGAATATTATATACTCACTTGGACATATGTCTGATGGGAGTTTACGAGTGAGTGCCTGGAAGGCAATACTTAAAACAGCTCATTTGAACCACTATGAATTGAATGTTAATTATGTGTCCAGTGCTGTGTTAGGAATTGTGCCAAATATAAAGGAGACATGAGGCAGGGGCACAGCAGTCATGGTGCCACCTGTAAGTTGGAGAGAGAAGACACATGCACTGTAGTAATTTCAGGATGATTTAGTGCTAAGAGACGTGGGACTGACTATTGGTTATATAACTGAAGTCTCCCCAGGCTACCCTGAGCCTGCTCAGCCTGTGGATATTTCAATAGTGATAAAAAATTTTACTGTCTGTGGCCCCCGACTCACACAAAACCTTCTCCCCTTTTTAGCATTTCTGCTTGCTTCTAAGTGTTCTCACAATGTGTTTTCTGTGAGTTCATCTGTCTGCCTTAGTCACCATGAGACATCTTTCATGTTCTTTTCCTCCTACTTTGGCTTCTTGGTCATTGTTCTCCATTCAGGAAGGTAGTAGGGGCTGCCTCATCCCTGCATCTACTGCTGGTACCTGCCATGAGAGTACTGAACACATGGGTTTGAAGGTTCAGGCTTTCATTGAAAACCCCTAGGTGTGGGAGTGTGCTGTGCCCCATGATGAAATGTGGCAACTGTCTCTGCATGCTGCTCAGAGTCCCACCTGATCAACTGGACACCAAGACTCTGGGGTGCTGGTTTCTCCATCTCATTTGTGATTTTATGCATTCAGGATGTATTTATGGAACACTTATTATGTGCTAGACACTGTGAAAGGCATTGATGTTGTCACGGTGAACAAACATAGGTATGGTTTTTGCTGTTGTGTTTAGTGGGGGAGACAAATTCTAAGTATAGAAATAGAGGCCAAATCGCAGTTGTGTTAAGTGTGAGAAAGGAGACAGCCATGGTGATATGACAGATTATGATACAGGGTTTGTCTTCTCAGCAAGTCTTGGAGGCTTCTCTCAGGATTACGCTCTAAGAAATGCAGCAGAGTGAATTGGTGAGAGAATCTTAGGCGGGGCAGCATCAGGTGACAAAGCCATCTGGAGAGTTCCTCCAAATTCTTCCCTCAGGTTCAGTCATAGATCCTTGTGGTCAAGAGAGAGGGCCTGTATCTGAGATTGACGCCATCTCTTCTCTGTCATCTTCTTTTCTCCCATCTGTTTCTTTGAGCAAACTTCCTCCCCCACACAAAGCAGCTCAAATAAATGGCTCACAAGCTACCCAGACATGCTTGGGAATGCCTAAATCCCAGAGGTACATCCAGATTTTGCTGAAGGAATGATCTCATGGATCACTACAAGGTCTGTAGGAGGAAGTGAAGATGAAGTGTGTTCTGAAATTCATTGAAAAGATCGGGTTTGAGTCGTGCTTTAAAAGGATAGATGAAGAGAAAGAAGCAAGGACACGAGTGGAAAGGACAAAATTGACAAAAGATTAGAGGCAGGATGATCCTGCTAAATGATAATAGGTAAAGAGATTGGGCTTCTTGGAACAGAATTTATTAAGAAATCAGAGACCATAAAGTGGGGTCACATTATGGAGAGTCTTTAAAGTCGAGCAGGAAGTTTGAGACTTTGTTACTGAGTATTGCAGGAAAATACTGCAGATTAATGGATAAAGAAGGGATGTAATTAAAATAACTTAGCAGAATTTCTTTTGTTTTAAAAAAAAGGACATAAGGAGGAATACTTAAAGGAATAAAAGCTGTTTGTAAGAGGGTCTAGCTCAGATAATTATTACAATAGTTTTAAGATGATAGTACTCATCTAAATGTCAATACCTACTATGTAGCTAGAAATATGAGCCCAACACTCATTAAACACCCAGGCTTGATGTTTTAACCACACACATAGAGACGTTATTTTTGCAATGAGAGTGAATAAGTTATAAGATAGTTTTACTGGTTTCTAGAGGCTCTGTCAATATTTAAAAAGATGTAACTTTTTGTTAATAGTTAAAAAATATACTTCAAAAATTATCTGTGAATTTTTTTCATCCATTCAGAGTTGACCATTATTTATAGGAGTAATTAGTTGAGATAGACCTTTGTGGTCTCTACTGTCAGTTCTGCCATGTGTAGCTTACATGTTGATAGTCACATAGTAGGTGTTTGTTGCATATTAACTGAGAATTGTAAACATTGATCACAGAGTCTGACAACATTTTATCTTGGATAAACGTTTTTCTATGCTTGGTAGAGATTTTTCTATGAAGACATTCAAGAACGGGTTATAAAAATTCACATATATATGCATATACATATAAATACATCTTATTTCATTTTATTGTTTCCAAAGGTTAAGATATACAAACAAGAAATAAAATTAAAATTATTTTCTTTTGGGATGATTTATGTCTTAATTTTCACCTGCTCTATAATTAGAAATTTTGAACTCTGTACATTTTTTAAGACAAAATTATTGCCCAAGTAAACTTCAGAAATTACAACATTAACCCAGAGACCTTTCTAAGCCTAGAACAACATTATTGGTACAAGTGCTTATGCACAGAGAGACCAATAAATAAAGAGGAAAGTTTAAAATAATTTGAAAATGATTTATTGTCGGCCACCTCTGTAGTTAGAGATTCAAGTATTATTACTTTACTTTAGGACAACAAGGGAGGACAGTAACTTGCTGCGGGCTAAAGGTAAATTATCATCTATTGCAAAAGAGGAAGGAAATGTACTACAGAAAGAAGAAGGAGTAGGGAGTAAGCCATGTGTTTTCTGAAGTATTCAGATAATGCCTTGAAAAAAATCTGTGCCTTGATCCTTGCTGGAAAAGACCAGAATAAACTGTGAGACAGATGATCTTCTTGAATTTTTGATAATTAGAGATTAGCGTGCTGGTATGGGGATGGTCAGGTGGGTAAATTGGAGTGTAATACAAACGAAGTTATCTAGAACCACAAGTTGCCCTTCTTCAACTGCATTCAGCAGTCTTATATTAGATAGGTCTAGTTTTTATAGTTTGAAGGGATCATTTAATACACCAAGACTTATGACAACTCTTAAGAGATAATTTTTGTTTTCCACTCTATTTTTGTTATTTGTGAAGTCTTCATATTGGAAATTAGTTATGGAGGTCTATGTCAGAAAGTCTAGAAACCACTTATTTTTACTTGGAATAAAAAAGAGGTGGTAAAATTTCATCCTCAAACACAGTGTGACACAGAAAAGGAAGAGAAAGGATTAACATACACTTAGGGTCTATTATGTGGTAAGATCCAAGCTAGATGTTTCTTAGATACTATTTCATTGAATCTTTCTGAAACCCTATGATGGAAGACCCTGCTACTTCTGTTTTTAACTGAGGAAACTTAAGCCCACTCATCAAGTTTATTACCCTAAAGAATAGGGTTAGAATATGACAAGACCGTGATTCAAATATAAGTGTAATCTGACCACAATTCTTGTGCTTTTTACACATTGCTGTTCTCTATTCTGAATTACTTTTATTGACTTCTTTTTACAGATAAAAAGAAAACTAATGTCAAACAAAATAAAACAAAACTAATATAAAAAAAAATGGTGCTTATCTATCCTGAAGCTTGCTTTTCCAGATCTTATTTTATGGGATTCTTTGGCTAAATAACATCACATTTATTAATGATTAAATTAATCATGTTTTGATCAATGATTAAATTATCTGGACAACTTTTCCTCGGGCTGCTTTAGGTTCACTACCAGAAGTAATTGTCACCCGTCTTCGAGCAACTGCCCATGCCCGAGACACAGTGTTGGCTTTAGAAGATGCTGTGGACTGGCACCCTGGGGATGAAGTTGTCATAATCAGTGGAACAGGTGTTGAAGGTGCTAAACCGATGGAAGAGATTGTCACTGTGGAAACTGTGCAGGATACAGACCTCTATCTTAAGTCACCTTTGAGGTACTGAGTGTCAGCTTGGCTAAGTTGACATGGATGAAGATGAGATTTTAACTGTGTTGGACTCTGAACATTTGTATTGGGGTCTTTCAATGATATATTTCTTCTGCATTAAATAATGCTAGACATTTGGACAAGAAAATTAAAAAGCATGAAATGTTTTGAAGATTTAGACTTTGTAAGTTAGTTTTTCTTGTGACTCTCTAGAACTTCTGTCTTACACAAATGATTAGGGCAATGATCAGCATAATTTCTAATTTTCATGCACTTGTGTCTATAGTTCACTATTTGGTTTTGAGTTTCTAAAGAAACATGAATAGATCCCCAAAGGAGGAATTATGTTAATCTAGTGGCTTATTATTCCTAGTAAGATTTGGAGTGATGTCCTCAGTTCTATCATCCTCTTTTCTTCCCCAGATATTCTCACAACTTTACAGAGAATTGGGTGGCTGGAGAGCACCATATTTTAAAGGCCACTGTGGCTCTGCTCAGCAGGAGTATTACCATACAAGGAAATCTCACTAATGAGAGGGAGAAGCTGCTTCTTTCATGCCAGGAGGCCAATGCTCCAGAAGGTAGAAGAATATTTTGTTGGAAAGTCCAGTGAGCAAAAAGAATATTCTTACTGTCTGATGATAGATGGCATTGCTATGGTTGACCTGTTTCAAAATAGAATAGGCCCTTAACCTTTGGATGCCAATAATTTTCTGTAGTTTTCAGAATGTTCTTGATTGTCATTTCATCCTCCTCCCTGCTCCACTGCCCAACAACCTTGTGAAAAAGATAGACAAAAGACAAAAGAAATGAAAGATTACTGCTCTGGGGAAAATATTTCTATTAAAGAACTCAATCTTAAAATGTAACTCAAATGAATTACATTTCATTTCTGGGTTCGATGTTAAAATTCCAGGCCACTTCTAATATTTTTAGGAAAGCCATATGCCAGAGTTCTGGACTCAGGCAGCACATTCTTACTGATTAGACTTGTAGGGCTCCCCCATCCCCTTTTCGGGATTTGTTTTCTGAGTGAACTACCACATACTTTAGGTAAGTGGTGGAAAAAGTCAATTTATCTTCTAGTAGAATAGCAGGCACTGAATCACACTGATGTGCCTATTAAGCATCTATTTCAGGGATGGTTAGTTTAGTAGGTTATGTTTTGGTTTCCCAGGCTGTAGATTATGAGGCTTTCACATGTTGTGAAGACATCATTTGTCAACTTTGGTCCAGGATGGTGTGGGTGTCAAGGATGACTTCCAGGCATGAGCTCTGGATGGATGATGAGGCTATTTACTGGGATGGGAAAGGGAGCAGGTTTTGGGGTGGGAGAGTGGCAATCGTGAGTTTAATTTTGTATATGTTGTAACTGAGATGCCAGGCCAGCAACTGTGTAGAGATGTCTGGTAATGTGTGGAGCCTGGAAGAAAGGTCGAGGCTGGAGTTAAAGATTTGAGTTGTGTCTAAATATAGGTGCATGTGAGTATAATGTTGTCATGTGGTTGGGTATGGGGAGTTGTTAGAAGTAGAGAGGGAGTTTGACCTCACCTCCCTCCCTACAAATCATCTACTCACAAATGTGTCATTCTAAAAAGAATGTTTGGATAACAGTGGGTTCACTTCCATCAACTGCCCAACTTTATCTATTCTACAGAATTGGGATCTTCATTCTTTTCAAACTTCCTTCGTATTGTGAGATCATATTTTGCCAAATATTGCATTTGATCATGCTGCCAGTAAGACCATGCTTCTAGGTTTAAGCCACTATAAATCTGTTAGCCCCAAATGGAAAACATCCTTGATTTCATCACAAATCATAAATATAACTACAATATTCTCAAAATAAGCCATTCTTTTTCTGTGTGGGGCTGGAGTGTGGAACAAGGTAGTTGAATTTAATAACACAAGGCCTGTCCATTTGAAAATCTTATGGATCACTGGCACAAATAATCAAATTGTGATAAAGCATGCAAATATAAATATCTCTTCATTCACCTCTTCTCTGGGTGTTAGCAAATGACTGGATTCTGAAATTTACTGTGGTATGATACAGTGTTTTATATTATTAGTGCTTCTTTGGATCATTAACATGAAAAATCTTTATTATTCAATTGGAGAGATGATTTATTCTCCAGATTAGTTTGTACCACCAAATGCCATGTATCAGCAGAAGGTGCCCTGGATCCTGAGGTCACAACATTTTGGTAGCAATAGTAGTTGTGTGTGTTCGGTCCAGGTGGTTTGATGCCCTCCCTAGCATTCATAGCTGTGTGTGTTAGTTCAGGTGGTTGCTGTCCTCACTAGCATTTGTAGTTGTGTTTATTAAGTGCAGGTTGCTGCCGTCCTCACTGGTGGCACAGCTGGGGAAGTAGGTGTTGGTGCAGGAGCTGCTCAGTTGCTTCTCTGAAGTCCTTTGACATTTCTGTGTTAGCATTATTGCTAAGCCCCCAAACCATAAAACAGCACAGTAATGGGGAAACCTCATTGGACAGCTTAAGATTAAAAAGTGCTGTTATTATATTCAGTGCTAGCATGTCTTTCCTACAATTATCAACCACAAGAAGGTCATTTTATTGCATATTTCCTCCAGAGGATCTTTTGGATTGAAATAAGCATCTATTTAGGTTGGGTTTGTGGGTTATAGTCTGACTCTTTGTGACAGTAATTAAGGTGATTGATTTGGGAGTTTCTTGAAAAAATAGAATGAAGGCAACATCATGTCCTGTTTATCAGATCTTTTAATTAATAACCTACAGAGGAGAATCAAAGAAAAGGGGAAATAAGATTATTAAATGAAATAAACAATAATGTTTTTTTCCTTGGTGCTGACAGTACCTTTCAAACTGGGAGATTTGTCTAGAAGCATGTTCTACATGCATTAGGTTCTCTGGACTTTATTTTGTGTTTCAGGTAATCTGCAGCACTGTTTGTATTCCATGAGCGAGAAGATGCTGGGATCCAGGGATATGGGAGCCAGAGTGATCATTCAGTCCTTCCCAGAAGAGCCCAGCCAGGTCCAGTTGAAGGGAGTGCAGTTTCGAGTCTTGGGGCAAGCCTTCCATAAGCATCTGAGCTCACTCACTATGGTGGGAGCTATGAGAGGTAAGGGGGCCCAGACCTAGGACCTTCTCATGTTGCTTTCTTCCATGTTTAAGGCACTACATGCATGGGGGAATGATAGATGATATGTGGAATTTGAGGGATTTAGAGATGGATAATTGTTATATTCTAGGTCTGTGGTTCCCAAACTTTAGTATGCCTAAAAAAATCACTTGTGGAGCTTATTAAAATTCAGAGTTATAGACCTTACCCCAACAAATTCTGGTCTAAGGTAGGCTTAGGAATGTGTATTTTAAATATACAAACCTTTTGATTCTGGAACAGGCAGTCCAAGGAGTCCACTTTGAGAACTATCACTATAATATAGCACACGAGAGTGAACCACACAATCACGTGTTTTGAATTCTGTCTCTACCATTTACTAGCTTTGTGACTACAGGTGAATTGGCATTACATTATCAACACTGTGGGAGTCCAGACACTTCTATGTAAAGTTGTCCTAAATCAGAGGAATCTTTTGCCTGGGGAAATGAGGGGGAATGGGCCGAAACCCAGGTGCTTTTTCTGGGAATGAGGAGTAGATACATGTGCAGATCTTGGCCAGACATGAAGATGTAAGAAGGGAGCAGGAAACACCAAATTCAGGTGAGAACAACTAGGCGAAAAACAAGATCAGAATCAGAAAAAGAGAATATGACCCAATGCACTGACAGAAGTTCTAAAATCAAAGTTGAATGTAGGAACATCCAGGGCAAAAACTCATTACCAAAAGCTGATATGCAGAGAATCACATAATGGGGGTGCAGATGCCAAGTCACGAGGACAGCAACTCCATTTCTGAGTGATCCTTCCCATTCATCAGCACTTTCAATACCCACACATTCAAGCTTTGCCTTCCTTAAAGAGGTGGTGCTCCAGGGGTTCAGAGGTTGATGCCTGACAAAGGACATCAGGGCATACTTTGTTCAGGTGGCTCTTGAGAGACACTAGGATTCTAACAGGTAATGGCAAAGTAATCCTTGAGGTCATTGAGGGCAGGATTCTGATCAGGCAAAAGCAACATTTTCCTTCATTTCAAATTATCTGTATGCTAAAGAAGTCTATTTATTCTAATTTTTCCAATCTCTTTTTATTTATTTGAGTCATTTAGGGGGATGGCTCCCGAAATGTGCTTTGGATCGATTAGTATCCTTATTTCCTTCTCTCTGGTTCTTTGGTCAGCTGTGTGTAGCACTGCAGAATATTTGACATGTGGCCAATTCAATAAAAAAGAGGGTAGCAGTCACAAATAAGTTATCAATTGAACATAAACAAAGCCCTTCCTTGATGAAATTTTACCTAACCTATCTCTCCCACCTCTGTTTCAATCAGAGTAGCTGCACATTCATCTATTTTTATAGACATTTTATATTTTGGTTTTAGTTTTGAAAAAGAGTTCAATGCTTAAAAATAAAAGTTTGAAAATTACTGCATTAATACATTATTACCTGTAAATCCCTGTTAAAATGCAGAGGCTAGAAACTTTTGGAATACTCATCAAGGAATTTTTTATTGTTTAACACCCTGAAGCCCCTCATGTCCTATGCGGCTAATTACTCCCTGCTACTAGAGTTAGAAGGCATTGGGATCTTTGAACAGTACTTTAAAAAATATTTAATTTAATTTTAAGTTCCAGGATACATGTGCAGGATGTGCAGGTTTTTTACATAGATAAATGTTGCACAGTACTTTTTAAAGATTCACCAGTCCCAGTATTCTGCCTTTAGAGCTACACAAACACATCAGTACTTATTGGTTGTTCACATGGTCAGGCATATTCTGTTTGAGTGATGTGGTGAAGATTCTGTGCAGCACGGGCAGTGTTTTCTACAGAAGTAGATATGGGTGGGTTAATTTATTGGGATGTATCCTTGATGAGTAATGTAAGGGCACCTAGTAGTAGGAGAGCTGAGATTGAGGGGAATGTGGAGATCCAGTGTCAATAGTGATGTTAAAGTTGAGAATTTTTTGGATAGTCCCAACTTTAAAAGTCAAATTATTCCATAAACTAAAGTAACTTTTCTAATATCCCAACACTTGGCATCTGTATCTTTCTTACTACCTAGTAATAACACAAAGCTCCCTTTTTAGGATTTATAGTTTAATTATTCAAATAATGGATTTTTATTATTTTAATGTCAGTTTCCTCCATCAGAATGCAAATACACGAATGCAGAGGTTACTTAGTTTCATTCATTTTTATGTTTCCAGCACAATGCTGTGCCCAATTCCTGAAACATATAGTTGATAATCAGTAATTGTGTGTTCATTGACTCATCTAGGCCTCATAACCAGATTTGGGGATCATAGAATATGGCTATGAAACCAGTGTAATGATTTTCCTAATTGTCATTTTTTTTTTTAGCATAGTAGAGGATCCTCTTTAGTTTTATAAACCTATCCAGTTCAAACGTGAGAGTCATGATCCTCAGGCCAACCTTTGGCCTGGCTTACAGTTAGGAATAAGGGTCTCTGGCTATCTTGGGCCAAGAATATTATTGCCTGATAAATTATAAATATTAATTCATAGCTCCAGGTTTCAAAGATCAAGGCTGGCCCATAAGCAGTGCTCTTCATATTCTTCTTGACTTCTCATCTGTTGTATTGTGATGAGAGCTGATACCAAAGATGATGGCCAGTTGGAAATCTTGACAGCCATGAGTTCTTTTATTGTTTAGACATACTTTGTCTTTCTCAGATTGTTTTTTTTTTTCTAACACTTGATTGTTAAATTTCACCCTTTTCATTATTGAGGCCCATTGGTTTGAGTTACCCATTCTTTTGTTTTGATTGTTGCTTCTAACTTCTTATCTCCTGAGTTTCATTATTGTGTGGGAGAATGTCTTTAGCTATAGTGTAGCTTCCTTTACATATGGTCAACAGAATCTCAGCAGCCATTTCTAATTTTTACTTTACTCTTTCCTATTCAGAGTCTTTCATACAGGGCTGCACAGTGAGGAGCTCCTTCAGTAGAGGCCTCAGCATGTGCGGGACCTTGGGCCTGAAGGTGGACAGTAATGTATTCTACAATATTTTAGGTCATGCACTGCTAGTTGGTAAGTGAAACAAGCTTGTCTAATTTCTGCATTCTTGTGTAGGACACAGTTTTTCACAATGAATTCTCTCCAAATTTGTAATTCCCAATTTATAAAAATATTGGCCTTATGATCACTAGAAATGGGCTATAGTAAAAAATTCTAAATTTAAATGTAGTCATCACTGATTGGCTTACTAAACTTTACCTACAGGATACTGATTTTTTAAAGACTAGGTCAGATTAATAAGTACCAGCAATTTTCACAATAATTCTAAGTCACATACATATGTCTTTGTGTAGTCTTACAGACTGTCAAACTTGGTGTTGGCCAAGGATTTAAAAACCTGGAATTCTCTTCTTAATAGAATTCAAGCTCCTGTGGCTTGCTGAAGAAGACCATGTTTCAGAATCTTCAACTGATCACCTGTATCTCCTTCTGTTTCCTAAAATTCATTCCCCTTGCAAAACTCAGAATTATCCTTAAAAATCTCAAATTGTATCATATCACTTATCTCCTTTGAGTTTCTTATTGCTTTTAAAATAGAATCCCAAACTTTTCACCAGACTTAAAAGATCCCTTCAGTGATTTTTGTCTCTATTAACTTCTGTAAACTTGTCTTGTTCTTTTTCTCTTCCTAGTACTCTAGTGACACTAAAATATTTTATTTTAGTTCCTTTAAAAGACCATACTTTTTCCTTCCTCAGGGTCTTTGCACAAGCTCTCTGGCTCTGTTCATGCCACTTACTCTCCTCCTGCAAGATCCTCTCTCCCAGACAAGTCCTTCTGTTTAAGCTCTTTAAGTGCCAATCAGTACTTCTTAATTTAAAATTATATACCACATTTCTGGTCATCTGATTAATGTCTTTTTACCACCAGATTTCTTGAGGACATTGTCTCCTGAATATTTAGCATATTAACTAGTGCATTGTAGATCTATTAGTTGAAGGAAATGAATGAATTAAGGAACAAAGGGTCTCTAGTTTTATCAGAATAAAAAAGTAAATCAGAGTTTTTCACTGAAAGTAAGAATATATTTAACAGTATTTGTTAAATACTGTTTGATATTTAATTCTATAGTATCATCAGTGGGAAAATATATGTTTCATTTAAGAACAATCTATTGAGATAAAAGCTATAAAAGTTCTATTCTGAGATGGAGACTGTCTAGTGAGAAAATATGAATCAGATACATTTGCTTTAAAACACACTCTAGCTCTAAAAGACAAAAAACTAAGAGTAACTGAGGTGATCAGGTGCAGAAAAATCTTTTGATTAGAAAAGGAAAGCCACCGGGAAGTCAATTAACAGTTGTAGGATTGACTTTGTTTGTTCCTACGTTTGTCCATGCAAGGGAAAAGGTGAAACGTCAAGGAGAAATTGAGAAAGGTATCCTAACAGTATTACCTTAGCAGAAAACAATTATGTGGAATAGATATTAACTACGCAAGGAAGAAAACCTGTAGGAGGAATTTAACCTTTAGTGCTTGAATGTTGTGAATTATAAGCTTTTGACATCTATTGTATTACAAGTCAGGGAATTAACATTTTTCTTTATTGATGTGTGGTAGGTAAAGCCCTCAATCTCACACATAACAAGTATGCAAACCCAGACCCATGAAATGACATGAGGAAGCCCAGATACTTCGTAATGAAGGGTTCTTTGGGGCAGATCTTTATTGATAGCACTTAAGTGACTAATTTCTCTATGTAGCATGGCCCATGCCTGCTCTTCTATTCTCTTCTATTCCAACCTCAGTGATTTGAGTGTGAAGGTCCTAGATATCGTCCATCCTGTTCCTCCAGGACATTTCAGATCTTCCAAGGGAAGGTGAGGCCATGCAGATAGCAGGTTGCCAGTTTGAACAGCTAGGAATGGGGTTGGTGTTGACGCAGGATATGTGGCACTTAACAGTAGAGATAGTCACTTAGACTCCTCCTCAAAAGTAAAACAGATCTATTTTTCTGTTCTTTTTATTTAAAATGAACTTCTGAATCCTGATACTCTAGAACTGAAGAGTTCATAAGATCTGTATCTCTTTCCCTAATTTACAGATAAAAACACAAAAACAAAATTAAAACAACCCACACCCAAAGAAGAAGTAGTGTTTCAGCATCTCTTGTTTTCCTAAGTGGCATAAAATATACTCAAGTAACGGGGTCTTTTGTTCTCAGGGACATGCATGGAAATGAGATATATCTCTTGGGAGGCAATTCATGGAAGGAAATATGGTAAATATGTAAATGGATTTTAAATCTATTACATTGTATTTAAAATTGTCATATATTTTATCGACAAGCCTGATGGCAAAATGTTGGGTCCCTTAAGTTTATTGTGCATACTAAGTATTTTATTTATATATATATATATATATATATATATATATATATATATATGAAATACATATGTGAACTCTGATGCGTATTAGTAGAATCAAGAGTGTTGAGTTGTGTACATTTCAATTATGTTTGTGGATTCTCTGGGTTTGTTTAAACATTAGACTGGTCAGGACATGGAAATATAATAAGAAACAACGTGATCATCCGGGTTTCTGGTGCCGAGGGACTCTCCAATCCTGAAATGTTGACACCATCTGGCATCTATATCCGCAGCCCCACCAATGTTATAGAGGTAAGATCTTCAGATCCACCAGGAAGACCAGAACTGAGAGGGCATAAAGTTCTTTCTCAATCAGGGGTGTCCAGCCTTTTGGCTTCCCTGGGCCACATTGGAAGAAGAATTACCTTGGGCCACACATAAAATGCACTAAGGCTAATGATAGCTGATAAACTGAAAAAAAAATTGTAAAAAAAACCTCATACTGTGTTAAGAAAGTTGATGAATTTGTGTTGGGCCACATTCAAAGCCATCTTGGGCTGCATGCTACCTGTGGGCTGTGGGTTGGATAAGCTTGCTCTAAAAGTTCTTTAAGGTGGCAGCATTAGTGGTGGTGTGGTATGAAATGTTTACTTGCTGCATATTTGTATCAAGAAAATAATGTATAATTTTGCATTAAACAAGTTCTTTAGGATAAAGATAAGCATTCCTCTCAGGATTCCTGGAAACAGTTTTTTGAAGTAATAGGTAATGGAGCAAAACAAAGTAGATATTGATCATTTCCTGGTCATTTAGATAATGCAAAGTAAAATATCTCCCTGAACTATCAACTCTGGGTGCTGATTTATGTCTCTCTTGATTCCAATGCCAATTTCTTATTAAACCTTCACTATCTTACTATGTTAATGTGGCCATATTTTGTCCTTTAACAGCATTCAAAACTGAGTCATGAGTTGTATAAGGTCATGTCAGATTCCAGGAGGATGAAGTCCACTTCAATGACCTTGAGTTTTAAATCCCATTATTTAGTACAACTTAACATTGGTTTCTCTTGGTAAATTTCCGTTTAAACATTTAAGAAATTAATTTTTTTGGGGAAAATGTAGCTGTAGACCTGAGTGAACAAGTGCATCAGAGTAGTGGCAGGCCATTTCGTTTCCCCTTTTCTAATTATTTTGTCCCATGGATCATCTATCGAAAGAGTTAAAAGCCTCACTCTTCCAGGAAACTCCTCTGAGCATCCACAATGTCATTATGCTGAGTTTCTGAGGAACTCGGAGCATGAGCTTCTTTCTCACTGATCTTCTGTTTTTAATTACCTTCAGCTGAATAACCTCTAGTAAAAGTAGTGGTTATCTCGTCAACCTTCCTTAGATTCTTAATTACGTTTATTCCAAGCACAGCACTTACACACCATTTTAGGTGCCTAATGGGAGTGGCTAATATGCCAGTAAGCAAAGGAAGCAGAACTACATGGACTGTAGGAACCCAGACTCCAGACCTAGGACAGCTGGAGCTGCATTTAACTTGTTTGGCCACTACAGGCCAAAAATCCCAATGCTAATTAGGATTTTTCTTTGTTGTTATTTTAAACTTTTACTTTTAAAATAATTTCAGACTTACAAGAATAAATAAAAGAGTTCCTATGTGCCCTTTCTATGTCTGCAAGCTTTTGGGCTTAAGAAACCATGTTTTTGTGTACTTTTCTGGGTAGCATAATGTTGACTACATCAAATGCCTAGAGGAAGGTAAACCCTCAGGGTTGCCCAGCTCACCTGCTGTGTGAAGCTGGAATGTCCTTGTCTCTCTGGGTAGTATGTGGTCTTCTGGAGAGGAGTACTAGCCACTGGCTGACAAGAAGAAGGGTTGAGCTGGCTGCAGGTGCAGAGAACCAGAGGGTAATCTGAAAAGCTGTGGGTTGCATGAGTGTTTGCAAAATGACCTGTAGAATAATACCCAGTCAGCAATAGAAAAATTGACTCCACAAGTAGCTGCTTGCTCTCCCTCCAATGCTTTCCATTTCCCTTCATTTACTTTCTTACTCTTGTATCCACTTTTCAAAATTAGAAAAAAAAATACAATGCATGTGTTTTGAGAATGGAGTTTTAGTAGGTTAAACAGGTAATGTAGATTCTTTAGGTATATTCCTGACATATTCGTCATTGGTGACCTTAAAGTTCTAATTCTATTTTCATTAGCTTTTAGACACTAGCACAATGTCTAAAACATGGTAGTTGCTCAAAAAATGTATTTAATATAATGAATGAAGGTATAAATCTGTAACCAAATTATATGGGGGAAGAAAAAGGAAAGCAAAGAACAAGTTCCAAAGTTCTAAAATCATTTTGATGACTGAAAAATAAGTTTAGTCAGTGGAAGCATTTAGATTCTGTTGGGCTATCAGCATTAAATCTTGCAAAGTCTAGTCCAGTTTTTCAGTTGTGCCATTGGCTTTCTGTTATTCAGGTTTTTTTTTGTATTCTATTGTCTGTGATGTGCCATTAGTTAAAGACATAGGTGATAACTGGGCATATGTGAAAAAAACCTATGCTCCCTAGGTGGGTCTCAAACTCTTGGTCTCAAGTGATATCCCCACTTTGGCTTTCCAAAGTATTGGGATTACAGATGTGAGCCACCGTGCTTGGCTGAGTTAGTGTTTCTTGTGTCTTGTGTGGATGATATACAGAGTACTTTGAAGAACATATTTTAGAAACATACCTTCATTCCAAAGGGATAATAAGGAGGCTTCCACAATAAGAAGGTGTGTGTGTATGTGTGCATGTATTTGTGTGTGCGTGTATAATATATGGAACAGAAAGAGATGTGATAGAAAATTCTGATTAATTCTGATTTTTCTTTATTTTAAACTTGTAATTTTAAAATAATTTCAGACTTATGAGAAGCTGCATTAAATAAGGTAATTCCTATGTTCTCTTCATCTAGCTCACTCCAATGATAACATAACCATAACCATAGTCATGGAGCTGTACCAAGGCCAGGACATTGACTTTGGTATGATAGTATTAATTAAATCAATGCATTTATTTAGACTTGAAGAAGATGGCCTAATGTTTGGGCAACCAACTCTGTAAGCCTAAACTCTCTCTCCTCACATACCTGAGTCTGACCTTGAAATCTCTGAGCTGGCAGGTGGATAGGCAGGGGATATGATTCTTAAGTCTGTGCAATGGTTTGTGGTTTTATATTATTCCCAAATTGCCCTGATGCAGAGCCAGGACCAAACTCTCAGCCACAACGTAAGGAATTCACCTGGGCTTGCAGTCAGTCACCTTTGCAGTTCACTTACCTTCAACCGGCATGGTGCAAATAAATTTCAAGTGTGATATTCCTTTTTAGTTTTGATAGCCACAGGTGGTCTGCTTGTCTCCCTGCCCAGCCTGCAGCTGAGGTGAGTCCAGGGCAGTTTCATTGAGAAGCATAACCTGAGCTTTGTACCTTCTTGCCAGTGAGGACCAATGAGTGGTATGCGCTTGAGTCTCCAGGGGCCTGTGGCATTCCCTGGTATATTTCTTAAATAGGCCTTTGCCATGCTTTCCAAAAGCAAGTTGATGGTGGTTCTTTCGTGCATCACCTGTAGCTTCTTACAACACTTCACGCCCAAGCTGTCTTCCCTCAGCAACTCTAGCACCGGAGTCTCGGACTCCTTTGACAGGAGCTCCTTGTTATCTGTCAAGAGGCTGCATGTTTCCAGAAGACATAACCTATGTGAACCTGTTCTCATTCCCTCTGGCTGGGAAGTCTTTGCTCTCAAACAGCAAGGGACTGCCCACTTCCAGAGCTCAGAGTCTCCCATGTTTATGTAGGTGTTGGAAATTTCCTATGACCAGACCCCTGTTTAGGATAGTCCGTGGAAAAACTCTGAAGAAGAGCCCTTTGGAGACATGCATTTAATTTGAGGAGAATTTGTTCTGGTTTGTGAATCAATTTTGTAAGGAATTCTGTGTTTAAAGGCCCAACCTCAGTTCTCAAGCTTTCCCCACTCAATAGGTAATGCATATTTAAGAGCTGCCTGAAGGGTTAACTCACTTTTTTTCTAGTGACTATAGATGTACACCTCAAGGAGCTGGCTTACTTGGGCAGTTAATTTCTCTCTGGAATTTCTCTTGCTTGAATGTCCATAATACATTGACTTCCGCAAAGAATTGATTTCCACACAAAATTCCCTGCTTGCCTTAAAACCTTCCCCGCAAGCTGCCAGCTGCCTGCATAAATATGTGGTTTTTCCTCATGAATCATTTGTAGCATACACAATTGGAGTTGAGAGTAAGAAGGGCCAGGAAGGAATGTGATCTGACTGTTCAAGTGCTTCTTTTGTAAGAAAAGTGAGTCTTATCAGCTAACAGAGGACCAAAGTTGCAGTCTCCTGCCCACCTATAAATGCGCTTGGAAAGTGTTTATGTGTGTTCACCCAGATGTGCCATAAATGCTAATGGCAGTAGGGCAGATGATTCAACAAACCCATTTATTCAGGGAAACATGTGATTTCTGAGCATCTGGCTGGCAAAGGTGATGAATAAGGTTGCAGTCCTTGGAATATATTTTTGAAATGTAAGAATCTTTTCTTTCCTCATAAAATCTTGATAATGAAACAGCATTTCCTTGGTAATGAAATAGAGCTGTGTGGACAAGTGAGATGATCACTTTTAGCCTCCAGTCCACGTTTCTCATTGTATGCTTGCAGACAAGGTGGGTGCTTAAGAAGCCCCCTTCTGTGGCCCTCAGTTATTATGTACCTCTGACCTTTCCCCAGGTTCATGGGTACAGAGAGACACACCTAGAGAAGGTGGAGTTTCACTTCCCTGGTGAAAGTTTGTGTTGTGTAATCATGACTGAGAACAACAGCTGTGGTATTTCTTTATGTATCTGCAAGGGCTGAAGAGATACAATGGACACTCATATTTGCCAACTAAGGGACAGTGATTCTTCTTGAGGCCAAGAAGCAGGAGTACATACTCTGTTTTCTAGCACAAGAGAAAAATTGAGATAGCTGATTTAATGCTAATAAATTTTTTTTTAGTGGGAATGCCTGATGCCTCATCTAATAGTTTTAAGTGATATGAATAGTTTCCTGGTAAAGACTATTAAAGCATTCTTATTGTAATTAACCATGTTTTCATATTTAGGCTTGTCTTTTCATCAAAATTTAGCGATGGGATACTGGAAAATGGGTGTGGGTTATTTTGCTAATATGTGACTGCAGTGTAGACTATAGACCAAGGTTTCTCAACTACGTCAACATTGACATTTTGGACTGGGTAATTCCTTGTTATTGAGGCTATCCTCTGTATAAGAGCACCCCTGGTATCTATGCACTGAATTCCAGTAGCCCTCTTCTCTCTTCTTCATCCTCCCAAGTTGTTACAATAAAAAATGTATCCAGAGGTTGTTAAATGTTGGAATAAAGTCATCCCTGATTGACAACCAGCACTCTATTCTAGGCCACCCTAAGACCATTGAAATCTTAGAAATGGACCTGATTCTTTGAAGTCATGTTAGAATCTTGGATAGTGATTCATCTTAATACTCAATGTGGTCTGACTGTTCAAGCGCTTCTTTTGTAAGAAAAGTGAGTCTTATCAGCTAACAGAGGACCAAAGTCGCAGTCTCCTGCCCACCTATAAATGCACTTGGAAAGTGTTTATATGTGATCACCCAGATGTGCCATAAATGCTATGGCACTAGGGCAAAAGTCACTTTTGGTGAGTACCCTGTGGTAGGTGAGACATGTGATTAGAATTCTAAGTGCTTTTAGGAAATTGGAGAATTGCTCAGACTCTAAAATAATGAAGTGCAGGGGAGACTGGGCCAATTAGTCCACAAAGGAACAAAACATCCTGTAACTGAATGAAAAATGAGGAAGAAAGGGCTGTCTATTTACAAATACCCGGGGTAAGAACCTTTGGGACCCACAGTGAATTGAAGCTAAAGTTAATAAACAGCCCGGGGCAATTGTGTCAGCATGTGCTGGCCTCCCTGACCAGGTCCTGGCTGCTGCCTGCTGGTCAGGCTTCCAGTGTCAGGGGAACTCTGGCCCTGACTCACACTTCCCCCAAAATTGAAGGACTCCAGGGGTTGAGGCATTGGTTCTTTCTGTCACACAAGGCAGGGAATTGAGCGTTATTGGGTTAACGGCAATCTGTTTCAGTTTTCTCCCCCGTACTGTCTTTGCTTGGCTGAATATGTGTGTGTGTGTGTGTGTGTGTGTGTGTGTGTGTGTGTTTTCCTTGTGGAACATGTGGTACATTCAGGAGGGAATAGGGTCTTTAAATTCTTCTCCTGTCGGGGGTGCTGCTATATTATCACTGCCAGTGGATCATCCAGGTTCAGAGAGTTACACTTAATAATACCTAAAGTTGGCCAGACATGGTGGCTCATGCCTATAATCCCAGCACTTTGGGACGTCAAAGTGGGCGGATCACCAGGGGTCGGGAGTTTGAGACCAGCTTGACCAACATGGAGAAACCCCATCTCTACTGAAAATATAAAATTAGCTGGGCATGGTGGTACATGCCTGTAATCCCAGCTACTCAGGAGGCTGAGGCAGGAAAATCACTTGAACCCAGGAGGCGGAGGTTGCGGTGAGCCAAGATCGTGCCACTGCACTCCAGCCTGGGGAACAAGAGTGAAACTCCATCTCAAAAAAGAAAAAAATAAAATAAAAAATAAAAAAAAGAGAAAAGAAAAAAGGAAAAAAAAAACACCTAAAGACCTTTCATTTGGAAATTAAAGTCAATAAAAATATTAGTCTAGAATGACTGAAGCCATAGGATGAAATGAGTTTACTTAGTCTAAAGATAAAGAAACACAGAATAGCTACAAGTAAAAGGGTATGGAGTCCTCACTCTCAATCCATCTTTGCTGAGAATGTAGTAAAACTCCCCAAGCTGTGTGAAAGGCTAGTGCAAGACCCTGTCCTTGGATAGGTCAGAACTTCCTCATTAAATTCTAACCCTTGTCTGCATCCAGTCCATAGCCCTATTGTCTGCACTGATAGTAGATGACAACTGCAGATAATCTTAGTCTTTTCATCTGTCATTGCTCAAAATTCCTTTGTTAGAAGCCAGTCCTCATCAACATGTCTGAGCCTTAATAACACTTGATCTCCATAATGCTGAAATTTCAGAACCCTTGTCCTCCTTAAATGTACTCTTCAAAATGTCATGTCTTCTTCCTACTCTTGGGAAATGTCCCACACCCCTACCCATGTATCTCTCTGTGCACTCTAAGCTGTGCATGCTTTTTTCCCCATGTGGTGAGAATGAGAAGGATTTTACATTCTCTGGATTTGGGGTGTGGAAAGAGCAACTCCTTAGTTAAATTTGGCCTGCAAAATGCTCTCCAGATTTGGAGGAATCAAACACTACCCCTGGTGCCTTAAGGATTAATTCCCTTTTTTTTTTTTCCTGGTGACTATAGATGCACACCTCTAGGAGCTGGCTTACTTGGACAGTTAATTTCTGTCTGGAATTTCCCTTGCTTGAATGTCCATGATACACTGACTTCTGCAAAGGATGTTGTTCAATATGTTGTCTCCACTATTGGGGAGGTCACAGCAAATGCCTGTTCTGCCCGTGACCTGGTGACAAGACTTCGCCTTGTACTCTCTTGTTTATGTTTCTTCACTTGCCTCCTATCATTGGGCATCCTGCCTTTGGGTCCTACCTTCATTTCTCTACTCTAGTCTCTAACTTTTCCAGGCTTGGACTTGGATGGAGCTGGCTCTGACAACTATTTGCTCTGTGACTTTGGGAAAGTTACTCAACATCTCTGAGCTTCAGTTTCTTTGCTATGAAACTGTAATAATAATACAAAACTCATAAAACTATTATAAAAATGAATGAGACTCTAAAATCCAGTACCTGGAGTGTAGTGCCTTCTCTGTAGATTTTCACTGTGAGTGTTATTATTCTACTCCATCATAACTTAAAAAAATAAATACTTCTAAGGAAAAGAAAAAAATCCAACATAAGTATAACTTGCACTGAGCTGGGCAATGCTTTTGCTAGGTACCTAGCAATGGCTTCTTCCCCTGATTTCTAGGTCTCTATCCTCCTTCAGTTTTCAGCAGTGGCTTCCATTTGCAGTGGGTTCCCAAAGCAACTCATGGCAAAAAGCTTCACCAGGAAATGGTTTTTCTAGTGTTTCTGTCCTCTTTTAATGTCTCCTAGGAACATTAGTAACCCTTAGCATTACTCTCTCAATCACCTCTAGAGAGGCAGTTCTCAAAATGGGGTCAAAATATCACCTGCAGCAGACCTATCGGAGCACCCTGTGATGCCCAAGAGTACAGAATACTTCCTCATCATCTTTCCTCATCCCTTCCTCATCATCCCTTCCTCATCACCCCCCTACTAAATCAGAATATCTGAAAATCTTTGGCTAATATACCCCCAGGTAAAGGCTGCTGGATAAAATATAGCATGTCTGGTCAAATTTAAATTTCAGATGGTGTTTGGGACACACTTATACCAAAATATTTTATTTTTTATCTGAAATTTAAATTTCACTGGGCACTCTGTGTTTTTATTTGCTAAATATGACAACTCTACCAGGCTGCACACTAAAGTTTAAGAAACTGTTCCAAGGCGATGCTCACAGCATAGTCCCCACTGAGCCCTGCATAGAGGGCTGCACTGAGTATTGTTTTTTAAAGAAAGGCATTTAATGTCTTGTTGAGTGGCACAGTGTCATAGCCCTTATGACTCCCCATTCTCTTTACTGTGACCTTGCTGCCAGTGTTCAGGATGAGATCTCCAAGCCCCATAATTTGTGTTCCCAGGATTGAGTGACTTTCAAGGAGGATGATCCGGGCATTCCTTGTCTCCCACCAGCCAGGCCATGGAAAACCCCCAGGTGATCAGGGATGAATCATGTGGGAGCCTTGGAGACTCCCTTCATCCATGTAGCACAGGGCTTACGCCTCAGCAGCCTGTTCCTTAATTTCTGTTCTCCAGGTAGACATGGGCATCTTGGCTTTGGACAGCCACTCAGGCTGAGAGAGGTCAGATGCACGTGGGCACATAGGAAGTAGTCTCATGGCTTGATCGATTGGCCCTTCGTTCCTCCCACTAATAGCATCACTGCAGCGCAGCAGCCTGATAGGGCCCCTGATTTTTCTCAGAGTTCTTTCTCCCTGATGGTAAAGAGAGGGCTTGGGATTCTTAAGATGTGAGAGTACTGAGAGAACTCAGATGTGATTCAGGAAAGCAGAAATAGAAACTTTCATAGAATAGCCAACATGTTATTTACTATGTTGCCTGTAGTTGAGGTTGCAAATTCAAATACTGCAGAGACTAGGCAGGCATCATAAATGAGTGAAACAGGAAGGGTGAGGACTGTGGAAAAATGATCCACAGTCCAAGAAGGCAGGCCCTTCTTATCTTCAGCTGACCCGTAGCTACCTGACAGGAATTTGGGCTCAGAAAAGCTGAAAGTCTGAATTTTTTATTAAGTCTCTTGGTTTGAACATGTTGGAAACAAAAAAATGTGAACATTGGGTAGGCCAAAAAAAAAAAAAAAAACAAAACAAAAAAACCCAACATCTATATACAGTCTTAAACCTTTAGGAAGTCAGTTTTTTACTCTGTCTTAAGACTATATTGCATAGGGATGAACATATTGTAGGTACTTCATTGAATTTATAAAGATAACCTCATTGTGTTCAGTTTGATCAGAATTAGATCCCCAAACTCATATGGTCCAACAGAGAGAAGTCAGATTTTATATGAACACATAAAATACATGAAATTATTTAGATAGTAAGACCTATAAAGAAACATCAAGGTGAATTAATAGTCTATTCAGGACAAGAGCACTTCGAAGAGATTAGAGCTTTATTTGAAATCAGTCACTTTGTCTTGGAACTAAGTCATGACTAGTCCAATCATGTGGCCTTCAGCCCGTAGACAAATCATTGATTTGTTCAAAGATCCAGAGAGAACACATTGTGTGGGCTTGATTTCAAGGTATACCTTTGCCTTGGAGAGCTACCATATACTCTTGCATTCACCAAAGAGTAGGATCTTAGATGTCATAAGTAAACTCACTGTGGGAACATAGAAGGAGGCTTGAACATGAGAAACCAGTTATTAAGATGGGCAAATTGCAGTCTAGTTGAGCTGGCTGAAGGAAGAAGAATGACAATATTTTTATTAGTTCATTCTCGCATTGCTATGAAGAAATACCTGAGGCTGGGTAACTTATAAAGAAAAGAGATTTAATTGGCTCATGGTTCTGCAGGCTATACAGGAAACATGGAAGCATCAATTTCTGGGGAGGTCTCAGGTCTCAGGGAGCCTTTACTCACAGCATAAGGCAAAGCAGGAGCAGGCACCTTACATGGCAGGAACAGAAGCAAGACAAGGTGGGGGCCACAAGGTGCTGTACACTTCTAAACTACCAGATCTCACGAGAACTCACTATGGTGAGAATAGTACCACGGGGAACAGTGCTAAACCATTCACGAGAAACTGACCCCATGATCCAATCACCTCCCACCAGGCCCTACCTCCAATACTGAGGATTACAATTCAACGTGAAATATGGGCAGGGGGACAGATCCAAACCATATCAATATTTTTGTTCCCAAAAGGAAAAAAAGAATAAATGAGTCTATAATAGAGTTTTAATGTACTTTGGCAGAAAGTGAATATAAAAGTGGGATGAGCACAAACAAGAGTCTTTCTTTCCAGCAACCTTATCATACACGGGGTAACTATTTTTCAACTCTCCCTAATTTCTGTAGGGGAACAGAGTGTGTGGTGCTGGCTATGGCTACTTTTTCCATCTCGTGACCAACCAAACATCACAAGCTCCACTTCTTTCCTTCACTCAGAACATTGCACATTCTTGTACCAGGTAACTTTGGGGATATTCATCTACATTTTGGCTGTAAGTCTTATGATTTCACATTTTTCTGTAGAATGCTCACAATGAGAGCACTTTTGGCATTTGTTCAAGATTTGGTGATGTTCCTGTGTATTTTCTGAAACTGCTTTTTTGAGGTATAATTGACATACAAAAAGCTGTTCATATTTAATGTATACAACTTGATGAGTTTGGAGATAAGTGTACACCCCTGAAACCATCATCACCATCTATGCCACAAACATCTATCACCTCTGTCCTCCAGCCCTCTTTATTTGAATTACTATTATTACTGTAAGAACATTTGACACAAAATCTGACCTCTTAGCAAAATTTTAAATATAGAATACAGTATTGTTAATTTTGCTGTATTGTATACTTTGGCATTTTGCTGTACAGTATATCTCTAGGACTTATTCATTTTGCATAGTTGAAACTTTGTACCCTTTGACTAATACTTCCCATTTTCCCCTCCTCCCAGCCCCTGCCAATCACCATTCTACTCTCTGCTTCTATAAGTTTGAATATTTTAGATTTCTCATTTAAGTGCTATGATGTACTATTGCTCTTCTGTGTCTGGCTTACCTCATCCAGCACAGTGTCCCCCAGGTTTATCTGCATTGTCACAAATGGCAGGATTTCCTTCTCTTTAAAGGTTGAATAATATTCCATTGCAAGTATATACCACATTTTCCCCAGCCGTTAACCTATTGATGGACATCTTGGCTGCCTCCATGTCTTGGCTTTTGTATATAATTGTGTTAGCATTATTTTCTAGCTCATAACAGTTTTGATGGTAAAGGGAAGAGAGTCACATGAAAAGGCAGAAGGACAGAATGTACCTTTTGTGGCCAGAGAGAATTCAATGGAGAGAGCAATTAAACTTCCAAAAATAGGCAGAGCCCCTGGGAGGCTGGTGGACTTGGGCTCTGGAGTAATCTGCATTTTGTTGGGATTTGGGTGTAGGTCACAGAGGGTAAAAGTGGGAGGGCTAAGGGATGGTCAAGAACAGTCAGGGGGAGGGTCACAGATTCTATGTACCTTCACTCTCCCTAATACATTACTTTTACTTTGTATTTTTCAACAAGAAAAAGTAGGAAGTTAGAAACATAAAAATTGGCTTAATTTCATTCTTTGTTTCACTTTTTAGGTATGGTCTCTTTGTATACCCTAAATTTCAGCCACCTTGGGATAATGTCACTGGCATCACCCTGTTCCAGAGCTTCACAGTTTGGGAAAGTGCAGGTGGTGCCCAGGTAAGTTATTTTGTTGTTGTTATTGTTGCTGTTTTTTAAATTAAAACTGTCACTTGTTTTCTCACAGCAATTCATTATGCATATCTACTTAAATGGGAATGACTTGCCCTTGAGGGGAGCATTGCTGTGCTATCACAATTTTGAAGCACCAATGGATCATAGGTGCTTGTAGAATAGTTGTTAAACAAATTCCTAGTCACTAATCCAGGGTTAGGTCATTTTCTCCATTGTGTGTTTTTTGGAAACACTAGTAGAGAGCAACAGAATTATAGAGATTTATAATCAGGAGAGATCATAGAGGTTACCTATTCCTTCCTTCCATCCCTACTTAGAGATAGAAATTAAGGCTAAGAAAGGGAAGCGACTTGTCAAAGGTCACACAATTGGTTAGTAGTACAACCAAGTGCAGAATTTAGACTCCAGAAGTTGTGCATTTGATGTCCCAATATCCTGAAGAATACATGCCCCAGTCTTAAGAGAAAGCACTGTTTGTCATTAGAACACAAACATTCTAGCTCAAGATACCATTCTTACTTTAGTCAATAAGCTAAATTTTCTTCTATTTTTTTCTTAAAGGAGAAGAAAAGGTTCAATCATTTACTCTTCATTTTCCCAGTGATTTTCTTTTTTTTTTTTTTGAGACGGAGTCTGGCTCTGTCACCCAGGCTGGAGTGCAGTGGCGCGATCTCGGCTCACTGCAAGCTCCGCCTCCCGGGTTTACGCCATTCTCCTGCCTCAGCCTCCCGAGTAGCTGGGACTACAGGCGCCCGCCACCTCGCCCGGCTAGTTTTTTGTATTTTTTAGTAGAGACGGGGTTTCACCGTGTTAGCCAGGATGGTCTGGATCTCCTGACCTCGTGATCCGCCCACCTCGGCCTCCCAAAGTGTTGGGATTACAGGTGTGAGCCACCGCGCCCGGCCTCCCAGTGATTTTCTTATAAGGAAGCTTTGCATGCTCACCATTAACAGCAACATATAAAAATTATTCAGGGCCACTATTTGATGCAATACAGACAAAATTACATACACTTTGTCTCTGCCTAGAAATCTGGAGCATAAGATATATAGATGAAGAAATATGTTCGTAGAGCTTCCAGGAAATAGAATACAAACATATAATAATGTCACAATAAGGAAGTCAAACATTTATTTCATATATGCAACAAAAGAAAGATAATTGTGGATGAAGAAAGCCCAAAAATATATAATTAGGAGAGCTAACAGGTGGAGTCCAAAATGTATTTAGTATTTTGTTCTCATTTAATTTTATAAAATGCTTCCCATGAACACTATAAATATTGTAGGGGTAACAAATCTAGTGGAAACATTTGTTGAGTGCCTTCTTATGCAGTGAAGTAATTTATACCTGCAGGGGCTTAAACTCTGTCTCCCTGCTCTTGAATAGCCTTGTCCTAGAGGGAATAATCTAGTAAAATGAAAATACTAAAAGATGCTATTAAAGCCATTTTTTGAAGTTCTGCAATCAGAAATGCTAAACCTGTGAAGGAAAAAAAATACAGAATTACAGCTTGAACTGTTGTGCACTCAAATTTGATCAATCAAAAAGTTTAAATAATAAAAAATATTCTTGGAATTGCACTTTTATAGTGAAGAATAAGGCAGAAATTAAATAACATAATAGCAGCAAATTTAAAAAGTAAACTTCCCTTGAACTACACCAAAAAAGAAGAATGAAGTAAGAAGATTTATCCTTCCCTATTTTAAAACTTGCTACAAAGCAACAATAATCAAGACAGTGTGGTATATGGGCCCAAAGACAGACATAGATGTCAATGAAATAGAAGTGAGAGTCCGGAGATAAACCCATACATCTATAAACATGATTTTTGACAAAGGACGCCAAGACCATTCAATGTGGGAAATATAGTCTTTTCAACAAATGGTGCTTGTACAACTAGATAGTCACACACAAAAGAATTAAGTTGTATCCTACCTCATACTACTTACAAAAATTAAAATGGGTCATTATGTATTAGTAATAAATAAAATTAGCAAAAAAATTGGTCAAAGACATAAACATAACTCTGTCTCCCAGACCAGTGGTGCCTTAGTCCCTTTGTGCTCCTGTAACAGAATAATAATATTTGGGTAAATTATAATAAACAGAAATTTATTAACTCATGATTCTGGAGGCTTGGAAATCCAAGATTGAGAGGCCAGCATCTGCTGAGGACCTTCTTGCTGCATCAGTCTATAGCAGAAAGGCAAAGAAGGCAAAGAAGGAGCAAGTGATAGAACTCACAGCCCCAAGTTTTTTTGTAATCAGCACCAATCCATTCATGACCTACACACCTCCTAACACTTACATCAGGGATTAAGTTTCCAAAACATGCTTTTTGGGGGACAGGCTTAAACCATAGCAAGTAGGGAGCTTACAACTCTACCAACCTAATTTTGTTATTACATGACCCCTGTTTGGGTTATCATAAACAATGTACATAACTGTGAATCTGTAGTCATGCTGAGCTACTTATTTCATATTTGCAATCTTCTGACAATATGGGTTAATATATAATACACTGAAGAAAATGTTAAGCACTAGAGTTCTTGGGTGCGATGTTTTTCTCTGCTACCTTTGTGTGATTTGGCCACTCCAAGTTTATTTTAGATATGTGGAGAATTCACATTTATCTTTTTAATGTATTGGTTATTATGAGGAAAAATGAAAAGCGCGAAGAGGTGTTACCAAAGGAGACTCATTAGTGCTGACCTCACAGCAACTTTAGGATACCTGTACTGACATTGATGGACAAAAGGTGCTTTAATGCAACATAGCATGCTTCTTTATACTTAATCAATAATTTTAAAAACTACAGGAAGTCTGCAAGAAAAACCAAGCCTCAGACCTTTGCTGTAACATGCTGTATTTTATAGATTTTTAGAAGTAGCAATCTTCGCCTGAAAAACTTCCAAGTTTATTCATGCAGAGATTTTGGAATTGACATCTTGGAAAGTGATGCAAATACTTCAGTTACTGACAGCTTATTACTTGGTCATTTTGCCCACAAGGTAAGTGCCTCGGTGTGGTTGTTTTAGGCTGTCGGTCACAACAAAATTACATGTGCTGGGCCTCCTGATGATCCAGGATATGCAATTCTAATAGCATTCTTTGGTGAATCTCGTATTTCATTGGTAAAAGTTAAAGGTGCTTTTTATTTGTAATAGTGGTGATATTGACAATAGAACTCATATATACACAGGGCTTCAATGTTATGAGTACATATAAATCACAAAAGTCATGAGTAGCTTACAGAATTTTATTTGTTTGCAATTTAGAATTATTACTCTTACAGAAAGAGGTCAAATCATGAAATACAGATTTGCCTAGTTCATTATTTTGTATGTGATTCACTAATATGTGCCTACGTATGGATTTCTACATGATAAAAATCAGACTCTAGATGACTTCTCAGGGTACAAGAATGCAGATGGGGCAAAGAGTACTTCCAGGTAGGAAGCACCAGTTCCTCGGGGAGGTTCATGGCTGCCATTGGTCTCTTAGGCTTCAGATCTATAATGGATCCTCTATGTTCTTGTTTTCATTAGAGCTACATTCATACTAGTCATCACATCATTATGAAAATCATAGATTTCTTGGGAGCCAAGGAAAGAATATTCTCTTCAGTTTGTTCTTGAGTGCTTAATTCAATTGAAATTTAAATAAGTTTTGATTCTTATACTTCTAATGAAGATTATTTCATAGCTATAGATAAAAATGTGAAGATTTTAAAAGTCATTTTCTTATAGAGCTACATTTTCTTGGATTTAACTCTCAACTTTTCTTAGTAAAATCTCCTTTGAACTATCCTTTTCAGGAGACAAATACCTGGCAGGGTTTTTGTTTTTGTTTTGTTTTTCCTCTAAAAGGATGACCACCTTGAGAGATGATTCTTCTTTTCAGACTGTGTAGTTTTCAAGAGAGGATGGTACCCAGATTTAGATTCTGTGATGCTGTGGTACATCAGAGGTTCTTAACTTTTCCAGAAATAACCTTAGAGTAGATGTTACAAACAAAATTCCCAGCAAACTGAGCAACTGTCTTGGTAAATTAATGTTGCAGTATCTTAATTGATGTTAAATAGACACCATAATTAATGAGAAAGTGACATAAATTAAGATACAAATTATGACAAAAGGGTGCCTATCATGAGATAATCAAAAATAATCACACCCTTGGGGTGTGATTCACTGGGAAAGTAGTACAGCTGAGGGCCTTTCAGGCTCTTAAGTAAGTACAGGACAAGAGTCCCCTGATGGAAAATGTTAAACAGTTTTGTTCTAGGGGATGTCTAGATGCTGGTTAGTTATCCAAATCATAAAACCACATAATTAAAGAGCCAACTATTACCTAAGAGATGATCTGGTTAAACTTCTTGAATTTAGGGGAAAATGGAGGCTTGGAAAGTTGAATGGCAGTTTAAGGTTCATGCCTAGTATTGTGGAGCTAGGACCACCCTGATACCCTCCCACTCCTGGTCAAATATTCTTCAACTGCACATGGAAAATGGCTTTGGCAAAGGACATTTATTAGTGCCCATACCAATGTTCCCTGAAGTGTTATTCATGAAAGACTAGCCCTTGGATAGTGTCTGGAAAAAGAAAATTCTTTGGTTATAATTACATTTATGCTGTGCTGGTTACCGTACCCTCTATTTCCCAAAATCTCAAACAAGTCCAGAGATGTAATGTACAGCATAAGCATTAGAGATAATAAAATTGTATTGTGTCAGGGAATTTTGTTAAATAAGTGGATTTTAGCTGCTCTTGTCACAGAAAAGTAACTATGTGAAATGACAGATATGTTAATTTGCTTCACTATAACCTGTGTGTACCCTGTAATATCATGTTGTAAACCTCAAATATACAGAATAAAATTCATTGAAAAAATATACTAAAGGCTATGAGAAATTCTAGCATCAAAGTGAATAAGCAAAAAACATCTATTATCTTTACTTAGCACAGTATTTTTCAGATTTATTTGGGAACCACTGTGTTGCCAGGTGTCAGTTCAAAAAAAAAAAAAAAAAAAAGAAAGAAAAAGAAAAAGAGGGTGCCTGACCTCTGTGGTTATGGGACTCTGATTTTAGCCTCTATCTTTTGTGCCTTCCATTCCTTTAGGAATTAACCCTTTTTTTTGAGACGGAGTCTCTCTGTGTTGCCCAGGCTGGAGTGCAGTGGCGCCATCTCGGCTCACTGCAAGCTCCGCCTCCCGGGTTCCCGCCATTCTCTTGCCTCAGTCTCCTGAATAGCTGGGACTACAGGCACCCGCCACCATGCCTGGCTAATTTTTTGTATTTTTAGTAGAGACAGGGTTTCACCATGTTAGCCAGATTGCTTTCCATCTCGTGACCTCGTGATCCGCCCGCCTGGGCCTCCCAAAGTGCGGGGATTACAGGCATGAGCCACCGCCCCTAGCCAGGAATTAAGACTTTTAAAGAATTTGGCCTGACCATTGTTAGACTTTCCACTCACATAAAATTGGTGGCATACAATTATCAGTGAGTCATATCCTAAAATAAACATTACTTTCTGGAAGAACTTTTTATCATTAGAAGGAATTTTTTTTCCTGTAAGCATACCTGTATATGCGTTGGTACTCTCACAGCCAATGTTACCTTTGTATTGAGATGAATAGAATAATTTTCAGTAAGAATGGCTTAAATATACAAGATAGAGATATGCTATAGCATGACGGTATATCCTAGTTTGGGTGAGTAGTTTGTTTATACTTATTGTCCCAGCATTCTAATTAATATACCCTTTCACACTAAAAAAAAAGTCTAATTTTAATTTAAATGAGTCACCCTACTTATCGAAGTATCTGTAGGATGGCTGTCTTGGTTGTTATTGTAATTAATTTGAGCAGATGATGCTACTTTAAAAAATATCTTCTTCAGACAGATGCTGATGGAGCTGCTTCATTCTTCCTCCTATTTCTCTGGGGGTGATTTCCCATTTTCACTTGTGGATTTGTCTTCTTCAATTTAGACCTTTCATCTTTTTGTTTCCCTAAATTCTGTTGTAGGGCCCCTTCTCTTCTCAATATACTAGCTCTCCCTGGGAGAAATCTCATTTTCTCTAGTGGTTTCAATTACCTTCCACATGCTGATGACTCCCATATATTTGCATTTATTTCTACCATCTTATTTTGCGCTTTCAGTTTGCAATCCGTTTTTGGTTTCTGTTTTTTTCTTCTTTTCTATTTTGATTTGTCTTGCATACCATCTTTTTATATTTACTCATTTGAAAGTTATCCATTCTGTTATGATTATTTTAGCTGTTGGCCTTAAGTTTTTAATGTGCCTGCTTGTCTTAACAAAGTCTAAATTACATCAGCACTGTTAAACTTTACATAAGCAATACAAGGACATTAAACTCCTTTAGCTTCTTTCCTTACCCTTTCCTCTTCTATGATACCTTTCTCTAGTATTTGTCCTACTTTTTAAGGTAAATGTTTGATGGAAATATAACATTTATGGAGAAACGTGCACAAATCACAAGGGAATAGCTCAATGGATCTTTAGAAAGCAAACCAACCAGGTATATGTATACAACTGAGAACAAGAAATACAGCTTTGCCAGAGAAAGATCTTGCCTCTAAAAAATAAAAACTAATAATAAAGGAATGAACGTTATCAGCTCCTCTAAAGCCTCTTCATGTCCCACCATTCAACCCCACTCTACACTCCCTAGCCAAAGGGCAAGCATTATTCAGCCTTCTATCCATATAGATTAATTTCTCCTGGTTTTGAACTTTGTGTAAATGGAATCATAAAGCATGTAACTCTATTGTACCTGGCTTCTTTGGCACAACATTGTCTGTGAGATTCATTCATGTTTCTTTGTGTTACAAGTATTTCTTCTTCCAATCATTGGGTAGTATTCCACTTTATGACTCAACCTCAATTTTTTTAAAGCATATAGCTATTGATGGACATTTGATTGTTTTCATCATTTGTAAATTTGGTTATTTACAAATAATGATGCTATAAGCATTATTCTATATGCCTTCTGGTCTTCATGTGCATGCATTTCTGTTGACTATAAGCCAAGTTGTAAAATTGCTGGATCATCGTGTAGCTTTAGTGGATAATGCCAAGCAACAATCCAGAATGTTTATGCTTGCACCAGCAATGTATAAGAAGGGTTTCAAAGCTCCATCTTGGAATCTCCCTAGAACATTATCCTGGAGATTTCCTTCATGTCTGTCTAGTATTGGAACTCTTGTTTCTGATTTGTACATCTTCCTCCTTTCTGACTTAATTCCTCAATTTGAACATAGCCTAAGGTAAATTTCTGAAAAAAAAAAAAAAAAAAAAAGGAAACAATGGAAGGTAAAAGTTCTGAGCTGTATATGGAGACCCCTTTATTAGCAGATTAGCAGATTGTTGGTTATAGGATACCAGGTTGAAGTTCATTTTGCACTGAAAGTTTGAAGGCAATATTCCATTATCTTGTAGCTCCTTCTGCTCTTGAGGTTGAATAGCTTTAAGATACTCAGATTTAGGGCAGGAGGCAGCAGCTCACGCCTGTAATCCCAACAGTTTGGGAGGCCAAGGTGTGAGGATCACCTGAGGTCAGGAGTTCAAGACCAGCCTGGCCAACATGGCGAAACCCTGTCTCTACTAAAAGTACAAAAATTAGCCAGATGTGGTGCATGCACCTGTAGTCCCAGGTACTCAGGAGGCTGAAGTAGGAGAATCACTTCAACCCGGGAAGTGGAGGTTGCAGTGAGCCAAAATCACGCCACTGCACTCCAGACAGGGCAACAGAGTGAGACTGTCTCAAAAAAAAAAAGATACTCAGATTCCAGTGATTTCATATGTAACCTTTTATTTTATTTTTTTTCTCTCTAAAAGCCCTTAGGAACTTGTCCTTGTCCCTGGTGTTTTGCAATTTCAATAAGATGTACTTTGCTGTGGCTCTTTTTCTAAACATTGTCCTAGATACTGAGTGGGACTTTTCAGTCTGGAAAATTATATCCTTTCCTTCTGGACAGTTTTCTTTAATTATTTCTTTGATAATTCTTTCCCCTATATTTTCTTCTTTTCCTTAAAACTATGATTATTTAAATATTGGGCCTCCTGGAATGTTTTTCTTGTCTTAATGTTCTTACTAATTTTCCATCTCTTTGTCTTTTTGTTCTACTTTCTATGATATTGAGTTTCCTTTTTCTACTCTCCTATTTTTTTTTCTAAAAATAATATTTTAGGCTTCTCTTTGTTTCAAGGATATAATATACTTATTTCTCCGAGGCCATTAATTATAGTTTTTGTTTTCTTCTGATTTCTAGACTAGCTTTGTGTCCACTGGGTTTCTTTTCTGCTATTTGTTTATTGTTTCATCATTTTTCATGTTGGGAGCTATTGAAAAAAATTCTGGTAATCCTCAAATGTAAGACTATTTTTAACAATGGAACAGTGAGGCACTAGCAACTTGATTGGATAGTGTTTGTCAAAGAGATTTTGTGGAAAATCATGAAAACACTTATTGTTTCTTTCTTTTCAGACTTTTTGTTAAAGTTTTTAAAATATATTAATATACAGCAAAACTGACTTTTTGATGTACAATTCTATGAGCTTTAACACATGTACACATTTGTGTGACTACCATCATCACAATCAAGACACAGAACAGTTGCATCCATTCCAGTTCCTTGCTCCATCTTTGTAGCCACAGCCTCCTCTTCACTAATGTATTCTCTGTCACTATAGTTTTGCCTTTTCAACAGTCATATAAATGGAGTCATAGAGTATGTAACCTTTTGAGACTGGCTTCCTTCACTCCTGAATGCCATTGGGATTCATCCAACTTGTTGCATGTATCAATACTACATTCCTTATTATTGACGAATAGTATTCCATTAGATAGATGTAATGCAGTTTGTTTATCCATTCGTTTATTGAGGTGCATTTGGCTTGTTTCCAGATTTGGTGATTATAAATGGAACTGTTAAGGACATTTGTGTCAGGTTTTTATATAAATGTAAGTTTTCATTTCTCCAAGGTAAATACCTAGGAGTTGAATTGCTAGGTCATATAAGGGCATGTTTAACTTTATAAGAAACTGCCAAACTTTTCCACAGTGGCTGTCTCATTTTGCATTCCACTAGAAACATAGGAGAGTTTTAATTATTTCTCATCCTCATCAGCACTTACTATCATCATTGTATTTTTGTTTATCCATTCTAATAGGTGCATAGTGTATTTCAGTGTGATATTAATTTGTATTTCCCTAGTGAATAATGATGTTGAACATTTTTTTTCCTGTGCTTATGTACTATCTGTATATTTTCTTTTCTGAGTTATCTTTTGAAGGTTTTTTTCCCCTAATTTTTGAATTGCATTGTGTGTTTTCTTACTGTTGAAATCTGAGAGTTCTTTCTATATTCTGGATATAGGTCCTTTGTCATATGTGTGATTGGCAAATATTTTCTCTTAGTCGATAGCTCGCTTTTTTATCTTTGTTTTTATTCATGCATTATGAATTGTATTTCATGTGTCCAGTTTTCTTATTTTGCTTTCATCTTTTTTTCTTTTAAATCACAGGGAAGTCTGTGTATGTCATCTGGGATTAAAACTCCTAAAAGATGGGAACTGATGGTGTCTAACACAACCTTTGTTAATTTTGATCTCACCAACTGTGTAGCCATTAGAACCTGTTCAGACTGTTCCCAAGGACAAGGTAATTATGTGAATAGACAGAACAGATGATAAATAAGGCCAATATTCAAGTCAGTATTATAAATAGTGGCAAATATTTTGTGAATCATTATCTCTTTCAGTTATAAGATTGCATCAGTAGAAACTGTTGCTTAAATTTCCTAAAAGATATCCTGGAGGTTCTCTCAGTGCAGCTTCTGCAGCTCCCTGTCCTCCTCCTATTACGGTGCCTATCACATTCTATCATGATGGTCCTATGTCTCTGCTGGACTCTGGCCTTCATAAAGGCAGAGATCATGTCTTTCTTGCTCAGAGTTTTAATTATTAGTACCTAGCACAGAGCCAGATGCCTAGTAGACAGGCAGTGTATTGATTAAATGAATGAATGGAGTTAGATAGGTAGATAACTGGGTGTAAACTAACATGCATACAACCTTTCCTCAAAAGAGCCAAAGTTCAGGTGCTTAATGTTTTCAACAGTCCAGGACTTGATGTATGCACAAAGGAACCATAGGAGTTCTTGCCCACTTTTTAACCACATCTCAGAGGTGGTAAGAAATAACTTGGAGGACTCATGGGCCAAGGTGAAAGAGGTAGAGAGTAATCTAGTTGATTTGATCATTGTAAACAGCCAAACCAAGTAATTCAACTAAATATGCTCTTGTGGTTTGAATCACCAATTTAGATAATTGTTTGTTTTTTTAATTAAATGAATAATCAACAAGTCTCCACTTTTTTTTCCTATGTAGGCAGAATGAAAGATTGTTTTTATTTGGGTGGCATCTGAGTTTAGGATTGTAGAAATAATAATAGAAATAAAAATGCCTCATAACAAGTGCTTGCAGTCACAATTCCTCAATTCTTTAATATCTTGACTATTTCATATCATTCATGAGACAGTGAAAAAAAAAATCACACTACTCCTATGAACTCTAATCCCTTTTCACTGAATAATATTGGCTAACTCCTCTCTTCATTTGCTTAAATACTGTCTATTTCAGGCTCTGCTTAAGGACCTAGGGGGTGCAAATATAAAAACACATAATTTCTGTCCTCCAGGAACTCTTGATCTAGGCACTAAAATAAATGTCCAAGCCCATCGTCGTAAGAAAGCATGATGAACGCAGTAATAGAGCACCCAATGAAGTCAGTGAAGGGGCTGAGGAAGGGAATCAGGCAAGAGCTCATAGAGGTTATTCTTGAGTAGGGTTTAGGAAGGTGAAGAGAAGTTTGCAAGAAGGTATATGCAAGGAAGAATTTCTAGGAACAGTATACACACACACAAAAAAATAGAATCCAAAAAGCCAGTTGTGCTTCGGAAATCCCAAAGAAGTCCAACATGACTGAAATGTAGAGCTGCAGGTGGTTTGTGGTATTAAATGAAATACAGAAGTTGCAAGAGGTGCAATTGTGTAGCCTTTCATGCATGAATTAATTCACTGCATGTACTCTATTGGGCTGCAGAATGAAAACATTAGAGCCTCAATTTGTATATTTTTCATTTTATTTTCTTTTTTTGTATATTTTATAATGTACATAATACATTACGGTATGGTAGTATATGTACTGGGAGATGTGTACTCAGTTTCCTCTTTGAATGACATGGGTGTGTGAATTAGAAGATCACTGCCATACTTTCCTTCTAGGCAATTGGACTGATAGTACCAATGAGTCACATGGCAGTGGTGTTGGAGAAAGACTGCCAAGAAGTATGGCCCTGCAGCTAATACTTAGAAAGTGTATTACTAATACTATTTGCCCAAGTGATTAATTGAGTTTGCTTTTGAAAGTAAATGTTTAAAGTATAAACCTCATAGTAAGAGGTATTGGAGGGCTTAGACTCACCATAGAGGAATGAAAGCTGAAAGATTGGAAGACTAAACCATAGCATCTTTAGTGCTAAGTAATTAATAAATTAATGTTTTCTGTTTCTATTTCCCACTAGACCAGAGTTTCTTACCCTTGGCACTATTGGCATTTTGGGTGAGATAATCCTTTGTTGTGGGGACTTTCCTGTGCATTGTAGGATATTTAGCAGCATCTCTGGTCTCTACCTACTAGCTGCCAGTAGCACTGCCAACTCCCCAATTGTGACAGCCAAAAATGATTGAAAATAGTGTCATATGTCTCTTGGAAGGTAAAATCAACCCTGATAGAAAAATCACTGTTCTACAGTGTGGACTACAGACTGCATGAAGGTAGGGCCAATGCTGCACTTATACCTCTTAGTATCTCTAGCACATACCAGAGGTTGGAAGACAGTAAACACTCACTGTAAAACAACTACAGAAAACACTTCTTTTCTTGCATGAATAGGTGAATTGTAAAACTGGATAAATATGCAATTTAAATCCTAAGACCATTACTCCAGTGAATTTAGTTGCTATTTGTGCCATTGTGTAATAATCTTTCTGTCTTCAAATTTGTAGGTGGATTTACTGTGAAGACCAGCCAGTTGAAGTTTATAAACTCTTCAAACTTAGTGGCATTTCCATTTCCTCATGCAGCAATTTTGGAAGACTTGGATGGATCTCTGTCTGGGAAAAACAGAAGTCACATTCTTGCTTCTATGGAAACCCTTTCAGCTTCTTGTTTGGTCAATGCAAGCTTTGGTCGGGTTGTCCATGGCAGTGCCTGTGGAGGAGGTGTTCTTTTTCATCGTATGTCGATTGGTTTGTAAGTGGAATTAACTATACTTTTTAGCTTGCTGATGAGCATGCATCTGTTACTCTGGCTGTTGAGGCTTATAGAAGGGAAATTGTTTTCTAGATTATTTGAAGTATTTAGCTCTACAGAAGTGAAATGGGAATAATTTTGATAGCTGCCTAATGGTGAGTGTATGGTAGTTTTAAGCTGACTCAAATGGCAGCTAATTTGCAAATATCTTTGGACCAGATCTCATAGCCTGTGACCTCTTATTGACATTTTGGGCTAATAACTTCTTCTTTAAAAGACTTACGACCAACAGAGAGTTTGAAATATATTTAAATTAAAAGTATTATTAAAAAATTCTAATAATGTCCATTCTCATTTATATACATGTGCTCTTCCCAAGCTCTTTTTAAGTGTTCAATATGCTCCAGGGAAGCAATTGCTGATGCCTCCTATTACTTGCAAAGTTGCTTCACTCCAGTTCATTTTCCTTGTTAATTTCATGAACTATTGGATTCCTACAATACATTTCCTATTAATATTGGAGCAAGGACTCCTTGGTTATGCTACTCAAACTACCATTAAGTCAGCAGCGGGGCTGTTTATAATGCATAATAGGATTGCTCCTGCCCTCTTTAATTTCCAGGTAACGATTGCTGAGTGTCTAGGGTTCTGTCTTTTACTTATTCCAAATGCATTGTATATATTTAGCCACACTTATTTTCTTCGTTTGTCTTAAGTGTCCTAACTCCATGAATATTAAGTCAAGTAATTCAGTCAGACCACATTGGCCTCTTTCTTGAACAAGTAAACTCCAGGGAGTGAGAATCATTGTGGTTAGGATTGCACTAACTCTGTATTTTGAATGCATATGGAATCAGTACTTTGGCGTTCTGTTTGGGAAGCCTTAGCAATGCACTGCTAGCATTGAATAGTCTGGAAATTTTTCATTTTTGCTTTCTAGACATTCATCATTCTACCTAACGTTAATGAGCCCAGTTCCAGTGAGTAAAATAATAATATGTGGGGATATGTTTTTATTTCTAATCATTTTGATTGTGCAGAGCATGACTTTTTCTTCATTCGCAGGGATGCAGCCTAATTTTTATTATTTTAGTGTTTTTATCAAGGATGTTTTAAATGAGTGTTTTGAGAGTTATAAAAATTAGTGATTTATTTCTTACATGCATTTTATCAAATGAGGAAAACAGATTTGTGTACTTAAACGGAACATTATATGCTTATATAATATTTATTTCTGTGTGTTCTTCATAGTCCTTTATTATGCTTTACTTTGAGATCTACTGGTAGGCTGTCTCTTAGAGAGACACTTGTCACTGTGATGTTAGAAGGCTCTGTAGAGCCTCAAACTTGTTTGAGCATTTGCTCTTTGAGATCTTTGGGACAGGATATTAAGGTGCTTGCCTTGGTGGCAGGTCATGATCCCACCACTTGGGGACTGACAAGGTCAAGAAAAATACAATCCTGATGCTGTATTCTAAGTAGATTCAAAAGGGTCTAGCAGGGTGAAAAATGTATCCTGGTTTTCCTGGATTTTTTCTTCTTTTAAAAAGGAAAATTCCATGTTCCGGAAACTTCCTCAGTCAGCTAGCCTGATTGGTCACTCTACTCCTTAGATTCTATTTAAAATTTTCAGGTTGACTCACAGGTCTATGGACAAATACCCAACTGACCCTAGTTAGCCACCTGGAAGTCTCAGCATGCTTCCAGTTATAAGTCTCTTGGCCCTGATGCTCTCACCTCTAGGAGAGGCAACTGAATTAAATGATCTCTAAGGCCTTGCTGCTCAAAGTGTTGTCCATGGACCAGCAGGAGCAGCAGCACCAGGGATTTTGTTAGAAATGCAGAATCTCAGACTGGGCCCCAGATGTCCTGAATTACAATGCCCAGGTGATCTGTATTAAAGTCTGAGAGACGCTCCTCTAAGGTCCTTCTAATTTTATCTTTCTACGATTCTATCCCTAGCTATTTGTGTTCAGTGACTTGATCTTTGTCCCAAAGCATTATAACCTCATTAGGAACATGTCAGAGCTAATGAGCAATTTGAATTCAGCATAGATACAAACTTTGCTGCATTTCATGGAGAAAGGATTAATTTGTTGTGCTATTTGCCCCGGGGCAAGCACCCCGGGTTGATTTACAAAGCTCCCACAGTCATGATCTTTTGGGGTCGCATGTTGATGGAGATCTAATATGGCATAAGCACCCTGCTGTCTTCACTTTCAACCCTTACCTCCCTCCCTCAGTGAGAGGTCCCGAGAGGGCAGGGAGTGAGGCTTTACATAGCTGCATAAACAAGACATCCTCTTCCCGCTTTGCTAAGAACCAGGCTCTTGGAGTGTGAGTTCTTCCTTGGTAGGCCCCCCTCTCTGGCCCATTTTCACTACAAGTTATTTGTTTGACGTTGGCAAACTTCTATTCCTGTCCCTCACTGCCTTAAATCTGACGGTGCTTACCTTTGTGGCACTTCCTGCTTTATTGGTTCCTATGACTCAAAGCCAACAGCCGGGCTGACAGAAGTACTTAAATATTTGAAGTTGGCCACACTATTTAATATTTGGGTGAAGAAAAAACTGCCAGTCTCTACAAGGCAGAGTCTAGTTTATCTTTTGTTAAAATGACAGCATGCTTGATCTGCATGAGTGCTGCTTCTATTGTTTTCCCTCCCATCAGCTCTAAAAACATGCTTTCTGTAGAACCCACAGGTATTCTGGATAGCATTCCTTTCCCAGCTTCTGTTTCTTCCGACTTCCCCCTATGAACCTCAGTGTTCCTGGTGAGACAGGCGTGGTGTTAGTTCTGCCAGTCTAAGTCAGGACCTCATATCAGACATACATGCCAGTGACAGTTTTTCTCCAGGGTCCCATAATTATAAAATGTCCCACATAGTTCTTGGATTTATCTATCCCAAACTTTAGGTAAACAAATTTTTTTTTTTCTGTATAGAAATAATTACACGAAACAAGGACAATATTATCAATAGGATTTTGTGTGCTTTTTTTAGATCTCCCTAGTCCAAATTGTGATGTGCCATAAGAGTGAATTACCCACCATTTAGCCAAGACTTAATATGAAAAAAAGAATGTAAAATATCTCAATAATTTCTTTATATTGATCATGTTGAAATAATATTTGGGATAGATTGGGCTAAATATATTACTAAAATTAACTTGTTTATTTTGAGCTTTTTAGTGTGGCTGCTTTAAAACTCAACTTGCCAAAATGGGATTTATGATTTTTTTTGTGTAGACCTGTTTCTCTCTGGGTGCTCAGAATCCCACTGAGGCAAATGCTGGTCTAAACCTGAAACATGGAGGCATCCTCGACTCAACGTTGTACCTTGTTTCCCACATTAATCACCTATCAGCTCAATTTTCTCTCCTTAAGAAATCGCTCTTGAGGCTTTCTACTTCTCTCCTTCCCCAAATCCTTCTCCAGTCTGGGCTACCATTACTTTTCACCTGTAGAACTGCAGCAGCCGCTTAGCTTGCCATTTTTCGGTGTTTCAATCTCTGAACTTTGTAAATGCAGATCTGATCTTGCCATCCATTCGCTTGCTTGAAACTTTTAAAGAATTCTCAGTGCTTTCCAAGGAAAGTATGACATTTTTTTTTTCCTTTTTTTTTTTTTTTTGAGTCAGAGTCTCGCTCTGTGGCCCAGGCTGGAGTGCCGTGGCGCACTCTCGGCTCACTGCAAGCTCCGCCTCCCGGGTTCACTCTGTTCTCTTGCGTCAGCCTCCGGAGTAGTTGAGACTGCAGGCGCCCGCCACGACGCCCCGCTGATTTTTTATATTTTTAGTAGAGACGGGGTTTCACTGTGTTAGTCAGGATGATCTCGATCTCCTGACCTTGTGATCCGCCAGCCTCTGCCTCCGAAAGTACTGGGATTACAGGCGTGAGCCACCGCGCACGGCCGGAAAGTCTGACATTTCCAATGTGTCATGGAGCTTCCATGACCTGCTGTCTGCTTTGGGTTCCAGCATTCTCTCTCCGCACTCTGCTCTACCTTTCCTGCATTCTGTCTCTCAGCCACATTCAACTTCTTTGTGCTCTTAAATTCATAATGTTCAGCTTCCATGAACTCAGCATAGAAGTCGTTTTCTCTGCTAAGCTTCCCTGAGCATGCTGTGCAGGTTTTGATATCTGTATTGTGTGCTAGCTCTTTATACTTGCTCTAATCAGTACTCATAGCACCTGCATAGCTTTCTAAATTGTCCATCTCTCCTCATAGATAGCAAGGAGGACGAATAGGGATTTTCTTTGTTTGTATTGTGATGCCTCAAACTGTGTTTAACACATAGCAACTCAACAAAATTAGTGTTGAGTAAATAAATATAAATAAAAAATAGTGGACTGCCCCCAAATCTTCCTTTAGTGTCATTATTGTCCATTTCTCTCCTAGGACATGTTCATGAGGAGTCCGCAGCGTTCGGCTTTTCTTTAGAAGACCCAGGAATAGAATGCTATCTCCAGTCTTCTACAATTCCTAGGAATATCTAATATTTAAGGATGTTCTTTCATAATATTCTTTGGGCTTTTACTTTCCTGGGGCAATCATTCGACTGGAGGATTTATTCTAATTGCTGATTCCTTCTCTATCCAACCCCACTCTACCCCAACTCAATCATCAGTTTGCCTTTATTTGTAATTGTTTTCTTGCCCTGGTGGAATAGATACATAAAGCTGTGATAGAGAAGATGTAAGCTCCACCCTCATAATTATTTTCTCAAAAATTTTTTTATTGTTGTTTACAGCAATCTATAACTTTGTCACTTGTCATAGACTCACTGAGATATCAACAAAGCAGACCTTGATTCTGTCTTCCAATTATTAACTGTATTGAGTGTGAGGGAGATTAGAAGAGCTTGCAGGATTTTGTAGATTGGCTGACCAATCCTTCTGAGTTTTTACAGGATGTACATAAAATAGTCAGGACATATATACAGTACATGTTTGAAATTATTTTTCAGACTGAACAATAAAGAAGTAATTAACCATCCTTTGTGGGTACAAGTCATATCCCCTCTATTTCCTAGGTATATTTCTTTGGATAAGTTAGTTTACCTTTTTTTGTTTCAGTTCTTTCATCACTAAAATGGGTATAATGGTATTTATCCCTCAAGGTCATTGCCTGACATGTAGTAGGTACTCTTTAAAGAATATCTCTTTTACATTTGTGATTTGCAAAACAACGCATAGGCATAATACTAATTGAATAGATTACTGTAGAATTTTTTGTTTCTGAGAAACAAATGCCTGGCAAGGGAATTAGGTTTTTTCAAAAGTAACTTCATCCAATTCCTGAAAAATAGGGAATAATTTGTAATAATCACACGACGTTGTAGTGGCCTAGCAAAACCTCCCAGGTGGTTGTAGAATCTGAGGTCATTCAGGGTGTAGTCTTCGATTCATCGTGCCCCAGTACCTTCTGTTTCTTCCTTCCCATCTCTCCTGGAAAGTAAAAGGTTAATGTTCTTGTTGATCACCTTGATTCTTAGATCTTGCTTAATATCCTCTCCTGTAGAGCTTGCGTTCAGTTTTTACCTATGTAACCGCTCTTAATGTGTCAGTGTTCAAAGTACGAGGCACCCCCTGCCTCTGTGAATGCAAAAATAAAGAAGAGTTCAAATGGAAATTTTGGCCTAGCTTTTCCTCTAATAATCGCTTGACTTTCCTTCCTAGGGATAAATAGGTATGGCATCACTAATGGTATCTTTTCAGTCCCTAAAAAACAACCCTGTGAGACAAGAAAATTCAAAGATGTATTATCCTTTCTTGGCAGCAAATGTTACAGAATTAAAGTAGAAAAAGATCTAAAAATCACAGTGGACCCCAAACTGAGGAATATCATCAACAATATTACATGGTTATTGTTTTATGAATAATAAAAGGTTGCAGTGGTATGCTGATAAATGTTTAACAACTAGCTTTCCAGAATAAAAAGCTCTGGTTTATTGCATTTGCCTAATTCTATGGTGAAAATACTCTCACATGCCTTATTTTAAACTTCCAACCTAAAAGCACTGAACATGAAGTTGGGAAGAAGGGTCAATGGGTCAATGATGCGCTCCTGCCAGCCAGTGTCAGTCATCCCCATCACAGTTCCGATATGCATATATGTGTGTGTGTGTATGTGTGTGTGTGTGTGTGTGTGTGTGTGTGTGTATATATATATATATACATATATATATATATATATATACTCCCGTATATATATATGGGAGTACAAGCTTCTTAGTCTAACTTCCTACCTGCTGGATAAAATATTTTTCAATGTCCCTGACAAGCAGTTGTCCACCTGTCTACCTTCTGGTTGCATAGCTTCAATGACAGTATTCTCATGTTCTCAAACAGCCATTCCAATTGGACTCAACAGATCAAAAGTAGAGATGCAATGGTATATGGTCACCTAAAGGAGGATAATGGGCATCCTTTTCTTCATGTATTAAGATAGAATGGGCAAAAGGTATTGTCCTAATATAACAGCAGATAACTATGTTGCAAAAACTGTAGATACTTCCTTAGAGGAGAAATATTTAAGTGTTTCTGAATCCATAACGCTGTGGATGGAAAAGCTTAATGATACAATGCTAATGATATATTACTGAATGGTGGCAGGTCAGCAGTTAGAATAGTGGTGCTGTGACAAGGACTGTTATGACCATGGTGTATTTTTAAAGAATGCTCATGCAAAGCCATGCCACAGAAATTTGTTTGCTGTGCTCATAGTTTTGATTTTTCTTCTCCTTTGCGCAGTAAAAGATGAGAGTGACAACAACAAGCACAAATACTCAGAAGATGTTTGCAACACCATTTGAGGTTAGGTATTGTGGTGTGTCTGGCTTAGGAGATGGATAATTATAAAAGATTTATTTCACAATTTTTCCAAATCAAGAGCATTTAGAGCTCAGTGCAATGCTTGTCTTTAATACACAGAGATACGGACCCTCAGGAAAAGTAAGCTAATGGTAAACAAAAACCGGGGAGTTAATATCTGCTCTCATTGGTATTATTGATTGCCTAACGAATCCTTTGTGGGATTCAACAGTTCTGCACAATACATGGGCACTACGTTACATAACTATTTGAGTAACTAGTATGGTAAATTGGTACTTTGACCAGGAAGTTTTACCAAGTGACAGTGTTATATTTCTAACGAAACATTTCCCTGAATTAAAAACAGGTTTGGGCCGGGCATGGTGGCTCACACCTGTAATCCCTGCACTTTGGGGGGCTGAGGCGGGTGGATGACCTGAGGTCAGGAGTTCGAGACCAGCCTGGCCAACATGGTGAAACCCTGTCTGTACTTAAAACATAAAAAATTAGCCAGGTGTGGTGGGTGCCTGTAATCCCAGCTACTCAGGAGTCTGAGGCAGGAGAATTACTTGAACTTGAAATGCAGAGGTTGCAGTGAGCTGAGATCATGCCACTGCACTCCAACCTGGGCAACAAGAGTGAAACTCCATCTCAAATAATAATAATAATAATAATAATAATAATAAAATAAAAAATAAAATAAATTAAAAAAGAACAAACATTAAGGCAGCCCACAGAAAAGAAAAACAACATGTAAGGCTTGTAGCCCTTTTGTCTTTTTGATCATAGACAGCAGGAGCTGTTGCTGATGCAGAGGTAAGGGTTAACATTTAAAATGGACTGGTTGCCTCCTGATTTCTTGCACATAAAGCCATGAGAAGTTCAGGGAGAGACTTCTTCCCCTAGTAATGAAGCTCTCTGTTGCTAATGGCCCATGCAGACTCCCTTGGCTCCTCCAAATTAGAAATACTTTTGTGCTCCTTTGCTTCATTAACGGTAAAGAGAGGAAGATTGGTGGCTATTTAGGGCATGGGGAAATTAGTGGCTATTTAGGGCAAGTGAAAATTGTAGTAATTATGGTTGGTAAGTTCTCTTCATGGTGTTTTTTTGACTCTTGATGTTCTTTTGGTGCTTTTCAGAAGACCCCTCCATGGTCAATTCTGGCGTCTGGCCTAGGAGGGCAGGAGATGATCTGACGGAATTTTTGGCCCCTGGTGATGGTCGGTACAAGGCATCTTGCCTGATGGGAGACAGGTCTTTTGCTTTATGAGTTGCTTTTCAGAGTGGAAAGCATATCTGAATGCTTACCATATGACCCTCTCTACTACCAGCTGTGATAAAAGTGTAGTATATATGATAACCTCCTTCTCTACCTGTATTACACTGCAGAAAGCTGGTGCTGCACATGAAAGCTGTGAAATTGCATCCCTAATAAACCTTGGTTGAGATGGGTGAGGGGAGCTTGATAGGCTCAAGGCTCTGAGAGAATGAGCAGTGCCTGAAGGAGAAATAAGAAAGGGTAATTTAGGACTACAGCGTGCTATGGTGTGTCTCTGGTTGGCCAAGGAGTTTGCATCAGATTATTGGATTCTGACTAGAAGGAAAAGAACATCAAAAGGAAGGTGCAATGTTTCCAAGGACGAATAGAAGCAAATTATTGCTAGCATTTAGCAGTTTGACACTATTTGAAGAGGGATCACATTTGTATGGGCCTTCAGAAACTGGGGAGATGATCTGAAAAATGCTTCCTTCAATAATTGAAATTGTAATCTATAGAAACTGAGTCGGGGAAATAACATCCTAAAAATTGGTCTATAAACATGGTGTTAATTGAAATTTGAGGAGTAATTAAGTCCAGTTAAGGTGACCAGGGGAATTCTTGGGACCACATTACTGGAATTAAAAAATATTTCTGGAAATATCTACCTAATTGATTGTATTATCACATATTGAGGTAATTTTTTAAAATCATCAACGTGGTATGCATGAGAAGATAGGTGAGGCAGGAGGAATTAAATGTGAACAGATGGATGCTTTTGAATAGAGATCTTCTTCTGGTGTATAGTTAAAACTATTTTTAAAAAGTAGTTTAATTGACAGCACTTGACTAGGATTGAAGAAATATGAGTTTTCAAGGAAATCATAGCATTTTCCCAGACCGGAGACCGTTATTAGTACACATTGCTTGCATGTGCCCAGGAGAGGTTTTCTGACCACCGACTGTGTTTGTCTTGGCAAATATCCTACTGATATGGGGTTGACTGTATCAAGCTCTAATAACTTAGGATCCTCAAACCGCTGATTTCTTTTTTTTTATTATTATACTTTAAGTTCTAGGGTGCATGTGCACAATGTGCAGGTTTGTTACATATGTATACATGTGCCATCCAACTGCTGATTTCTTTTGAAAATAAGTTTGCAGGAAATCTCTCGACCCTCATGTGGTTTTTTAGGTAGACTTCCAAGTTGGGGAGAAATGTTGCTGCATAACCAGCTGGAGTGTTCCGCTGCATATAACACTCGTTTATTCATTCAGAAAATATTTGTTAAACTCCCACTATATGAAAGGCACTTTTATTTCTTACTGGAAATCATTAACTGAAAATTCCAATTTATCAATTAGTCTCTCTTGGATTTAGGTCTTGTGATTTATTTTTCCAAGCCCATATATCTCAGTAGAAACTGCAAGGATATACTTTTGAAACCTGAAACACTTATAATCATTCTCTGTACTTGAGGAAATTTAGATATTTCTAGTGTGTTTTATTTATTGACCACAGTACCTACTATAGCCAATGTTGATATTTCTTAGTTCAAACTTACCTCTTCTTATCATATTTGTTTTACACTTATGTCCCCAAAGCTTATTTTTATTTGCTAAATATAGTTGGGCCAAACTGTTACTGGACAATATCATGGGATTATGGGACTCATGGTTTCCATCAGGGGAAGAGAGAGCCATGATGACTGAAGGCAAATGACTGGAAATTCTAAGAAGGGAAATTTAACATTCTAAAGCTTTTGTAAAGATTACAATTTAAAACTAAATTCCATATATGGAATGTTTTCTATTTGAAGATGTGAACACCCCATAACTGAAAGAAGGGGAGGGATGAAATATGGTGGGAATTCCTGCACTGGATTGGAAATTAGAACAGATGATCTTTGTGTTCGTTCTGATTCTAAGAATATAGGTTGAGAATTGTCCATTAGTTCCAATTTAAATCCTGAAGGGGTGGCGTGGGGAAGGGTGGACAACAAACCTAAGTATCTAAAACCCAAAGGAAGGAAGACGGTTTCCACTCCTCCAAGATTTCTAAAGGTTCAGTTAATGCTGCATAGAGAAAAAGAGTAGTTCTTTCATTCCCAAATGCCCTGAGGATTTTTAATCCCTTTCATTTCATTAATTAATGGATGAAACAAGTACATTTAATCTTGCAAGAAATATGTGTCAAGTGCTACATTGCCAGGGTCAATGATCTGTCCCATGGAAGGGTTTTTGGTACATTTTTAAATGACCGAATATCCTGAATAAACCTCTAGGCATTCAAGTAAGTAGTGCAGAATGGTAAATCTGGCATATTTGAGGTTCTTAAATGAGATCTAAGTAGATGTTATTGACCTTGGTGAGTGATTTATGTAGATTATGTTTCATAGTACCTACATGAGATCTGTTCTATTGTTGCCTCCATTTGAAAAAGAAATGAATCTAAAGGTTAAATAGGTTCTGAAATTTGCCCAGGTTTACACACCTACTGAGTGCCAATCTAGATTTCAGTTGATACCCATTTGGTTCCAGTGCCCAAGTGTGCAACACTAAAAAAGTTCCTTTTTGTACTATTCCATGGGCTTATAAATTGGCCTTAGATATACTCATGCCCCATCTCACTGTGAAAACCCAATGTCCTCTTTTGACTCATTTCCCTTACTTTGAGAATTTAATTATCTGCCTGCGGCAAAATGTCACAGTTAAAGATTCTCATGAAAACTAAACCAAAGGAGGAAGAATAGTCATAATGTGTATTGATTTTTTTTTTTTTGGCTTTTGCTTTATTTCTTTAGGTCCACTTTGTCTCTCTTTTAGGGGTCTAATCATTGGCTAAATCTACTTATGTTTTAATGAAGTCTTAAAAGTCATTTTCTGGGATGGCTGTATAGAATAAGTTGGATAACTTGATTCACAAATTTCTAGTTCTACTTTGTGATACTCACATATTGCTTTTGCTCTACCTTGCCTCAGTTTCCTCATTTGGTAAAATGCAGTTCTTCTAGAACACTTTATATACATTAGAAAATGTCACTGGCTGCTTTTGGAAGATCTCATCTATGCATTCTTCATTCATATCAAAAACATGATTTGGGTGCCATTGTGTGCTGGGCCCTGTGCCAGGGCAGAGGATACCAATAAGAAAAGGGAAAACACCTCTAATTTATAGGTCTTATAATCTATGTTTTTAAAAAGGCAAGAACACATGGATACTGTAATAGCAGTGAGCACTAGGCATTACACAAGGCTTCAGGAGAGGAGCAGGTTGCCTCATCACTCTAGAGAAGGATGCTGAAGCGACTCCTGCTGGGCATTTTGAGCAGGACTTCTGAGAGCCTCAGCACCTAGGCGTGTCAGGTCCCAGGCCTCTGTCAATTGTTCCTCATGTGAATATCCAGTTACCAATAATAATGTTTTTTGCTGTTGATAAATCTGGTCCAAGGCAAAATTCTGGCCATAGACATTTCTTTGTTAAAATTGTAGTATATAGTCCTGGCTCATACAAAATCATTAATATGACATTTATTAGTGGCAGAGTTTGCAGTGAGCCAAGACCGTGCCATTGCACTCCAGCATGCGCAAGAGCGAAACTCTGTCTCAAGAAAAAAACAAAGAACAAAAAACAAAAGAACAAAAAACCTGAGAGTCACCACCTCCAGTTCACCAGGCCATTGTAATTTGCAAATGATCCAATGGTAACTTCACAATGGGTTGCTTTCACTCACACAGTGACTGCTAACACCTCCCTAGACATACAACTAAAGAGGGCCTAAGACATACATGGAGAGAATAGAAAGATGATTGCAATTGATGAAAGAGGAATGTATTGGATTCAGAATGAGTGAATAATCTTGCAACCCATCTTGTTTTCCTTTTAAAATCACCCTAGAGCTAGTGCTCCTGAAGTTTCTTATGATTTAACCATGACTGACAGCAGAAATAAAACAACCACTGTCAATTATGTACGTGATACATTGTCTAACATTCATGGCTGGATGGCTCTGCTCTTGGACCAAGAGACCTACTCATTGCGATCTGAGAACCTTTGGATCAACAGATCTCTGCAGGTAACCCAAGGAATCCATTAGTTGGTATGCCCCATTCTCACTTGTTCTTATCTTTCTTTCTTTGAGATAATGGGTTGAAAGAGGAGCACATTATCTCGTTATTGAAAGTCTTGGCATATTCTGATGCAGATAAAGAAAACTTCAATAGTATTTTGGCCAGATGAAAATAAGCTAAATATGAGATTTGGTTGCTTTTTAAACTTGAAAATTTTAGAATCTATTTATGTGTTATTGTGAATGCAGAATGAAAATTTAAATTTATTAATACAATGAGAAACAACCTCTACACATCTTATAGAATTGCATTTCTTTAAAAATTATTGGTTAATAGCCAATTTACCCTAGAGAGAGATGTTTGTAGCCAGAGAAAATGCCTTACCAAAGCATTTATACATTGCATACTGCCACCTTGTGGTCAAAGATTAACTTTCAAATAGAAGTCTGTATGAGTCCGCAGGTGGGATTGGGTTAAGGGAGACAAATTTAACAGCAGTGAAGATAGAAATGACCATGTGGCAAGATGGTCTACTAGAAGCAGAGACGTTCGGAGGCTCCCATCGAAAAAACAAAAGAAAATCATCATAATCATGTGAAGCCTTCATTGGCAACCAAGGTATCCAGGTTCTCTTATCAAAATTGACTAGAAGGCTGGTGTGGCCCACGGAGAAAAGGGAAGAGCAGTGTGGTTCGGTGGCCCACCTGAGAGCCACACGGGAAAAGGAACTCTGTCACCTCCAGCCAAGGGAGGCGGTGAGTGAGCTGCTACCCAGCCGGGGAAAGTGCTTTTTCCATGGAATTGTGCAACCCACGGATCGGAAGATCCCACTCGCGAACCCACACCACCACCGGGGCTTAGCATCCTAAGCCTGGAACATGCAGATTCTTACAGCCTCTCAGCTGGAATCTGCTTAAGCCTACCAAACTCCCGGGGGGAGGGGCGACCAGCATTGGCTGCAGCTGCCTGCTGTCTAAGCATTTGAGCACCCAGTTTGGAGCTCAGGAGAGGCAGCAGCCAGCACTGGGACTTGCAACTGCCTAACAGGCTAAGTTCCGTGGGTGGGGGAAAGGCAGCATCCACTTCTATACCTCTAGGCTGCGCTTTTTCCCCCGTTGGAGCCAGGGAGGCTGGATGGCTTTGTCCTAAGGCTTGTCCGGACAGCCCAACATACCGGCTGTGGCTGTCTGCAGCCAGAGTCCTCTTGGGGCCTAATTGTGACCCATCCTTCCTCAGTGGGCAGGGCTTCCCCGCAGGATCTCTGATAACTCCAGCCGGAGGCTCAGGGACAGAATTCATATCTCCCTGGGCCTGAGTCCCGGGGGAAGGGGGTAGCTGCAGTCTCTGTGGACCAGCAGACTTGGCCTGTCCTCCTGGTATTTCTGAGGAATCCCGGCAGCCCAGACGGGTGGGTTTCCCCCCAGTGAAACACACCCTCTCCACCAAGGGACAAAGTGCTTTGTTGGAACGGGTCCTGCTCCTCGTGCCACCAAACCGGGTGAGAGCCTCCAACAGAGGTTGTCAGACACCCTATACAGGAGCGATCCTACTGGCATCCAGTTGGTGCCCTTTGAGGTCAGAGGTCCCAGAAGAAGAAGCAGGCACCCATCTTTGCTGCTCTCCAGCCTCCTTGAGTGACATCTCCAGGCACGGGAGCAAATCAGATGAATAGGGCCTGAAGTGAACCCCCAGCAAACTGCAGCAGCCCTACAGAAGAGGGACCTGAAAGAAAAACAAACAAGCAGAAAGTGACAACAGCAGCATCAACAACAACAACCAAAAGGCCCCCACAAAAACCCTATCCATGGGTCAACAACCTCAAAGACCAAGACTAGACAAGCTCAGAAAGATGAAAAAGAATCAATCAGAAAATGCTGAAAACCAAAAAGGCCAGAGTGCCTCTTCTCCTCCAAATGATTACAGCGTCTCTCCATCAAGGGCACAGAACTGGATAGAGGATCAAATGGATGAATTGACAGAAGTAGGCTTCAAAAGATGGGTAATAAAAAACTATAATGCGCTAAAGGAGCATGCTCTAACCCAATGCAAAGAAGCTAAGAACCTGAAATTGCTAATTAGAATATCCAGTTTAGAGAGGAATATAAAAGACCTGATGGAGCCAAAAAACACAGCACGAGAATGTTGTGAAGCATACACAAGTATCAACAGCCAAAAAGACTAAGTGAAAGAAAGGATATCAGAGTTTGAAGACCACCTCACTGATATAAGACATGCAGATAAGAAAAAAGAATGTAAAGGAATGAACAAGGCTCCAAGAAATATGGAATTTCATAAAAAGACTGACCCTGTGATTGGTTGGAGTACCAGAAGGAGACAGGGAGAATGGAAAAAAGCTGGAAAACACACTTCAGGATATTATCCAGGAGAACTTCCCCAACCTAACAAGACAGGCCAACATGCAAATTCAGGAAATACAGAGAATACCATTGAGATAATCCATAAGAAGACCAACCCCAACTCCATGAGAAGACCAACACGTAATTATCAGATTCTCCAAGGTCGAAATGAAGGAAAAACTGTTAAAGGCAGTCAGAGAGAAAGGCCAGGTCGCCTACAAAGGGAAGCCCATCAGACTAACAGCAGACTTCTTGTGAGAAACTATAAGCCAATGGAGATTGGGGTCCAATATTCAACATTCTTAAAGAAAAGATTTTTCAACCTAGAATTTCATATCCAGCCAAACTAAGTTTCATAAGCATAAGAGAAATAAAATCTTTTCCAGACATGTAAATGCTGAGGGATTTCGTTACCACCAGGCCTGCCCTGCAAGAGCTCCTGAAAGCAGCACTAAATATGGAAATGAAACACTGGTACCAGCCACTATGAAAACACACCAAAATATAAAGACCAATGACACTACAAAGAAACTGCACATAGTGTGCAAAATAACCAAATTACATCAAGATGACAGGATGAAATTCACACATAACAATACTAACCTTAAATGTAAATGGGCTAAATGCCCCAATTAAAAGACACAGATTGGCAAATTGGATAAGAAGTCAGGCACCATTGGTGTGCTGTATTCAGGAGACCCCTCTTATGTGCAAAGACACACACAGGCTCAAAACAAAGGAATGGAGGAAAACTTACCAAGCAAATAGAAAGAAAAAAAAAAAAAAAAAAAAAAGCAAGGGTTGCAATCCTAGTCTCTGATTAAACAGACTTTAACAAACAAAGATCAAAAAGACAAAGAAGGGCATTACATAATGGTAAAGGTAACAATGCAACAAGAAAACAAGAAGAGCTAACTATTCTAAATATACATACACCCAATACAGGAGCGCCCAGATTCATTAAACAAGTTCTCAGAGACCTACAAAGAGACTTAGACTCCCACACAATAATAGTGGGAGACTTTAACACCCCACTGTCAATATTAGACAGATCAATGAGACAGAAAATATACAAGGATATTCAGGACTTGAACTCAGCTATGGATCAAGTGAACCTAGTAAACGTCTACAGAACTCTCTATTCCAAATCAGCAGAATATACATTCTTCTCAGAGTCACATGACACTTATTCTAAAATCGACCACATAATTGGAAGTAAAATATTCTTCGGCAAATGCAAAATAACTGAAATAATAACAAACAGTCTCTCAGACCGCAGTACAATCAAATTATAACTCAGGACTAAGAAACTCACTCAAAACCACACAATTTCATGGAAACTGAACAATTTGCTCCTGAATGACTCCCGGGTAAATAATGAAATTAAGACAGAAATAAAGAAGTTCTTTGAAACCAATGAGAACACAGAGAAAATGTATCAGAATCTCTGGGACACAGCTAAAGTAGTGTTAAGAGGGAAATTTGTAGCACGAAATGCCCACATCAGAAAGCTAGAAAGATCTCACATCAATACCCTAACATCACAATTAAAAGAGCTAGAGGGTCAAGAGCAAACTAATCCAAAAGCTAGCAGAAGACGAGAAATAACTAAGATCAGAGAATAATTGAAGGAGATGGAGACAAGAAAAACCCTCAAAAAAAAAAAATCAACGAATCCAGGAGCTGGTTTTTTGAAAAAATTAACAAAATAGATAGACCGCTAGCTACACTAACAAAGAAGAGAGAAGAGTCAAATAGAAACAATAAAAAAATGATAGAGGGGATATCACCACTGACCCCACAGAAATACAAACTACCATCAGAGAATACTATAACCACGTCTATACAAATAAACTAGAAAATCTAGGAGAAATGGATAAATTCCTGGATGCACACACCCTACCAAGACTAATCCCGGAAGAAGCTGAATCCCTGAATAGACCAATAAGAAGCCTTGAAATTGAGGCAGTAATTAATAGCCTAATTAAAGCCTACAACCAAAAAAAACCCAGGACTAGATGGATTCACAGCTGAATTCTACCAAAGGTACAAAGAGGAACTGGTACCATTCCTTCTGAAACTATTCCAAACAATTGAAAAGGAGGGACTCCTCCCTAATTCATTTTGTGAAGCCAGCATCATTCTGATACCAAAACTGGGAAGAGATACAGTAAAAAAAAAAAAAAAAAAAAAATTCAGGCCAGTATCCCTGATGAACATCAATGTGAAAATCCTCAACAAAATACTGACAAACCAAATCTAGCAACACATCAAAAAATTTATCCACCATTATCAAGTCAGCTTCATCCCTGGGATGCAAGGCTGGTTCAACATACACAAATCAATAAACATAATCCATCACATAAACAGAACCAAAGACAAAAACCACTTGATTATTTCAATAGATGCAGAAAAGGCCTTTGATAAAATTCAACATCCCTTTATGTTAAAAACTCAGTAAGCTAGGTATTGATGGAACATATCTCAAAGTAATAAGAGCTATTTATGACAAATCCACAACCAATGTCGTATTGAATGGGCAAAAGCTAGAAGCATTCCCTTTGAAAACCAGTGCAAGACAAGGATGCCCTGTCTCACCAGTCTTATTCAACATAGTATTGGAAGTTCTGGCTGGGTAATCAGGCAAGAGAAAGAAATAAATTCAAATAAGAAGAGAGGAAGTCAAATTGTCTTTCTTTGCAGACAACATGATTTTATATTTAGAAAACCCTGTCATCTCAGCCGAAAACTTCTTGAACTGATAAGCAACTTCAGCCTCAAAGTCTCAGGATACCAAATGAATGTTCAGAAATCACAAGCATTCCTTTACACCAACAATAGTCAAGCAGAGAGACAAATTGTGAATGAACTCCTATTCACAATTGCTACAAAGAGAATAAAATACTACCTATGAATACAGCTAACAAGCAGTGTGAAGGACCTCTTTAAGGAGAACTATAAACCACCACTCAAGGAAATAAGAGAGGACACAAACAAATGGAAAAACATTCCATGTTCATGGATAGGAAGAATCATTGTCATGATAATGGCTATACTGCCCAAAGTAATTTATAGATTCAAATACTATTCCCATCAAACTACCACTGACATTCTTCAAAGAATTAGAAAAAATTATTTTAAATTTCACATGGAATCAAAGAAGATCCTGTATAGCCACAACAATCCTAAGCAAAAGAACAAAGCTGGAGACATCACGCTACCTGACTTCAAACTATACTACCAGGCTACAGTAACCAAAACAGCATGGTACTGGTACCAAAACAGACATATAGACTGATGGAGTAGAAGAGAGACTTCAGAAGTAACACCACACATCTAAAACCATCAGATCTTCGACAAACCTCACAAAAACAAGCAATGGGGAAAGGATCTCTTTTTCAGTAAATGGTGCTGGGAAAACTGGCTAGCCCTATGCAGAAAGCTGAAACGGAACCTCTTCCTTATGCCCTATACAAAACTTAACTCAAGATGGATTAAAGACTTACATGAAAAACTCAAAACCATAAAAACCCTAGAAGAAAACCTAGGCAATACCATCCAGGCTATAGGCATGGACAAAGACTTCATGACAAAAATGCCAAAAACAATTGCAACAAAAGCAAAAATTGACAAATGGGATCTAATTAAAGGAAAGAGCTCCTGCACAGTGAAAGAAACTGTCATCAGAGTGAATAAACAACCTACAGAATGGGAGAACATTTCTGCAATCTACCTATCTGGCAAAAGTCTAATATCCAGAATTTACAAGGAACTTAAACATAATTACAAGAAAAAGACAGACAACCCCATCAAAAAGTGGGCAAAGGATATGAACAGACACTTCTCCAAAGAAGACATTTACGCAGCCAACAAACATGAAAAAAAGCTCAACATCACTGATCATCAGAGAAATGCAAATCAAAACCTCTATGAGATACCATCTCATGCTAGTCAGAATGGCAATTATTAAAAAGTCAGGAAACAATGGAAACTGGTGAGGCTGCAGAGAAATAGGAATGCTTTTATACTGTTGGTGGGAATGTAAATTAGTTCAACCTTTGTGGAAGACAGTATGGCGATTCCTCAAGGACCTAGAACCAGAAATACCATTTGACCCAGCAATGCCATTACTGGGTTTGTACCCAAAGGATTATAAATTAGTCTACTGTAAAGACACCTGCACATGTATGTTTATTGCAGCGCTACTTACAATAGCAGAGACATGGAAAATGCCCATCAATGATAGACTGGATAAAGAAAATGTGATACATACACATCATGGAATACTATGCAGTCATAAAAAGGAATGAGATCATGTCCTTTTCAGGAACATGGATGAAGCTGGAAGCCATCATCCTCAGCAAACTAACACGGGAACAGAAAACCAAAATCACATGTTCTCACTCGTAAGTGGGAGTTGAACACTGAGAACACAGGGACACAGAGAGGGGAACAACACTCACCAGGGCCTGTTGTCGGGTAGGAGGTGAGGGGAAGGAACTTAGAGGATGGGTCAATAGGTGCAGCAAACCACCATGGCACATGTATACCTGTGTAAAAACCTGCACGTTCTGTACCTGTATCGTGTTTTTTGTTTTTTGTTTTTTTTTTGTTTGTTTTTTTAAGAAATAAAAAAAAAAAAAAGAAATGGCCGTGAGGAAAGTGAATACATTTTTCTATATTTTAAAATAGCAATCCGGTGAAATTACCTAAGCTTCTTTTCATACTTTTAACACATGTATTTCTTCCTATGTTATCATACACATTCTTGCTAACAGTCATGAGAGCCTATCTTAGGGAGACAGAAGCCCTGCCATAGTTACGAGGAATTCAGAACAGAATCACTTTTGATCTTCTCTCCATGGCTTTCAGAAAGGATGCACGCCTCTCTTTTCTTGCCTTGAGATTCCCATGAGAGCATTCTGGAGAATTTTCATGCAGTGAAAACAGTAGGATGTGCCTCTGGAGGTAGTTACCCTAGGTTTACGTCCTGACACAGCACTCTTCTGCTTTGTGATATGGGACAAGCTACTGGACCGCTGCCTGCCTTAGTTTCCTCAACTGTAAAAATGGGACAGTAAGAGTAACAATGACGGGGGTGCCTTTCGAGGACTGAATAGTGCTGATTGCATAGTAAATGCTCCCACAATGTTAGCTATTACTGTGATAAATGGATGACATGCCTATTATTGCCTGTCCCTTCAAGTTGTGGGAAAAGCTGGAAAGGAATTCTAGACCTGGCCTTGTCTCTTCTAGCTGTTTGACCTGAGACAAGTCAATTCGCATGTCTGGGCCTTGGCTTTCTCCTCTGTTAATTGAGATTGTTAAACAAGATGAACCTTATGGCATCTTTCAGTCTTCATAGTCTGATTTCGTAGCTCTAGTTATGAATTTTTTATGAAGTAGATTTAAGTAGGCCCATTTCCCACAAGAAAAGTACAATCTGTCTCCAAACTGTATGATTTCTAAACTACTCCATCTGCGTTCTTTGTAGTTGTTTTGGCAGGGGGGTGTGGTGGAGTAGGTGGAATGATGGGGTTCCTTACTAAATGAGCATATTGTGTTTTTCTTTCGCTTCAAGTACTCAGCAACCTTTGACAACTTTGCTCCTGGTAATTACCTACTGCTGGTGCACACAGATTTGCCACCTTACCCTGACATCCTCCTAAGATGTGGGAGTCGAGTGGGTCTGTCTTTTCCGTTTCTTCCATCACCAGGCCAGAACCAAGGCTGTGACTGGTTCTTCAATAGTCAGTTGAGGCAACTCACCTACCTGGGTAAGTATCCAGTTGGATGAATGTTTTGAGAGCACGTAGTCAGAAATCGCCAATCACCCTTCAATTCCAGACATTTGTACTGTGAAGTGCTGAGGAACTGAGAGGGACAGCTGTGTGTTATGGTTGAGTGAGTGTGCACTGAAGTCCGATTGCCTGGATTTAAATCCCAGCTCCAACACTCACCAGCTAGAGCATACGCAGAGCCTCTCTAAGGCTCAGCCTCCTCCTCTATAAAGAAGTATGACCATAGGGCCTACCTCAAAGGAGAGGAAATAAAATAAAGAATAATATGTAAAATTCTTGAGCAGAAGGCCTAGCCCACAAAAAATGTTTACTAGACATTGGTAGTTATTATTAATAATATCTTTAATTCGTATTAGGGCAGTGTCATATTTGTTTATAGTGAAACAACTGCACATGTAAAGATGGGTGCCTGTGCTTTAGTCCAGGAGTTTGAGACCAGCCAGGGCAGCAAAGCGAGACCCCATCTCTCAAAATAAATAAATAAATAAATAAAAATAGCTGGGTATGGTGGCATGTGCCTGTGGTCGCAGCTACTTGGGAGGCTAAGGTGCGAGGATCAATTGAGGCCAGGAGTTTGAGACCAGCCTAGGCAACAGAGTGAGACCTAATCTCTACAAAAACATTAAATAAATTAGTTGGGTGTGGTGGCGCATTAGTCTTAGTTACTTGGTAGGCTGAGGTGGGAGGATAGCTTGAGCCCAGGAAGTCAAGCCTGCAGTGAGCCATGAGCATGCCACTGCACGTCAGCCTGGGCAACAGATTGAGACCCCATCTCAAAAAAAAAAATAAAAAGAAAAAAGAAAAGAATTAAAAAATGGATGGCTGATTATGACCATTGATATGAGGAACAGTAGAGAGTCCAAGGTAGACAGTACCAATGCAGAGAGAGAGACTGAATTAAGACAGAAGTTTACGTAGAAGGTGAGAAGGAAAACTTTTGATGAGAATCTGAGGTCAGGAAGATGAGTAGCATGGAAGGCTGATATAAGCACCAGGGTTGGGCTGTGTCTGTTTTACGTCAAGATTAATATGAGGATGAAGCAATCAGGAACCCTGCTGTGACTGCAGAGTCACAGAGGCCAAAGGTTTTTCCTTATTTTCTTACTGTGCATGTTTCACAAGATCCCAGTGTGAGAGTCAGGACCATCCACTTTTTTGATTTCCTGGAGTTTATTTCATACTCCTTTTCTATACCATGTCAGCATTGGTCACTCTGAGCACCATGGTACCTGCTTGTTCCAATCTCAGTTCACTATGAGGCCACTTCTTACTTTAAAAAGGAGAATCTGGCTAAATAGGTCTCAAGAGTGACAATTTTGTTTTAAATTGCTCCTAGTAGATTCTGGTCAAATCCAGAGGATCTTATTAGCTAACAAGTTCTAGGCCCTGCCACAAGCCCAAGGTGGCCATGGATTTAGAGGGCAAGGCAATGATCCCGAGTCCATCCCTTGCCTCTCTCACTTGTGCCTAACCATGTCAAGTGAGTCTGACCTACAGGCGAGCCCCAGAACTGTTAAATTTTAATGGCACCAGAGAGGAGAGTCTGGTGCTCCCTTGGCATTTTTTTATGTCTTTGACAAAATGATTGTTGTATATTTTATTTGCACTGAATTGTACCATTCAAATTTTATTTCTGATTTGATCCATTCATAAATGCAACCTAAAACTATAAAAACTTGAGATGGACAGAGATCTCTGAGATTTTTTATCACTTCAGCTAAATACAGCCATAAATAAGAGTAAATAGTTGCCATTAACTTTATGGCTATTCACTTGATATGTATTCTGGAACAAAATTTTAATTTGAATTGCTCTCTTTCCATTACTTAGCCTGCTTCTGAAGAGGCTGTCTTGTCCATAGGTCATATTCTGTTCATGAACTGCAAAATAATTTGAACACTCAAATAAGCTAAACATAATAAAAATCATTTATGGTAGAAAGAGAAAAAAATCAAATCATGCAGCTATAGATTTTCTTCCCTTATGATAGCATTATTAATTGAATTAATAGCAAGTTGTACGATTATATATACACATATGATATAAATGCACATCTGTGTAAATAGCTGTGTGAATCTACATGTGTGCTTATATGTAGATGTACATCTGTATCTGTGCATATGTATGATGTAAATGAATGTCTTAGTATAAAACATTTCTATTAGGGAGATAGCCTTTATTAATTTTTAAAAATTATTCGTATTGGAATATCCTAGTATCTCCTTCTTCGACTATGAGTTGGAAAAGGAATAAGAAGTCACAGAGGATTTGTTGAATGTTTAATAAACTTGGAGACTCTTGCTTCTTGAAGGGATTCCCTATAGGAGCTTTTATGGTCATTGGTGCCTCCTTTATCCTCTGAGTGTATGGAGTAGATACTTGACTAGAGCCACTTCTATTCTCATTTCTGGGCTGTCACAGTGACGGTATGAGGACTCAGGAGGAACTGAGGCTCACCCTGCTCCTCCATGGCAGTGCGCCACGTGGCTCTACTGGGTTGTGTAAATGTAGCTGTAATTTTGGATGTCATCTGTGTAAAGTTTATAAGATCTTTAGCAAGGTGGTGATTAGGCTTCCATGTTTTCCATATACCTGACTGCATTTCCCAGTGCCCTAATGGTAGTCGCTGTTGTTGGTACTCAAGCAAGAGCCCAAGAAGTAGAGTTTCAGTTCTGTGTCGTGCATTTTATGTATTGATTAGATCGTAACTTTCACTTAATTGTTTTTTTCAGACCATTTGACTTTATAGAACCATGACTGGGATAATTTACATAAAATACTTTTAATCTATGCAGATAGTGTAAGTCAAGACCACATAGTCTATGTGGACATATTCCTGGGATGAAAAGCATGGGAAATGTATGTATACAGAAGTTTATTTTATTGTAGGGAAGCTGCTTGATCTCTATCATGGCCACAGAATTCCAGGTTAGATTTTTTTCGAGGGGTGTGACTCCTCTTCTTGGCTGGCATTTCATTCAGAGTGCTGCTTCACTGACAATCGACTGAATTTTCATTCACTGGTTGACCACTTCTAAGTGGGCCATCACTTGTATTGTTTTAACCACATCCCCCAGGATAGGAAGCTTTAGAAAAAATCGCAATTATCTTCATTTCCTCTGTTTGGCTGCTGCATGCATGATTTAAGATACCTGACTCATCTTTGACCCAGCTGAGAGTGGAAAAAACCTGAACCCAGGCATTCTAGCTCCTGGCTGTGGATCTCTCCACTAGAGTGTGCTGCCCACTAAATAATCGTGGATCACTGACCAGAAAGGATGGCGGGGGTGCTAGGCAGGGTTGTGGGAGAACGCTTCTCAAGGATTCCCAGTGACAAAGAAAAAAATCCTACACATACAATATGTTTTGACCCTTGCATTTTTCTTTTCTACCAAGGCAAGTTTTGCCTTTGTTCAGCAAACATCTTCACGGAGTGCAGTTTTTTTTTGGAAAGCGCATGGCCAGCGCTTGCGGCTTAGGGTTTTAATCAGTGGCTGGCTGGTTATTTTACCTGGGGCATGGCGTTATAATTGCTCCATGCCTCAGTGGCTTTATTTACACAGCAAGGTTAAGAAAATACTTACTTGTCTCTTGGAATTGTGGCACAAAACACCCAAATATATTCAAGTGTGGTAGTGTGCCATGTTACTTCACAAACATTTTCCTGATAGACTATTTCTCTAGATGTTTTCTTTCTTTAGAAGATTAATAATACCATGTGTCATGAGCTCAGTGTATATGTTATAACTTTTCTGAAAGGGTCTCCCTCTATTTTCTTTAAGTAGATTTTTGTGAGATAAATGAGATTCACAATAATATGACATATATGATATACTGTTCCCGTGACTGAAATCTGATGCCACTTAAGCAATTGCTAGCCACAGAATAAGATAACCTCACTCATTGAAAAAGATCTGTTAGGGAGATTGGTTCGTGTTGCCCTTCTAAAGCCACTGAGAATTTTGCCCAAGGAGCTACTTACAAAACAGACCACAAGTGAAGTACCTTGTGTGAGCTACTGTTTGTGTTAGGATGCTGCAGGAGCAATACTTGATGTGATAAACTATTACGAATATGATGAACTGTTATTGTGTATCCCAACTGTAACTTCTATGCCATGCTTGGGAATGGGTATGACTGTAGAACAAGTGTTCTTTTATATTTGCGAAGTTGGGAGAAAAATCCAGCAAGCCCATTTTTCCCTTCATGTGATCTGATGCACTGACTGCTCATGTCTCTGCCTTACAGAGCCAGTTTCCCACTGCCTCTTCTTTCCCTGCTGTTTTTTTCCAAGGATGTTTCAGTTCATGGTGAACTATTTTTATTTTTTAGTTACATTAATGCTATGAAATAATTAGTCAGCTAATTAATCTGGTTTACAAGCTTTGTAGGATTCTTCAGCTGTCAGTCAGGCCCAGGCCTGAGGCCTACATCAAGTCTCAGCTCTCTTGCCCATGTGATTCCTGTTGCCATGGCTACTGGCTACATCTGCTGACACCCCACTCTCTATTTATTGCTTAATTAAGAATTTCACGCTCAGCCCTTATCTGCCTCTAAGAACAAGCGCACACTGTTAAGAAATTCCAAATTTAGGCCCAGGCACAAGGAAAGCCTTTCTTATGGGCTTGGCTGTATGGAGCCTCTCTAACGATCCTCTCGGCATCCCAGCCGCCACCCTTCAATCAAAAATCATTAAATGGGGCAGAGATAATGAGCATGTAGCATATCAAAAGAAGGATGTTTGCTTGGTCCAAAGGAGGAAAAGCTGCTCGACCCCATGCTCAGCTCCACTTCAAAGGCAGAGGAGACCTCTCAACACTGGGGCCTGATAATGCCTCATTTGTTCTTGGCTTGACTTATGCAAAAGGTCTGGTATGTCAGAGTCCAGTCTCACAGACGTGGGTTTCCCCCACCTCTTGCCTCCACCTCCACCAGCCCCCACCCCGGCCTTCCGCACACTCCTGTGTCAGCACTTAGGCAGCTGGGTCCCCCAAAGCATCAGAGGGAGCGTATAATCACTGACTCTCAACTCACAATGGCCACTTGTAGGGGGGTGGCCAGGAGGAGGTCTTCATCACAATAGGAACACAATTATTGCAGCTGCTAGGGAGGGCTATGCTTCTTCCTGTAGAAATAGAATAGGACTTGCCCAAAACAGGAGGAGAAGATTGGAGGGAGGTGCGGGGGAGGTTGAGAGGGGTGGAGAAAACAATCTTGAGTTGATTATTCATAATCTGACTCTTGGAAGCCCGATGCAGAGTCAGTGGGGTTCCAGCAGCTGCTCGCACACAGCCTTCTTCTAATAATTGTACATTCTGTCAGGGGTCAACTTACTTTTGACCCTGTCCTTTTATATTGGTAAAAGGCTCTTTAGGGCAAACTGTTGGGTTGTGGCAGGGTGCATTAAACACTCACAGCCCCTTCCCCTAGCTTGATCTCCCTCCCGACCAGCAGCCGGTGATAAATTCATATCAGATGCTGTGCCATTCACAGTTGCCCTCCCGAGTTCACACAGCCCCCACTCATGCCACAGAGGTGCAGCCGAGCTGGGACGTTGTGTGAGGCGGCAGCTGAGAAGGTCTGCCTGTGAGGCTGAGGCTCCTGCTGCACCACCACCTTCTGATCTGACTGAGAAAAAAAGGACATGTCTAGCCAGGCTGGCCAACATTTGTGTCCAAATGTCCCCCTCACCACGAATAAAGGGCACGAGGGCCGTGCATGGAAGGGCAGATGGACTTTATTGTGTGTGCCAAGTTGCCTAGAAGAACTCAGGTCTGTCTCATCACACAGATGGGTCAGAAAAGATGCTGTTAACTTGGGAGATCCTAAAAAATCAGGAGTGCTTTCCTGGGTTTGAGCCTAGGCTCCTGATCCTGTCTACCACTGCCCAGGTTTCCTTTCCTCAATGCAACAAGGGCCCTGGAGTCAAGCAGGCTGCATGCATAGATCTTCTCTTCTTCAGCTAGTCTAGAAGACTCCCTGCAAATCCTGGAGAAAGAATTCCTTTAGGATCTAAGGAGGAGAGTGGCGTCAACTGGCTCCCCTGACCTCTTCGGGAAGACTTTGTAGGCAGAGCAGAATCAGAATCTTCGCAACTCTGCAGCCATTCCCATGCTGAGTCCCTCTAAGGCAATCCACAGCATTCTAGTTAATAAACTAATTTACATTCTTATGAAAAACTCATTCCCAAAGATCCCCATGGATTTTTACCAGTAATGTAGATAATTGACTTCAGGGAACTGCTCTAACCTTTATGGCAAAAATACAGGTAACGGAACAGAGGCTGGGGATGTGAAAAGGGATTTTTGCCTCTTGGTTGGAAACAACTTCTCCAAAAGGGAAAGGCAGGAAGAGAGGGAGAAAAGGAGGAAAGGAAAGGAAAGGAGAGGAGAGGAGAGGAGAGGAGAGGAAAAGAGGGGAGAGGAGAGGAGGGAAGAGGAGAGGAGAGGAGAGGAGAGGAGAGAAGAGGAGAGGAGGAGAAAGGAGAGGGAAGGGAAGGAAACTTAGAATCAAATACATCTTTCAGGAATCTCTCAGGTTAAGGAGTAAATTCTCCACAATGCTGAGTTGCTAGCCTTAATTCACACAGGTCTTAGGTGGCACAACCAGTATTCAAACAGCTTTTCTGACTGTAGGTTCGGTGCTTTTTCTAGTATACCATCTTTTCTTTTTTTAAATCTGAGCTTATATACCTAACCTTATAAACCAACTCTTCTTCTTTCAATTTATAAGAAAAAACAATACTTAGTTACACTGTACTTCCTGAACTTTAGATATTTTAGTACCATTTTCATAATTGTGTCATATCCTTATACCTCTTGTCTGATTATTTACTTAATATTTTTCCTAAATCAATTTCTACACTGTCTTATTTTAAAACCTAACTTTTCTTAGTAATATCCGTGAAATCATGGGTTTAATGGGTTAGTTGTTTTTTCTAAAAATACATTACAATGTATACATACTAAAATGAAACTTTTTATGCCTCTCAAATAACCACTGTGCATTTTACATCTTGGGAATATGATTTGGTCTGTAAGGGTTGGTATAATTGATAAAAATTAAGAATTGTGAGTAAGGATCTTTTCCATCTGGGTGTCACTCTTCACTTGGTAAGAACACCTGTTCCTGAGAACAAACAATATTTTGAGAGTATAGTATGAGAAAATTTGTTTAGTTCCTTACATTTGTGTTTTTTTTTTGCCTCCTGGGTAAACAGCTGAAATGCTTATTCCCAGGACCCTCTTGAGAAGTTCGGGCTCTGTAGGTCTGTGGCAGGGTCTGGGAAATCACAGATGCCTTCACAGAAGTATGAAAAACATTGCTCTGAGTAAGAATAACAATCTTTATTCTTCTCTGAGTTAATTAAGAAGGTTTAATTGAGCTAACTTTTAGGATTGTGGCTAATGCAGACACATTATCTGTTGGTGTCTTGATCAAGTTCTTTTCCTTTTGTCCCCTCCAAAATTCATAAGTGAATGATACAGGGATAATAGAAGACTCAAAGGTAATCGCAGGATTTTCATATACTACTTCTGTGAAGGCCTTTAAAGGATCATGTTTTATGAGGGCCAAGATGCTTTCCATGGCTGCCTCTGAGGCTGAAATCAGACAGGAGTGTGGTCCTGCAAATCAAGCTTTAGCTGCCAGAGACTAACTGACAAGCAAGCTTTCTCTGTGGCTAAGCCAAAGAGGTCAGCTTCTGGGGAATGAGGTCAAGTTCACTGAGCAGGACAGGAGGAACAGCAGGGGTGTGCAGATTTGTGAGTCAGGACAGGGAAAAGATGTGGAGGCAACAGAGGAGGTAACAGAGAGGATGTGGAGGTAATAGGTAAAAATGCAGAGAGAGTCGACAGCTGGCTCAGGAAGACAGAGCTGGAGCTTGGGTCCAGGGCAGACAAAGACAGAAAGAGAAGTCATGAGGTAGAGTGGGATTGCGTGACATTTGCAGATACCGATTGCAGTTGCTATTTTATGTTCTTTCACTATGTAGTCAGTGGCTGGCACACTAGAGAAATGTGGCCTGAATGAGAGGTACTAATATGTGCATAAACTAAAACGACAACATGAGAATGAGAATATGAATGAAAGAGTGAAATAGGGAAGGAGTCTGTAACCTACTAAGATTCCATGTTTTTAAAATAAATGGTTTATAATTATTTATTTTTATAATTATAAATAATAATTATAAACCATTTATTTTTAAATAAGTGGGTGCTTATTTCTCCCTCTAAAGTTTCAAGAGAGAATTAGACCTGCTTAGGGAGAGAATTAATTAATTTTTCTCTTTCCTAGAGCCTTAAGTAAGGACAGAATTTATCAGACACAACTCATTAACCTGGTAGGCGCTAGTATCATATCTACTTTAGTAACTCTCTTTTACCAGGAGCCATTTTCTTAGCACATTTTCCTCTTCACCCTAGATGTCTGTGTTTATAGCAAGTTTAGATCATATAGCACTCGTCAGAAAAAGTTGGCAATAATTGACCCAAAGACTTTTTTTTTTTTTTTGTCTTTTTGAGCATCAGATCTTCTTACAATCTGGGAAGGATCAACTACAATGGGGCTCCATTTATAAACATGGAAGATTAACCATTCTCATATTACAAATACAAAATCAGAAATCATAAGCACTGAGAAAACATATGTACAATATCACAGCTTGTGGAAGGCTTTTAAACTTTTCCCAAGTCAATACCTTCATTCTCAAATGATTTTCATCCCTCTTTGTATTTATTCAAATTGGAAATGGCACTTCACATTTACAGTTCTTTATAGAGTCAACACACTTAACAAACTTTAGCAGATCTGGTTAAGTTGCTTACAACTCTGTAATACTACAGCCCATCGTGATTGGATACAGCTGTAAAAAGAGTAGAAAGTTAAAGCATATTTCTTGAGCCTTGTTGACTGGCACCTGGAATCATGAACATGCTATAATGACAGTATTGATAATAGTTAACATTTATGTTCAGGATGTGCCAGGCACTGTGCTAAGCATGTTCCGTGGATTATTCTATCTTTTCTTTCCAATAGCCCTATGAGATAGATAGTATGATTATTCCCACTTTTAGATGAAATGAATGAGGTTTAGAAATGGCAATTAACTTGTCAGTGGCCCATGTCTAGGAACCAGAAGAGCCAGGATTCAGATCCAGGCTGTTGGGCTCCAGTACCCATATTCTTCCCACCATTCACTATTGTCTCTCATGACTATGACCAGAAAATGGTATTTGGGAAGATAGCCCTCTGACTCATACTCATCTGCCCCCAGAGGCACGTAGAGGTGGTGGTCCAGGAAATCAGGCTTCTAATTTTTCCAGCTTTTGTTAACTTTTCTCTATCTGCTCTGATCCTGAAACTACTTCACTTCACTGACTGGCATTCACACACTCAACATTAGTGAGGTGAGCAATAGATTTTCAATATACTTTTTAGTTTTGCAGTGTCTGTTTTGGGAGGGGGTTCTCCCGGAGGTGGGGACCATTTGTGCATGTGTAGAGGTTTAAGAAAATCAGTCACCACTCAGTCCAGAAGCCACTGGTGCAGTGTAGTGGAAAAAGCTACAGATACAAGATTAAACCTAGGATTTCTAAATTGGCTCATGAAAATGAGGTATCTACATTTCTAGCAATATCTGGTCTCATAAGGTGCATGAGAAAAGTCTCTCTCTCAAAAATTTGAAGACATAGCTAACTATTGATGTAATCTTAAATTATCAGTTGATGCTCAATAAATATTTATTAAATTGAGAACAAGTTTGGGATGAATATCACAGGATGGATTTAGAAGTGCTTTTCAACTTTAGAGAATGCACAAATCAATGTGAACAGAGGTGGATGAGTTAGACCTTATTTTAAGAAAAGGAAATGACACCTTGACTAGTGACTTTACTATTAGTATTAAGTTAGAAAGACGCGTGAAATCAGCAACAGGGTAAAGGAACAGTTTAAACAAAGTCTTGGAAGTGGTGATAAAGGTAGAACATGTCAAGAGCATGTTGTCATTGCACCTGGTCTCAGCATGTGGCAGTGTAAGGTGAAAGACACAAACTTGAGCTTTACATCCTTAGAAAAATTTTAAAAAGAGAAAATGACCAAAATAAGATTAGAGGAATTGAAGAGGTCTCATCATGGATCTCTTTGGGGATCATTTTCTTTGTAATATTCTGAAGCTTATGTTTTATTTTTATTTTTCATTTTTTAGTTTTTTTTCAAGACAGAGTCTTGCTCTGTCACCCAGGCTGGAGTGCAGTGGCATGATCTTGGCTCACTGCAACCTCCACACTGCAGGGTTCAAGCAATTCTCTTGCCTCAGCTTCCCTAGTAGCTGGGATTACAGGAGTGCACCACTACGCATGGCTAGTTTTTGTATTTTTGGTAGAGATGGGTTTTACCGTGGTGGCCAGGCTGGTCTCGAACTCCTGACCTCAAGTGATCTGCCCACCTCAGCCTCCCAAAGTGCTGGGATTACAGGCATGAACTACAGTGCCCAGCTGCTTATGTTTTATAATTAGAAAGAATGATCCTCTGTTTATTTCATCTGTGATGGAGGAAAGGGTTTAGGGTTCCAGGAAAACAAAAGTGGAGAGTGTGAGTTCGGCCAGGTCCCCGAGGCTGCAGCCTTCAGCAACATGGAGCCCTCCAGTGGTGGGAGGTGTGGCTCATGTGACAAATGATAAGGCAGAAAGGTAATTAACCAATAAGAGACAAGGTGTGACCGAAAAATGGAGTTTGTGCACCTGATTACTAATTAATCAGGCGTGAGAGCACCTTGTAGATGCATTCACTATTTAATTATAGCAGCCTCTCTTGGCAAAGGAGCATATGTTCCCAGCTTAATCTACTGGTTTATACTGACATCAAATTGTCATTATCAGAAAGAATCAAGCCTTTTGATTATTTCCACTAATTTATTGAACACTTAAAATTAATGAACCCCAGTCCTTTTAAATGTGCTCAGTTGGCTTGGATGATGGGAGGAGGATGGGGGATGGGGAAAAGGCTTCATTAAAAGGACAATTTGTTTGGATAAAGGTAAAGCAAATACGTTTCATGGATGGTCTGAACTCTATTGGTGAAAAACACATGAATTCTAAAAGCTGAGCCTACAAAATGATGAAGAGAAAAATAGGATATGAGGTATATGCCCTGCTGGACACCATTGGCCTCCAGAGAACATATGGCTAAAGGTTTTGTTTCTGTTTTTGTTTTTCCTAATTATTTATGTGCCGGTTCTCTTGGAGACATTTATTACAGTTAAGTTTAATCAAAATCAAATGTTGGAAATCAATTGTTAGATTAACTAACAAGGATTTCATTTTTTGTTTTGAAAATTTAGGCAACTAGAATTTAGCATAAATTCTTTTTTTCTCACATGTGACTATCTTTAATATTAAGATGATCTTTGTATCACATGCAAGTTGTGGCTTTTGGTATGTAGTTTCAGGTGAAGGCCGAGTTCGAGTCATTCTCTGGGTGAAGGAAGGTATGCCCCCAACTATTTCAGGTGAGTATTAACACACCAAATAGAAGTGTCTAGTATAGCAGAATGTCCTCCAGTAGTTCTACAAATTCCACCTTGTCGTACTGTGAATAAACAGGCAGATATCAGTCCTAAAGCTTATATGTCTGATAACTCTCTATTGTGTTGCCCTGTAACTAAAATATGTATCTGCATGTCAAAAAATGATATAAAGGTGCATTTATTTTTCAAAACAATGAAAGTAAGAATTGAAACACATGAATAAGCACATTTCATAAATTATGGACCATATGTGCACATAGGACCCCAGATCTGCAGATGGGCTATTAGGCCTCCTCCAAATGGAAAGAAAAATTCAGGGTATCTCTAAACTTTAATTGTTCCTGGTAATTTCAGGAAATCAGGGTAAACAAACCCTCCTCAAAAGTCAGATCATTCTGTGAAATCTTTCTAACTCAAAAAGCCAAATTCTCAAAGACTAAATGTCTCCTAAGCACCTTCTGATGTATTTCATTGTTTGTTTTTGTTTATTCTGAGTCAATTTAACTATACATTTGCAGGAGGAATAAATCTTTTCAAAGGCAGAGATTTCTTTTAATTTTCAACGGCATTTTTGTACTATGTCAGAGCAGAGCCCATGCTAATCAGAAAATGATCTAATTCCTTCATTTAAATTAATAGATAAATGAGGTAAGAGAACTGGACTAAAACTATAAACAATAATCCTGAAGGTTACTACTCCATATTTATTGGGCTATGAAGAATGTGATTCAAGATTGTTTTCAGAACGTTTTCTGAGCTGCCACACACTTTGTTTTTTATGTTCCTTGTCCTTCATCTCTCTGTGCCTTTAGATGATTCAAAGTGCCTTGTTTATTGAGTGCCTTTTATGCAAGGTGTGGGGGATACCATGATGAGCAAGATGGAATGGACTTTGACTTTATGGGGTCTTATGATCTCTTGGGGATGTCAGTCAAACTACTAAGTAATCAATTAATACAGTTGTTTTAAAATAACTGTTATAAGGAAAAGGATAGTTCTCTCTTCTCTGAAAGTTTCTATGTTCAAATTCCTCAAGAAGAGATTTGATTGGTTGTGTCACTGCCTAGTCTGTAGAGGACATACCTATTGGGGAAGCTCTCATGCCAGGCGCCCTTCTGTGGATACTGGATCATCTATGAATGGCCATTCTTGGTTCAACCATCTGTAGTCTGGGTGGCGTCACTCAGCACGTAGTATGATGATTTCTGTACTAAGGATTCTTTGGAAGGACGGCGTGGTGTCTAGCATACAGAGCTTTTTAGAAGGGGTCAGTTTAACTGGAAATGCTTCAATTACAACTGCTGATAAATAGAAAGCCCATACTTCATAGAGTTGTGGATTTTAACAAAGGTGGAGACCTTACGGGCTATCCTATCCAGTTACCTCATTTTACAAATGGGGATGTGAAGTCCAGACATTAAACTTAGTCATATCAGTAGTCAGTCATATAAGCCTAGATAAGAACTCAGGTGTCTCAGCTCAGCCCAGTGTTCCTTCTGCTATACAATGTAGCCTCTAATGTGTTTACATTGCCTTATTAAGCATAGATTAACTTTTGAGTTATATTAAAATCTAGCCAGTTTTCCTACCTCGTATAGTTTGGGACAGAAAACTATTTCAAAACACAAAGAGTTACAGATTTAGTACAATATCATTCATCAGGAAGAAATTTTAAATAACATACTTCCAAGACATTGCCTGATTCTCATGGTATGTAGCATATGTGCTAATGCCAAAATTTAAACATGGTCATGTATTTTGTTTAGTGAGTAGCTCTATGTAAAACAGTAAAATTATTGCACTATCATTTTTTTGCTGAAAATAAGAATGAATGAGTGAATGAGTTAATACATCTATCTGTGTTAACTCATCTATCTGTGTTAACTCATTCATTGCATTGTTTGAATGGGTCAATCCAATGTTTGAATGAGTTAACCATCTATCTACATGTTAACCCATATGAGTATGTAGTATGCACCCATACTAAGTGCACATATTGTCCATGGTCATATGAGAACATCCAGATCATCAGGGATTCTTTTCCTAAATTTTCCCACAGACTTAAGTTTTTGTTCCTTTCTTTGATCTCTGAGATTCAGGCAGCCCTACTCTTGTTCAAAGTTAACTCACCCCTTCTTGCATCTTCCACACTTTCTCCCATCAGCAAAACAACTCATTGTTGTGTGTAGTTAACCTTTCTTTCCTTACTGGCTTCTTCTGTTCAGTGCCTCCCAATTAAAAACAAAACAAAACAAATTTGTGGATATTGAATTTTCCATTAGCAGATGCTGTCCTGCAAACTTCTCAAAAGCCTAGCCTCGTCTTCGTGCAGAGCCATGAAAACCTGGGTTGATGAAGAGCAAAGGTGTGGAGGGCAACATTTGGCTCATATATCAGGCTCGAGACCACCTACAATCTTAGCTGCTTGTTGAGTGACAAATTTCTACAGGGAAGCAAGGAGAGGCCTCATCAGGAATGTTGGTCCAGACCAAAATTCATGGGCTGCAGTTTTGAAACTAGTCTAATTTATCTAAAGATTCAGAAGACAGATCAAAGGCTGTGGTTCTCAAATCTTAAGACTATTCATTCCTCAGTGAGCTTTTTGGATGATCTGACCCAACATCTTTCCTTCCTTACCTCCAGTGCATTCCTCAATCCACTGTGATGTGGTTTCCATCTGAACCACTCAACTGGGACTGCTGTCATCTGGATCACCCATGCCCTGATTGCTAAGTTTAACAGTCACTTGTAATTCTCTCTCTTACCAGAGCTCTACTATTAACAAGGTCACTTGTGCTCTCTGGAGATGCTGTATTACTTAGGATTCCAAGACCTTCCTCTCTTCTAATTCTCCCAGTAGATCTCTGACTGATGCTTCTTTAACTCTTGGAGGCTTCTTTTTCTCTCCACAAATTTGATTGTCAATAGTAGTCATATAGAATCCTAATATTAATTGTATAGAAATCTGATAACTCTGACAGGAGACTGAAACATGTTTTCTTATCTGTTAGTGTTCTTATCTTAAGACAGGATGGTATAGAATAATTAAATTTGTGCATAGTAACCTTCCTTCATTAGAATAGCTACCTGAAGGCCTAATTTGTCCAACTAAAGACTGTGTCAGCCCTTTTGTAAGCAAGAGTAAAGGTGAAAAAAGTACAGAATATTTGTTTCCATCATCTGTGATATAAAATTGGAGTAACTAAAGATTCCTGGAGCTTTGCATGAAGTTTTAGAGAACAATCGTTGCCTGTTTGAAATATCACTGGAAATGAAGCATCAGAGACATTTTATCTGGACTTTGTGGGGCAAGCTAGGGGTCACTCTCACAAATACCCCTACTCAACCCCCAACTGGGTATTTTGGGTCTAATATTGGGAAGAAGGCAACATTGGGAGAAAACTTAGAAAGGTATTACAGTATTGGAGTTTATGAAATGTTTATAAAGCCTCTTACTGAGTGATCCTTATTCCAAGACATTGCCTTATTCCCAAGGTGTGTGGTATATTTTGTACTAATTAAATTGCCCATGGTTTCTGCTTGACCACAATCTATATACTTTTAGGTTATCCTGGAGCTCTAATTAAACCATGACTACTGAGGAATTGGGTCTGGTAGAAAAAATAACTAAGTGTTCCTCGTGTTTCTGGCATCAGGCATTTTCCCTTTTCACCTTGAAATCCTCTGGAGCTGTTATAACCACCCTTAGAGTTTCAAATACAGCTTCTAGGGCGATGATGCCAAATTCATCTTTGGGCTCAGAGCTCCTCCCATCCTTCCAATTCATATTTTTCCACTGCTTGCTGCATAGCTCCATCTGGAGACCACAAAGATACCCCAAATGCCCTGTGGCACAAACTGTATTCATCCACTTCTTAATAATACCCTTAATGGGTTGGAAGTCTCTGGCCCCTCCACCTTTGTCATCCTTCATACTCTGGCCTCTGTCTATTTTACCAACCTTGTCACTTACCTGTCTTCTAGCCCTGTGGTTCAGCAACACCAAATTTCTTATCATTCCTCCAGTGGACTTCCCATTTTTTGCTTCTGCTCATGCTCATCCTTCTGTCTGCAGTGCAACCCTCTTGCCATATACTCATCACAACCTCCCCTTTCCCTGAATAACTTCTAAGCCTTTAAAATGCAGCTGAGATTCTACTTCCCTCAGGAAGCTTCTCTTGGCAAAATCTTGCTTCCTTTCATTATCAGGTACCATTAAAAAGAACTCCCCTCAGTGCCTGTGTAGAGTTTTTATCCTCTTAATACTGACATAACACTATCAGTTCCTTGGAGGCAAGGGTGACATTTTATTTCTTTTTGTATCCCTCCTTTTTAAGGGCAGGTCTGATAGAGAAGGTGCTCACTATTTATGTTGTAAAATTAGCAAATCATGGACATGATTCCTTCCCTCCCCTCAAAAGAGGAGGCCTTTTCATTCTACTCTTTTGAGGCAATCTCTCTGCCCTTCTGACTCTGCACCAGTAATCATGTCCCAGAAAAGAACAAGTAGATATGGTTCAGCATGGTGTTGTGCGTGATGTGATATTGGATAGTTCCCACTGGAAATTATTAGATTTACATTTCAATTATGCGATGGAGATACTAGTAGAATGGTTGAATAGAAAATGCCATTTGATCATCAAAGGCAGAATCAATAGAAACTAGTTTGAATGTATGATCTGTCTGTAAGTTACTGCCCTGAGAAGTTTTTAGATTATTACCCTGCCTTTAATATGTACGGAGAGCTGTGGGAAGAACATAACCTTTGACTCAGTCATTCCATTGAGGAATGTATTTGAAGAAGATAATCAGGATTATTGAGAGATTTGCATAGAGACAGTTAACACTGCATTATTTACAATTTAACAAAGTAAAAAGAGTCTAATGTCAGACAATAGGAATTAAGTAAATTACAGATTTAAAAAATATGATATGTAGCCACTAAAATTATGTTTACAAGGCATTGAAATAATATGATAAAATGCTTAGGAAAATAGGCTAAGCTAAGCAAAATTCAAACTGGGTGTAAAAAATAAGAACAGGATTTGATATAATCTCAATTATGTAAAAATTCTGAGAAATTCTGGAAGGAAATAGAAATAAAAGGTAGTTATTGCAAGGTAGTGAGATTATAGGCAATTATTACCTTTCTTTATTTGCATTTTCTAAATATTTCATGATAAGCATGCCATATTATAAGGCAAAACACAAATGTATAATAACAAAAGTGGGATATTTTTCAGAAGTGAAGGTAATCTAAGGATTGAATAATTACTTGCTTTTTAGCTGATAAATATTTGTACAGAAACTTATAAAATGTTAAAAGACAACTTCTTTGGGAGGTGAAAATACCACTAGCATCCTAAAATAAGGATAGTATTTGGAAGTTATCACAATGAATTAGATTTTCAAATTTTTTTTTTTATTTTCTAGCTTCTACCTCTGCACCTGAATCAGCTTTAAAATGGTCCCTCCCTGAAACATGGCAAGGTGTTGAAGAAGGCTGGGGAGGATACAACAATACCCTTCCAGGCCCTGGGGATGACGTTCTCATTTTACCCAGTGAGTAAAATAACTCAGGAGATGAATCACAGACAGGCTGAACCCAGCCAGATCTTATTATGTTTCATTTATATTGTATAACACAGTAACGAGTATGGAAATAAGTAGGCACTTACGTTGTTTCATTCTTCCTCTTTTTTGGGGGGTTAATATAGGAGAGCAATTTCATAGACCAGTGAAATCCCCCAACATTAACCTAGCATATCTTCATTAAAAGTGGAATAAGTACTTGTGATGCTGAAAGGAGTTAAAATAATCCACTAGCTGGTTAATTTTCTTCATGTGTCAGAGAATGGATTTACAGGTCAGAGAATGGATTTACAGGTTCTAGTATCCTTAAGTTGGAAAGACACAGAGGGTATGGAAGAGAACAATTTATTAATGTGTTCTGATGGTTTGCCTTTGTGAATTTTGAAATACAGGACTGAGGAAAAATGTCAAGTTCTTCGGTTGCTATGAATTTTCAAAATTGCAGAGAAGTAGGTTAATAAAATAGAAAAATATCTATCTATGTATCTATTCATCTATCTATCTAGACCTATCTTCCAGTATACACATATATTTTTAAAAAGATGATTTCTTAGATATACAGAAACACGCAGTCATACTTACAAAATTCTTCTTATTTAAAAGAGAGTTTTCAAAAGTTCCAGAATATCTTCCTAGCCTGAGAAGAAAATGTTTTTCATAGGACAATTATATTTTCCCCCAAAGACCTAATTACATTTATGGTTTAATTTGAACCTCTTAAGATAATAGTGAATAAAAGAAGATCCATAATGGAAGAACATTTAACCATCTGTGAAGTAATAATAATGATAATGTCAAACATTTACTGAGAACTAACAATGTGCCGGAAACTGTTTTCCATGTACCAACTAATTTAATCCTTACAATAACCTTATGAAATAAGTAACATTATTATCCCCATTTTTACAGATGGAGAAGCAGAGGCCTATGGCAATTAAGTCACTTGTTCGGGGCCCCATGGTTTGCAATTAGGCAGAGTCAGAATTTGAACCCAAGCAGTCTTTCCTCCAGTCCTCATCTTGAACCAATAAAGCACATTCCCTTTCTAAAATGACTACGAGTAAAATAAGAGGGTCACTGTATTCTTTGCTTTATTTGTGTGGCAGAACGAAGGAAGAATGAAACAAGATATACAAGCCACCTTCTTCCCATTGGTGGTGTGTTTGTGTGACTGTGCCCAGAGACACAAGGGACAGGCGTGAGTGGGCTGACCAGTACAAACGTCAATTATTATTATCATCCCGCTTCCCCATCAACCACCTCTCTTCGATGGAGGATGTAACTTTTTGAATAAACAAGCTTGTGAGTCATTCCTATATGAAAAGAAAAAATCTGTTCTGTCTCAGCCATGTCTTTGATTAATCTAGCCAGCGGATTCGCCCTGGGCTATGGTTTTTTCCTACTAAGCAAGCTGCTTCCCCCACCCCATGCAGGAAGCAAGAGAAGCTTTTGAAGGTTGCCAAGCTTTTAGTATCCTTTGGGGTTTTTATGCCGAGCAAGGAGCCATCTTGGCCATCTTGCTTGGCCCTGCAGTTGACTGTGTCCACTGTGTGCCCTGGGTCCCGAGATCCCTGGCTTTCTCCACTATCCTTCATTCCTTTGTGTGAATGTGGTCAGCTCATAATAACATAGTATGGGCCTGAATTCTCCGTGACACTGCTCTTAAATAGCACAAATCAATGCTGGGTGGGGGAAAGGAGGTGGGGCACAGACATTGGATGTAGAGAGGACTTTCCAGTTGACCTTTCAGTGTTATTGTGAGAATCAGAAAAGTTAAGATTTTTAAAATATACACGGTTATTTTTCATTATTTCTAGCTTTCACATGAAAAGTCAGGTGAGTGAAAAACAGATGTGTAGTATATAAAAAATAAAATCCTTGCTCATTGCCCCTCTCCTGCTCATTGCCCCTCTCCTATTCTCTAATAACCCCTCTTCTATCTCCAACAAATGACCTGTGATTGATGAGCAATTGAATCCATTGTACCACTCAGATTGGGGTCTTATGCAGGAGCTGCTCTGCCTTACTCTTCCCTTCTGATTTTTGACAGACTGATATTTTGACCACTGATGGGTCTCTGGATTGAATCTAACTTTGTTTTCTGCTTGTGGTTTTGTCTCTCTCTGAACTCTCCACCTTTTCCTGGCTCCCCTTGTTTCTTTCATTCCTAGCCTTCTTTAAATCAAATAAATTTGTCCACCTGACTGTGGCGCAAAGTAGACGTTCAGTAAGCATCGTTTGAATGAAGTGCATGAACTCATTGCTCCCATTCATAATTCAATAGCAGAAATAAATCTTTGGGTTTGACAGGATTGACACATACCACTCTAAGATTTTACAGTCTGGAAAATAATGTCTTCTCCTTTGAACAGATTCCTAAGAATTATGAAATGATTTTCATGATGATAGTAATGATAGTGAGAGTAGCAACTATAACTTGAGTGCTTGGTGTGTGACATGCACTATACTAAGTATTTTAGAAGGATTTTTTTTTCATATAATTCTCACAACTACTCTATAAGTAGATTTTGTTATTATCCCTGTTTTTACAGATGAAAAATCTAGGATGCAGAGAGGGTAACCTGCTCAAGGTTTACCCAGCTAATAAATAAAGAAGCTGGGCAGAAAATCAGAGAATTTAAATCGGGAGTTCTAACTCTTCATTGTATCTTTCTTTTTTCAGAAAAACTTACCATCCATACCTGCTCTGTTATCTCCAAATTAGGCTATATATTATATTGAATTTATGCCCCTCTCTTTACCATCCACGTTCTTCCTTTAACTTGAAATAAAACAAAAATAAAATAAAAAACTACTATTTGTTGAGTATCTACTGTACGTCAGATACACTACTTGGGGCATTTAATCTTATCACACCTGCTTGGAAAAACTGGAGATACTTCCCAAAGAGGTATTCAATGCAATGAACCATTGCATTAGAACCATTCTAATGCAATGAACCATTAGTAAACGCATTTGCTTTGCATCTGGTAGCAAATGCAGTTGTAATTCAAATGAGCACCCCCTTTCCAGTTCACTTTAGCAAATATTTACCAAACATTCACTGTGTTCAAGGCACAGTTCCAGGTGCTCACGATCTGGGAACCCAGTGTCAAGTACCATATAACTGTGACCTCAAACAGCTAGGGATTTAACTGGGTTAATAAAACACACAATGCACAATAATACAACAAATAGCCATAATAAATACTGAATGTGTTTAGAATCATAGTGTCTCTGGGGTAAAGGTGGCTTCATGGAAGAAGAGGCATATGAAGTGAATTTTGAAAGATGAGGTAAGAATTAGAGGGGCAGTTATGAGACACAAGGGCTTACTGGGGATCCTTCAGGGTATAGGATGAGCTGTCGACTAGGATAAACCTGGGGTTCACATTTGGCTTCTGACATTTATAACAGTGTGACATTGGACAAGCTGTAAACCTTTCTGACCCTTATTTATAACATTAGGGCTATAATTAATATATCATAATGTTAAGAAAGATGAAATGAGATAACATCAGTGCACATGACCACCGCATAGAGTTTTGGTGGTAATGGAATTACAGATGAAAGCTGTGATTTGTAATGTATCAGGTGCTCCTTTCCTTCATTTTTCCATCTGGCTGCCCCTCTTGGCCTCTGGTATTAGCAACGCTTTGTATTTGCTTTCCAATGGCTTATTATTTAATTTTCACAACATCCTTGGGAGCTAAATAGGTAATAACTATTATTACAGTAAAAACCCATTTTTACATAATACGATTTTAATGGAACTGCTGATTTTACAAAATGAAAGTGACTGGTAAAAAAGATTTAAGTGATACTTTTGAACCTGTAATATAATTTTATGGTGTTTTGTGTATTTTAATTCATTAATAAAGGAAACATGTAGAACATTCCCATCATTATTCAAATAGAATAGCATAATTTTTCAATAAAATTCTTAGAGTAAATTGCCTATTTCCATTTTCTGGGAAATCAATTTTATGGAATGACCTCAGACCCATCCTATTCCATAAAAATAGGACTTTACTGTACTAATAAAAGATATCACTATCTTAAGTATGGTATCATTTTCCTTCAAGGCGTTCTATCTTTATGGACATTGGATTTTTAAAGAGCTGTAAATTCTTCTCTGTGGTATTATATAGAGTAAGCTGAGGTAATCATTAAGAATTTGCTCTTGTAGTTTAAGTTCATGATAACTTTGCTTCAACAAATAAGTGTATCTGACTGTCTTTGCTTTCTAAATATTGGAAAAATTGGCCTGAATGCATTCTCAACTTCTTAAGTAGTAGGAACAAGTTCTGCCTTACTATGCAAATCTCAAACCTTCATAAAGAGTAGCTGTCAAGTGGCAAAAGGATCACTCTAGTTTCTGCTCTTTAAGATGCCTCCAGTGCTTTCTCAGGATTCTGTTTTAAAGGGTACAGATATGATATCATGTAGCCTCAGCATCTTTGTGTGTTTATGTGTGTGGTAGAATTCACTGTTACATTCTCTATATTACTTTGAACTGTCCTTATTTGAAGACATGAATGGGAGAGCACTGTTTTTCTTTTATAATAGCTCTTCTGTTTGTTCTGATTTTTAATATTCAGTACCTTAAATGCCAGAGAAGCTTGTCAAAGTCATGTGATGTTCAAAGAGGGCAATATGTAATGCACCTCCTTGTTAAGTTGCAAAACATCATAATAGGTTGGTGATATGAAGCAGGATGATAATAAATCAGAAAGTAATTTTTGAGGGGAGGAACTTCTATAAAATGTTGTGATTATAGAACTATTGACTTCATTCACCTTTTTCTTATCTGAGCTTACATGTAATTCAGTATTTCATACTGAATTATAGCAGAGATGTAGGTCTACAACACCATTTAGAAACCAAACAAATATTGGTGATGTTTCTATAGCTTGTGCAGTTCTCAAATTTTGGTCTTGTACCATTTGGATGGGACATAAAAGCACTAAAGACCGCTGCCCCACTTATTCTGGATTAGCAAGTGGGAGGGGAAGACATTTAGACTTCAATTACTGGAGTCCTTTTTGTAATGTGTGACATCAGAATGGTGACAAGTGGAGTGGGTGTTCTGAAACTCTATCGTTACCTGACATACCACCCAGAAACCTAACAACGTAAAACACATATTTTATTTTGCTTACAATTTTGTGGTGAAGGGCTAGGCCGAGATGTTCTAATTTGGGTTCTTCCATGCATTGTAGTTAGATAGTGGCTGGACTGTGGTCATTGGAAGGCTAACCTTGGCTGCCTTTAGATGCCTTTAAGATGGGTCACTCATATGGCTGGGCCTTGATGCTGATTATTGGCTGGGAGCTCAGGACAATCAACTAAGAGGCCTCAGTTCCTCTCCTTATGGGTTTAATTATGGGGCTGCTTGGGCTTCCTCACAACATGATGGCTGGATTCCAAGAAGGAATAGCCTAAGAAAGGGTGTTCCAAAAGTAAGTAGTCCCAGAGACCTATTTGGAAGCCACATGCCTTCTGAGCTGGCTCTGGCAAGCTCAGAATATCATGGCCATAAATTTCTTGGTCAAGCAAGGTCTTGAGGTCTGCCTAGATTTAGGAGAGGAGAATTAGGTTCCACCTCTCAATGGGAGGAATAGCTAAGAATTTGCAGCTGTCTTTAATCTACCTCTGTGTATATGTTTATGTGTGTAAGTATATATGCATGTATGTAATTAAAAGCAGATGTACCTGACTTAATTCAAAAGGTGCTTTAGAGTCTGCTAAATTTGTGCTGTCTTCCCCGTCTGGAAAGACTTTATTTAGATTCTGTTGGCTTGCATGAATCAGAAATTACAGAACACCAGGAGACAGACTGTTCAAAGGGTTTTTAGTTTCTTTATTTTATTTTATTTTTACCTGTAATGCTTAGTGTTGATTATACCACCTCTTCTCTGCCTGGAAGTGGTATTTGTCAACTCTCCAAACATAATTGGGCCCCCAGTTTGGAACTGCTCACTTTGCCGTGAGAATGGACGATAGTTGTTGGACTGCAACTTGTGGTCAAATGTTTACATGTGTGACCAGAGCCTCTTCTTAGAAGAGAGGGATGTGGTGGGATGAGGAAAGACATGGAGGAAACATATTTTGATCATTTTCTTTCAGGGCACACATTAAAGATCAGGGAGACAACAGTTGAACTTTCCTTTGACCTTGTTTAGAAAGTGAATGGAAAAGCTGTTCTTTAAGCTACTTTTGACCCAAAATTTTAAATCGACATTATTTTCAAATAAAAATATATAAATAAAAAGAAAATCTGAAGTCAAAGATGAAAGGATCTTTGGAAACTATTTCTCCTTCCTTTTAGACAATTTCTTAGAGGGAATCGTAGACCTTAGTGAACCTTGCTTTAAGGATGTCAAAGTCATGTCCTCACCACTAGAAGGAAGAACCAGGATTTCAGACTCCACAGAGCAGGTGTTCTCACCAACATTCCTAAGCAGTTTATTTTTGAAACGATGAATGTAAATAAACTTTTCATATATCAAATTGTTTAAAAATATACTATAGAAACTTACAATTTAAAGCAGTCTAAGTATAAAATGCTTTGCTATATGGAGTCCCTTGATGAACTGATTACCTAGTAATTTATTTGTTTTATTTTGAGGTGGATTTACTTATAAATATTAATATATATGTAAATTATAGACACATACAATTGTTGAGTTGGTGGGAAACGTAGTGGCTTTCTAATCCAACTAAAATGAACCATGATAATACAAGTGTTTTATAAATTGTAAAATGCTATGAAATATGTTGATTATTGCCCAAACTTATATTATGTTTTATACCAAAGCTGAGTGAAATTTTAGTCCCCATGCTTCAACCCAGTGTTTTAAGTTGACCTCTAAAATTTATTAGAGGGACTATTATTGCTTTATTTGTTTTGTTCCTAAAATAAGATTGAATTTTGAGATGAAACACTTGGAGGCTAGGGAGTTCCTTCTAGTTGCAATGACCGTGATTCAAATGGATGCTCCCAAATAAATAGCAGCGGTCCCCTAAACTTTCGGATCAAGACCTGTGACACAGTGCTTTTGCCAGGGTGGACAATTAGGAGTTGGAATTAGAAAGAATTTTTCCGCCAACTATATATGCTTTTCTTCATAAAAATGAAAATTTGATTAAAATAACAGTACATTTTCCCTTTGACAAAATAAACATAAAAAATATAAATATATTGAAATAGGTTGAGATTCTTTTTCTAATCTTAATTTGTCCATCTCTGCTTGATTCAATCATGGCATTTGTTTCTGGGCTAATTAGAACTCACTTAGTATCTACTCTTGGGATCCAAAGTCATGTAGACCTTGACACTCTTTATGGCTTGCTAACTTGCTGGAACTAATTCGAGTTTTACTCTAATAGAGGGCTTTTACAAACCTTTTCTTGTTTTCACTCACCTGAGAAACACACTCATCGTCATGGTCTATTAGTGTTAGCGTCATGGATCATAGTCATTTTCTAGGAGGGGCGCACGTCCCCAGGATGTAAAGATCATGGGGTGGAGGTAATTGGCAAGCATGAAGTATATAAGAGACTGGGGTTTTATTTTGATACCTACTCCCACCTAGAGAATAACTGCTTTTATGATTTCAAATACTCCATCTCAGTCTTCCAGAGGTGTGACCCTATTGGGTCTCTCAGTTGTAGCCTGAGAGAATTCTAGCAGGTATTCCTGTAAAACACCTATGATGCTTTCCTTCAGTTGCAATAGGTGTAATTTTTTTTTTTTTTTTTTTTGCTACTATAGCAACTTCTTTCCTTATGCAACCTGTACAAATTTTCAGCACCAGTTTACAACTATTTCTTAAAGAAACTATGCATTACTTTCCCCAGGATTTTAAGTATACTTTGGCCTTAACAATACAAATTACAAGCTATATGGTAGCAGTAAATGCAAGGATGGCTGCTATGGAAAAATATAATAAGTATCATAAACTTGATGGGAAAGGAGAATTGATAGGGCTTAGCAATTTATTGATTGCAAAAAAAAAATAAAGAAAAATGAATCTGAAAAGATGACCAGAACTTTTACACACAGGTGAATGTGTAGGGGTACCATCAGTAGAAGTAGGGGATGCATGTAAAGGAGTAGGTTTAGCAGGGAGGATAATTAATTCCATTATAGACATATGCTCAGGTTCATGTGCAGATGCCTAGATAGTAACAGGAAATATGGACCAGAAGATTAAAAGGAAGGCCAACTGAGAATCTGGATTGCAATTTGGTAATCCTCAGAAGAATTGACTAAGGAAGCCTTGAGTATTGAATGGGGATTAGGACTCATATGAGAGCTATTGCAGAGAGATATAAGGATTGGGTAGAAGTCAGCATCTTAGGGAAATGCTAATTTAAGTGGCAGGAAGAGATGTCATAGAATCAGTCGTCATGAAATCAGAACCAGGACAGTAGAAGGCAAGGCAAGAAAGGAGCAACACCAAGATGATGGAGGTGGTTAACAGTAAATGTTCCAAGGAGTACAAGGAGGATGGTAATTTGGAAATTGCTTGAGAATAAACTGTATCCTCTGTGCAGGCTCCCACTAATTAAATGCAAAGCCTAATGTAACATCTCTTGCTTGTTTTATAGTTTCACACATCTGGATTATATCAGTGTCTTCAAGGATACACATATCTTTGTTAAAATTAAAAGCCATTACTGCCCATGAGCAGACTTTTAAGGTGGCAGCCAGGTTGTCCCTGGTCACTTTCTGGTTACAATACTGCCAAGTGTTCTAAATTAATAGGCTCAGGTATTAGGTTCAGTTCCACCAAACTGGTTAATGTGCATAGCTTAATCAGCTTGATTTGGAAAACAGAATAGGTTATGTCATTTAAGAAATTACTGTCAGTCAGGCACGGTGACTCATGCCTGTAATCCCAGCACTTTGGGAGTTCAAGGCAGGTGGATCACTTGAGGTCAGGAGTTTGAGACCAGCCTGGCCAACATAGTGAAACTCTGTCTCTAGCAAAAATACAAAAATTAACCTGGCGTGGTGGTGTGCACCTGTAATCCCAGCTACTTGGGAGGCTGAGGTATGAGAATCACTTGATCCCGGGAGGCAGAGCTTGCAGTGAGCTGAGATCTTGCCACGACACTCCAGCCTGGGTGACAGACCGAGACTCCATCTCAAAAACAACAACAACAACAACAACAACCAAACAAACAAAGAAAACAAAATCACTGAATCACTGTCCTTTCCTAAAAGTAGAGTATTACAAAAACACAATACAATACAAAATATATTTTGTTTTAAAATTTAGGAGATTATGTATAACTCTTAGAATGAGTTCAATTCTGGAGGTAAGAATTGAAGTCCATGTTATTTAAAACAGGCAACATTATTACTCTATCAGAGCTCATTGTTTAATTACTTTCAGCTCTGGAATACTGAAAGTGGCATCCATAGGTTTTAATATTTATTTGGGGACATTGATATCAGGAACTAATATCTTTAAAATCATTGGTAAAGAGAATGACCTGCTATCCTGGTTTACCCAGGACTGAGGGTTTCCTGGGACATAGGACTCTCATTGATAAAACCTGGAAAGTCTGAGGCAAACCAGAATGAGTGGGTCACCCTACTAAGAAATCACCATTAAAGTTTGTGCCAACCCCGTATTCTATGATTTGCACTGCAACAAGTTTGCTGAGGGTTAATGAAAATTTCCCCTGATTAAAATGCATAAACATAATTTACCTAGTTTTATTGCCCCAAGAACTTTGTCTCATGGAATTAATATTCTTTGGGAGTGTTACAGAGGCCTTTCTTACAAAAGAAGGGAACCTGAGTGATTACATATGTATTTTACCCCCTTGGTTGGGATTGGGAAGTACAAGCCAAGCAAGGAGCAGCTGCCCATGGGAGTTTTTAATGCAGAGCAGGGCTCTTTTCACATGTTCTCATTGAATTACTTCTTTTTCTCTTTATGGTCTGTTTTCCATGTAGATTTTTTTGGAATGTAAAATTAAATAATTCATGATTTCTCAATCAATGGTTTAGGTAGAGTTGCCATTTCTTGAGTTGATTATACTCCCTTGAGGGAGCTTTTGGAGTCTCCTCATGTGCAGAGGTTTAGAGATAAGAACTTTGCTGAAGTGACAAGGTCTTTATAGGTACAGGCAGGCCAGCAGGGGCAGGAATGGCATAGTTGGCTCATTGCTGACCCTTGGGTTACCACACTGTTAAGCAGCTCAAGAGTTCTTAACATTTTATGTGTCCTAGATCCCTTTGGCAGTCTGGTAAAGCCTAGACCCATTCTCTAAATAATTTTTTGATATATAAAATAAAGTAGAATTATAGAAGAAATCAGTTATATTGATATGGTTATCAAAATATTAAATAAATAAATATTAAAATAAAATGTGACAAGCTCCTCTGTTAGAAGGTTGAGTAACAGCACCTAGCACCGGTTCTAATAGGTATCATAATTTCCATGTCATTATTGCAGAAATTCTCCAAAAAGGGCTGCCATAAATTTTGTTCCTTTCTATAAATGCTTGCTGCTCCTTCATGGAGACATGGGGCTTCCTGCCCTCCTCTGGCATCTGGGCTGGCCTTTGTGACTAGATGGACTGATATAGACTGTATTAATAAAATAATGTTCTGGGATTTTGAAGCCTAGGTCACAAGAACGCTTGCATTAGATCCTTTTGCCTGGAAGTCTCATTTGCCATTGGGGTGTTTCCTTTGAGAACACAGCCTTTAGGCTATGGAAATCCAAATCACATGAAAAGGTCATTTTTGTAGCACTGCTTGGCAGCCCCAGATGGAGATAAGCTGTAACCAAGAGCCAATCTCAGCTTCCAGCTGTGTACGTGATCTATCTTGGATATCCAGACCAGTTGAGCCCAATAATGGGTCTTGCTGAGAATTCTGAGGTTTTCTTTATCTGCAAGTACATTAAAAATCTCCTATTTTTATTTTTAGGTCAATGTTACTCAGGATTTCTTATGTCTACTAAATAATGATACTTAGAAGGGACATTCTAATGTTCAGTTCATTAAGAGTATATACATAGGCACTGGTGGAGCAAATGGTCCAAATGCCATCCAAGAGAGCTAAAAGAGATTAAAACCCCTTGCAAAGCCAAAATTGATTTACATTTATTCCATCACTGCTGTTTGCATGTGTGATATGAAAACAGAGTTCAGAAATCATGCATTTATTGAGCAACTGTTTACTGGGTGCATAACTTATTATGTGCCACTTTGCCTCATATTGGAAATAAAATGATGAGCAAAACAGTTTCAAGACCCACCTGGAACTTACTGCCTAGTGGGGGAGATAGAAATATAATTGCATGTAGTTAAAAATGAATATGACTAACAAATGTGCTATAGGAAACATTCAGAGAGTGATGAAAGCATATACTGTGGGACCTGGACCTGGACTGGCATAGAAGTAAATTCAATTACAATTCATATTTGAAGGCTGAAAGCAACAATTTAGATATTAACTATAACTAGTAAGAAATTTACCAAGGATTTCTCAAAGTGTTTCCTCTGAAACTGGCTCCTTGTAAGCATCACATGGAAAAATAAATAAGTCAAACAAATTTGAAACATTTTGGACTGAGCACAGATAAATACTTTTTTTTTGGTTTCTGTTTTTTTTTTCAAAGCCTTTTATATGACAGTGTGGGTTGTATAACTTTCGGAGGGGGATATAGTACGGGCTATTCTCCAGCATGTTTGATCATGCAACACTTTTATTCACAGAGCAGCTTATATGCTGAGAATTCAGGGAAACCCTTTGAGTACAAAGAGTTCTCACACCTAATTTAACACTCACAACAATTCTGGGAGTTTTAGTGTCCAGGTATTAGGAATTAGGAGTTTAGGTATCCAGGTATTAGGCAGATTAAGTCTTCTGTGAATAACAAAAACCTGAAAATTATTATTTTTATTAAAAATTATTATTACAGTATGAAGTTGATAGATATGTCAGTTTATATCTCTCTTACATAAAAATCTATTCCATGGTGTCAGGGACTTGGACCCCTTCTACCTTTTTGTCCTCCAGTATTTTTCTATTTCCAAATTCACTGTGTGATCCATCAATGTGCTGGAGCACCAGCCATTGCAGCCACATTCCAGGCAGTAGACAGGAGAAAGGATTCTTCTTTTACTTCTCACATGACACTTCTGTTTACATCTTAATGGTGTAAACTTAGCCACGTGGCCACTTCTACCTGGAAAGGAAGCTGGGAAATGTAGTCTTTTGGTTAGGTGACAATCTATTTAGCTAAAAATTGGAGTTCTTATTACTAAGGAAGGATCTTATTACTGGGAAGCAGCTAATGGCCTCTGCCACATTTTTTGTTTTCACATTTTACAGTTGAGGGAAATGATCGCAAGAAGGCACGTCCAAGAAAGCTCAGAGATCACAGAGACAGTGGAGTCAAATCTAGGCCTCTGAATTCCTTGAATCTGTCTAGTTCATTACACTGTTCCTATTTAAACATGTGGGAGGAAATAAAACAGAGCCTTTAGAAAGTGGTGTTATTAAAGGTCATGGTGATATACACAGATGACACCATTGCAAAGTCTATTTTAAGGAAAAAGTATGAATATATGTTTCTTAGAACATATCCCCAGATTTGGAAATTAGTGGTATTTGATTAACAAACAATTGCAAGCAGTAAGTGACTGCCTTTTGTTTTGGCTTCATTATCCAGGCCAGGATTCTGTTTGTTGGGCTGCTGTGCACTCCAGGGCCTGCTCTGTGTCTAATGACTTATCCTTGCTTTTCTTCATTTGTAACATCGACAATGCTCTGAAAGCCCTGGATCTTGTTTGAAACCATCTGTTTGCCTCTTTATTTACATGATGACGTCACCTGATTGCAATTTAGTGTCTGGATAAAAAACATTGCTCTTACCTAGATTGTGCTGGGTTTTTGTCAGGCTTAATGACAGACAACCCATCTGACTGCATTTTTCAGGCAGGAGTAGTGTGTGGAGAGATGGTGTCTGTAAAGCCCATGCACGGAGGTGGTGAATGTTCTGCACGGTGCCCAGGCTGGCCGGGGTGTGGTCAGCAGTGCAAATGGCAGGCACTCCTCTGCTGTCTTCCAGAATATTATTGACACCAATGGGGCCTTCTCATCTTTGTTCTCCCTGTGTCCAGGGAAGCTCCAGAAGAGGAGAAGTTCTTTGTATATTTGTTAGAGGAGTGACCGAGTGAGTGAATGAATGGATGGAGGCATGGTGGATTGAATAGAATGCTGATTAAATCCCAGCCGCTCTCATTCATTCATATTGACAGCATAATCAGTGAACGTGTGATGGATCAGCAGGAATGATTGCTGTTGGCATAGTGAGGCTGAATGCCTTGGGGTGTTTGCTCAGGGGACATGGCTGTAGTCCCGAATCAAAACTCTGACACTGACACATCAGTCCCCTTCCCTCTCTCCTCAGTATATCATAGGGCAGGAAGTAGTGTGTGGCACCTCCTTCTTGAGAAATCTGCGGGGATGGGTGTCTAGAGCAGAGTTTCCTCCCATAAGTTGAGGTATTGATAATTCCAATCCTCACCACATCATTTTTTTTTCTTACTAAATCCTGTGGAAAAGAGAAGTGGGCAAGATCCTGTGATGGTACACATTTTGTGAATAGGGTTTACATTTAGCAAGATCACCTGTAGTGAGGAAATAGAGGCACATACCTTAGGTAGAGTGGTTCCCAAATTGCTGACTTCTAAATGCTCCTGGAGAAAAATGGGAAAATCAGCCCCTCAAGAAACAAACGTGTCTCTAAGATTCCAGAGTTCTGGTAATATGGGAAAGAACTTCTGGGGCCAAGGCTCTCCTGGAAGCCCCATGACTCTCTCTTGCTCCTCAGAGAAAGCGTCCTGCCTCTATCCCTGCCTTCACCCCAGGTTGCTTTTCATGTACTACAAAGAGGATCAAGAGCTTGGTTCACAATTTGTGTTTTCCTTCACTCTCACATTGACCTCAGGGAGCTGAGGGAAGGGTATTTTAAAAGAAAAACCTTAGACAAATTAAATTTAACAGAGTTTAATTGAGCAAAGAACCATTTGCAAATCAGGCAGCCTCCTGAGCCACAGTAGGCTCAAAGAGACTCTCGTGCAGCCATGTGGTGGAAGATTTATGGACAGAAAAAGGAAAGTGATATACAGAAAACAGGAATGCGGTACAGAAATGGCCAGATGGGTTCAGCCTTTGATTGGCTGAAACTCTGTGATGGGTACAAGAGTAGTTTACAGTCTGTTTACATATCCAGTTACATTACAATTCACTACCTACGGAGAAGCCTTTAAGCCAGACTTAAAATATGTAAGGAGGCAGCTTTAGGCTAAACTTGATTTAACAGGTGTAATCTCCCATCCAACTCCACTGCCTCAGCTTCTTATCGACTACACAGCCCACCACAGGTGTGTTACCTCACCACTCTCCTTTATGACTCTCCTTATGTTCGTTCCTCTTCCTTTAGTTGATTTGGTTTAATGAAAGGTGTACTGACATCTACATGCATTTGCACAGAGCACAGAAGCATGGGGGTGTAGATCTATCTTAGCTGTCTAAGTTAGTAGGGGGCTTCCAACATAGGTTTGAACGATGACTTACTGAAGAACAAATAGAAAATATCAAAACTTTTATTTTTCCTTAATCTATTCCTTGAACATTTTCTTTTTGTATATGTTTTATTACGTAGATAATATTTATTACATTAGTACATTAGTATTGCAGTACATATTTGTAATTAGCAATTTATTAATATGTTTATGAGAAAGTAAATCATATTGGGAATATATGGTTAAAATTTTATCCTTCCAGAAAAGGAATATTTGGCATTTACTTGAGTTTTAATATCATATTAGTGTTTATTTACTGTAGCAAGCATCCTCTTTTAAAGACATGTTAGTAAAATATGTGCTATGTATGCTATACGTGACCATATATGTGTGTGTGTGTGTATATATATATATATATATATATATTTTTTTTGAGACAGAGTCTCATTCTGTCACCCAGGCTGGAGTGCAGTGGCATGATTTTGGCTCACTGCAACCTCCGCCTCCCGGATTCACGCAATTCTCCTGCCTCAGCCTCCTGAATAGCTGGGATTACAGGCGTACACCATCACACCTGGCTAATTTTTTGTGTATTTTTAGTAGAGACAGGGTTTCACTATGTTGGCCAGACGGGTCTGGAACTCCTGACCTTGTGATCCACCCACCTCGGCCTGTGTTGGGATTACAGGCGTGAGCCACCGCACCTGGCCTGTATATGGTTTTACAAAAGATTTAAAAACCAAGTGACAAAATATAAAGTGAGAAATTTTACTTCAGGAACCAGAGCTAAGGCTAGACTGTGAATTTGAAATAATTTTTTTTTCTTATTTTGTTGGAAATAGGTTATCCTTTACAGAAACCGGAGAAACCCAATTTTCAAAATCAGCGGGCTTTAATTTTTCTGAGGCCTTGGTCTTGGATATTGATGTTGCATGATACTTGGGGGCTTCCTGAAGCTTTCAGAGTCAATTTCAAACGTATTTGTTTGGACTGCAGAGTCCTTTGTGATCTGGCCTCATTGTCTGCTGTTCTCTTGTGTGCATTGTTGCCCAGTTACACTTATCTAATCACTGTTCTTGAATGGAATCGACTATGTCTTTTCCAGTTATTTTTACTTGCTCTTCTTACTACCTGTAACTTTGTTCACTTCTCCTTTCTTTTCCTTTCTCTCCCTCCCCACCCTAAACCTCTCTTTCAGCTTATTTTTGTCCTTTAATACTCAACTTGGTGTCACCTCTTCTAGAAACTGTCCCCGAATCCTCATTTGATTTAATTCTCCTTCTGCCGGGTTCCTACAACACCTTGGATATATTTCTGTCATATACCCTTATTCTGTAAATATTACTTACTTTTATGTCACCTTGAGAACAGAGGTTATGTCTTATTTGACTTTTTTATATCTCTAATGCAAAGCAGAGGATTTGACTTATAGCCACAACAAACGCTAGAGTAAATAAATGAAAGAGTGAGATGCAGTCACTGACTAGTCCCTACTAAAGTCCCTACTAAAGTATTTCCAGGACTTTTGGGAAACTAAAGGGGGAGATGTCACTGTGTCACTATCATACTGAGAATCTTGGCAAACAAAGGATGGATGGAGGGTGACCATTCCCTAAGAACCTTAGCAACTGACAAGGAGGTGCTGATTTTCTCTGGAAGACCTGGTGGTCTGCTGCAAAACTCAATCTGGGAATCATTCCACATTAGCATTTATTTATTTAGAATCCCTGGGCCAGAAATGTACTCTCTGTGAGATGCGTTTCCCTGCAGGTAAGAAGATATACTATGCAAGGAGGGGGTGGGTTCATTCCTTTTCTTGATGAAGTTCTCTGAACTCTAGTATTCCCAGTAGGCACCTCTCATTTCCCATCTCCCCTGGTGAGCCGGTGGCCTTTCATTCAAGCTCCTCCACACAGTTTGCCTCCTCCCTCCTCCCGCACCTTCCACCTGAGCAGTTGACGGGCCTCCTGTGGCTCAGCACCTGAGGAGCTGATGGGCCTGGTGTGGCTTGCCAATCAGGAGTTTAGAGCTCTCTGGGGATTTACTGCCTTCCCAGCCTGCAGGCCTCCCGTGGCTCAGCATCAAGGTGCCTGACACACCTCCTGTGGTTTTAGCTAGTGAGCAGCTTGTGGATCTTCTGTTTGCTGTGAAATGGTTTCAGAGGTTACCTTTTTCTCATTTGTATAGTGTGGATGCACCTGTTTTTGTTTGTTTTCTTTTTTGGTGAAACTATACAAGAAAGAGTGTAAATGAGTAAACATTGATGCAGGCTTAGAGCTATGACATTGGCTACTGTGAGGAAGCCCAAGTTTTGCCGTTTGCAGTGCAAGGCCTAAATCCCAGTATGGTGAGGAAATTATTCGTGACTGAGAGAATTGTAGAGTAACTCTTCTTGGCTCCTACTGTACATACCTGGCATTTAATGATATCTTGCAAGTCTGAATGAATTAAGAATGTTTCTAATACTTCTTAAATTAACTTATTAATCTGAAAGCCACTGAGGGAAGGCTTTAGGCAGAGCAAGCTGGCCCCTAGTTCAAGTGGAACAGGAAGGAAATGGTTAAAGGATTTTAAACTGCTAAAGGGGGCTTTTACATTTTTCTGGGAAAGCGGCAGTTTGCATGGAAATCACAGCTTTTATACATTAAGTATGGTTATGAGTCTTTTCCCCAAAGCTGTGTGAGAAATGTGGACTTTTTTTTTTTTTCTCCCCAAAGGAAATGGAGAATCAGGACCAAAGACTCATGTAGCTTTATGCCTAGGTTTTTCAGGTAACAAAGAGAAGGGAAAGGCTTGTTCTTAGAAAATATAGTATTTTATTAATAGCATAGTTTTTGCCACCCCATGCTTAGTACAAGCCTCACCCAGAGAGGAAAACTTTAACCACAATTTTTATAAGCTCTACTATTCCAGTATCTTTTCTTTTCCTATCCTATTTCTATAATCTCCCATCACGGTCAAGCCCAACTCACATTGCATTAATAAGGACCATACCAGAATTTCAGTTCCAAGCACTGCACTTATTTTTTCAAGATCTGAGGTTACTTGAATACTAGTGGTCAGAAGTTAAAATCAGAAGGCCATAAAATATTGCCAGTAAAAAATAATGTAAGAAATAGTAGAGATATTCACATTTATTGTTTTTTGTCAGAAAAAGTAATAAGTTATATAAATATAAGGCCATAGAAGACTATGGCATGTTGAAAAAATATCAGATCCTTCATTTAAAATAGGAACAGTTATTATAGAGTATGGTGATAACAGTAGTAGTACTAGCAACAATGTTCCCGTTATTATAATAATATGAGTTCAGTTTTTTTAATGTTCCAAGCATGGTATTAAATATTTATTTTATCTCACTAAAGCTTTGTAAATATGGTATGACATTGGTAATACCATATTACCAATATTGTAAATATGGTATGACAAACCATCTTTGACACACTATGGAATCAAGATTGAGAGTAGTTCTGTTGATAAAAAAGCCAAACTGCAAAATATTTGAAGAGATTTACTTTGAGCTGAATATGAGGACCATGTCCTGTGACACAGCCTCAGGAGATCCTGAGAACTTGTGCCCAAGGTGGTGGGGTTACAGCTTGTTTTTTTATGTTTTAGGGAGACATAAGACATCAATGAATACATGTCAGGTATACATTGGTTTGGTCTGGAAAGGTGGGACAAGTGGAAGTGGGAAGCAGGCTTACAGGTCATAGGTGGATTCAAAGATTTTCTGATTGGCAATTGGTTGAAAGAGTTAAATTATTATCTAAAAACCTGGAATCAATAGAAAGAAATGTCGGGGTTAAGATAAGGGGTTGTGGATACCAAGGTTCTTATTATGAAGATGAAGTCTTTAAGTGACTACCCTTAGAGGTAATAGATGTCAAATATTTCCTATTCCAAGATTTATAAGGTGCTAGACTCTCGGCTAATCTCTTCAGGATCTAAAAAGGACCTGGAAATGGAATGTGAGTCTCTAAAGAATGTAAATTTCCCCCATAAGAGACAGCTTTGCATTGCCATTTCAAAATATGACAGACAAATATATTTTGGGGTAAAATACTTTGATACTTTTAGGACCTGCTAACTGTCATGTGATGCTATACTAGAGTGAGTTTGGAATTTAGTAACTTATTGCTCCAAAATAGTCTGTCAGTGTTAATATATCTGTTTTAATGTTAATGCTGGTCGGTTGTACCTAAATTCCAAAGGGAGGAATGTATAATGAGGTATGTCTGATGACCACTTCTTCCAGTCGTGGCCTGAGATAGTTTTTCAGGGTTCTTTGGAATCTCCTTGGCCGAGAGGAGGATCCATTCAGTTGGTTGGGAGACTTAGAATTTTTATTGTATTTTATTTTGGTTTCTTAACTTTATTTTGTTTCTTAAACTTTAGCATGCATAAAAATCAATGGAAACGTTTTTAAATTACTAGTGATCTATATTTTGAACCAACTCTGTAAATAGTACTGAAACTGAAGTAGGGTGTCTGTGGACCTACTAGCTAGGTTTGTGAAAAACACTAGCTTAGAGGATAAATAATATTCCCTGGGTCCCACAGCTAGAAAGTGAATGAGCAGGATGTAAATCCAGGTGTGTCTCATTCCTGCTGCTCTCTCCATGCTGGCCTCCATGTTGCTTTGTACCTGAATGAAGGTTCAATGATTACCTTGCTTGTCTTAGACATCTAATTCTATATGACTATCTGACATCTTTATAATTAGTATTAGACTTCTATAATTTTGTTCTTTAAAAAATTTTGAACATAATACATAATTTTTTTCTGTTCAAAATAATATAAAAATATACAAAGCAAAATATCAAGAACCATTTAGCCCTTTCTTTTTGCCCTCCCCTGGATAACGGTTGTTCTCAGTTGGGATTGCATTTTTTAAAAAATATGTGTATTTATTTATATAATGTATAACTTTAAAATTATTAATTAATAAGTATTTTACTACATATCAGTTTCTATCCTTAGCATTTTGGATGAATTCACTTTGGAATTCTCACATCACCCTGTGAGGCACTATTACTGTCTCTCTTTATCAGGTAGGTGGGAAGCTGAGAAACAGAGATCATAAAACTGATTGATAGAGGGAAATTTTCAACCCAATAGTTTGACTCTAGATCTCTTATATGCCATGCTAAAATGTTCCTTAATTCAGCAATGAAAAACATATGTTTTAAGTATTCATATGTGACTTCCAAAAAAGTTAAGTATGTATTCAAAATACTATCATATCAGTAATGACAAATCTACTGCATCCTTTTAAATGACTGTGTAGTTACCCAGAGTAGGAATGTGATATAATTTATTGAATTACCATCTTACTGATGAACACAAATTTCCCCCCAGTTTTTTCACTTTTGTAAACAATACAACAACAAAATATTTATGCCTCATTGTACAAGTGGGAGAAGTTTTTCAGGTCAGTTGATCTTAAAGTGAATTCATAGACTACCTACAGCTGTGATCACCCAGGTTACTTCTTTAAAAATGTAAAACATACCTTATAGGAACACATAATTACCATATTATAAACTCTTTCAGAAACTGGAGAAAAATAAAAATCTTCCTAATTCATTCTTAAGGCTATAGGATTGATTATAAAATTAGATAAAGGTGGCACAAAGAAGAAAATTAAAGGCTAATCTCATTGACATTGAGAAGTCTTACCAAATCAAATGTACCTATGCTTCCAAAGAATCACAAATTATAGTTAAATAGGGTCTAATCCCAGGAATGCAAGGATAGTTCTAGAACCTCAGGAAAAAAATCTAACATAATTCAATAAGACAAAATTAGAAGTCTCTCTCTCTTCCCCCAAGATTGTACTTTCTTTTTATAATAATGAGGCACAACATTCAGTATATAAAGAGCCAAGAATAACTAAATAAGTTTTATTCTTTTTCTTCCCCTTGCCATGTGCAGTGCCAACCTCTGCCTATACTACTCTGTCGCTTTATCTGAGTAAGGGCTTCTTAAATATTCAGACTGTCCAAGGTTCCAGGGCACATCAGGGCCATGGGAAAGTGTTGCATATTTTAGGGGGCTGAGGGTAAGTGAGCAGAGAAAACTATTCCTAGGGCAGTGGGGCAGTGAGAAGGATGGTATTAGTGGGTTGAAGAAGGAGAAGATGAACCGAAACAAATTAATTGGCTTATCATGGTTCCTAATCACAAGTCTTGGAAAACTTGGGATACTGAGGGTAAAATTTCTCTCTTATAGAAGCATCTGAAGTAAAGAAATGTGAAATCTAAGCAGACATTTAAAACAAGATTTTTGAAGGCATTTCATGTTTTTTATTGTTGCTTTCTTTTGGTGTAAAAAATATGCTGTCTTCCTCTTGAATGTGGCATAGAGTATTTGCATCCCTTGGTAAAGGGCAAAAGTTAATAATTACAGTATGTTAAACTCCTCTGCTTCCCATTAGAAGAAAAAGTGTTTACATGGTAATATCAAGCAGATTTTGTGGGGTATTTTCCAAGACCCCAAATTAATTTTTTAAAAAGCATTTGATAAATTTCTATCTGTTAAAACTCAACAATAATTTATTATTATAGAAATAGGGGAATTTCTCCTAACTGGATATAAGGTGTTTACAAGAAGTCCATAGGAAATATTATAATTAACCGTGAAAGGTTAATTTCATTCCTGTTAGTGTCAGGAACAAAACATGAATGCCTACTCTTATTTCTATTACTGGAGATACCAGACAATGCAATAGTACATGAAAAAATTAGGATAGAAAGCACCGCCACTTGAAAGAAGCAGGAAAACAATTACTGGTAAGCCTACATTGTTTTGTTTTTTTTTTTTTCTAGAAAAATACAAGATATTTAAGTAAAATGGCTGGCAATAACACTAGCATGCAATGAACAATAGCATTCCTGTATAATAGCAGTCACCAATTAGAAAATGTAACAGACAAAAGATTCCACTTTTGATAGAAAAAGATAAAATACCTAGATATAAACAAAAAGTTCATATGTCATATGAAGAAAAACCCCCTGAAAACCTTGCTAAATAGGTGGAATGCCATACAAATACAGGAAGACACAATGATGCAAAGATTCTCCCCCACATGGATTTGTAAATTCAAGTAAGCTTAGTTAAAATTGCATTTAGAATTTAAAAAATTAGAAAGTGAGAAGCTGATTCTAATATTTTTAGGAAAAGCAAATATACAACTGGCAAGGATTTTAAAAACAGATTATTTTGGGGAGGGTTGGTCTAGATAAAACAGGTATGATATTGTCATAGGAAGAGGTAGGAGAGGAAATTGAATGAGACAAAATAGAGTCCAGAAACAGACCCATGGATATAACAGAATGTACTTAGTAATTAAGATGGTGTTTCAGAACAGTGGGAAAAGACTACATTTCAGTAAATTATGTTGGAATAGTTGTCTACCCTTATGCTAAAAAAAATTCTGTTGTGTTCTCAAGTCATGCCATGCCAGATGAACTAGAGTCTTATATTAAATATAAAGGAATCAAAAGGAAATACAAGAAACTATTTTTGTATGCTTCTAAAATATTCTGTATTTCTAAAGTGTGTTTGGGAATATGCTTAAGCTAAATTTTCCATTTGCTTTATTTTGTATCTTTGAGTATTAGCTCTTGGGATATTGAATTGATTATTGATTATTCAGTATATCTCTTTCATAGTTTTCTGATTTTCCTTGTGTTTATAATACTTTGTTTGCCTTCCCATAATTCCACATTTCAGGAAGTTGTCTGTAGTAATTATGGACCAGTGGCAACAGGGAGAACTTTCTAGAGAGTAATCTATGCAAGATAATGAAGTTTGATCTTGTCCTAATTTAACTTAGCAAGCAAAAACTGAAGTCAGAATAAATTGAAACATCACACTGAACTCCAATTCCAGTGGCAGAGTCAAATTTTGCCTAGATCCACAGACATTCAACAGTGTGAAGCATTCCACAAATACACAAAAGTAAAAATTGCAAATATGAAGATAAAATGAGAAGGGAACATTACATATCAAAATGTAAATTAAGAGACATTAGAAACAGGAAGTCGAAGCCAGGTCAAATAAGAAGTCTGCACAGCTTATTCTCTTTCTCATATTTCTTATATTGCTGTCAGCAGAAAAAAATTACATGTCTGACAAGGACTGAAAGACACACACACATGCAAATGTGTATGTGTGTGTGAGAGATTCTTTTTTAATTTGTATTTCAAATAAAATTATGGCTAGTCTCTACTTTTAATTTTAATTCAGTTTTTTAAAAGATTTTAAAGTAGTGTATTTACTTTGTTCAAAATCAAAGAGAAAAAGATTTCTCATTGAAAATTTTCCCTTCACCCGTGTCTTCCAGCCAGCCGGTTTCATTTCCTGAAGATGACAGTGTTACTGGTTCCTTCCTTTGGTATCTCTTCAAAGATATTCCATGCTGCATATGCAAAAATTAAAAAAAATTATATTTATTTTTATTCACTCCCTTTGTATAAATATTACAAACTGTACACTATGTGTGCCTTGCTTTAAAAGCTATAATTATTCCATATAATTATTCCATATTAGTACAGAAAGATATGATTATTCCATATTAGTACAAAATGCACTTTAATTTTTAAGCTATTTATTGAGATATAATTCACATACCATAAAATTCATCCATTTAAAGTGTACAATTCGTGATTTTTACAGAGACATGCAATTACTGCAGTTAATTTTGGAACATTTGATTAGCCCCCAAAGAAATCCCATACCCGTTAGGCTATAACTCCCTAGTCCAAAATCTTCCCCAGTCACAGGCAACCATTAATCTACTTTCCATCTCTACAGATTTTCCTACTCTAGACATTTCATATAAAATGAATCATATAGTGAAGTTTCTCACCCTGCATAATGTTCTCAAGTTTCATCCATGTTGTAGTATAGAACTAGTCTCTATTTGAGAATGAATGGATGACTACAAAGACCCCATATGTAAAATACATGCTTGGCTTGATATATGGATGTCTAGATGCATGTGCATTAATTTCATTAACTATTTTATTTATTTATACAGCAGTCACTCATGTATTAGTTCTCATTAGTTACTTTAAAAAGAATCCTGTTCAGATAGTGTTAAGGTAATAAAGTTTTTTAAGTAGACGTTAAGTCAAATGCTCATATAGATGGATCTATCTATCTATTTATCTATCTATCTATCTATCTATCTATCTATACACACATGTAATATAAATGACGAGTTAATGGGTGCAGCACACCAACATGGCACATGTATGCATATGTAACAAACCTGCACATTGTGCACATGTACCCTAGAACTGGAAGTATAAATAAATAAATAGACAAAATAAAATAAAACTAGAAAAATAAAACAACCAAAAGTAGAACTGCCATTTAATCTAGCAGTCCCATCACTGGTTATCTACCCAGTGGAAAAGAAGTCATTATACACAAAAGATACTTGCACACGCATGTTTATAGCATCACAGTTTGCAATTGCAAAATTGTGGAACCAATCCAAATGCCCATCAATCAACGAGTGGATAAAGAAACTGTGGCATATATATATATATATATATATATATATATCTCCATCTGTGTTGCCCAGGCTGGAGTGCAATGGCGTGATCTTGGCTCACTGCAACCTCTGCCTCCCAGGTTCAAGCAATTCTCCTGCCTCCCAAGTAGCTGGGATTACAGGCATCTGCCACCATGCCCAGCTAATATTTTGTATTCTTTTAGTAGAGAAGTAGAGATGGGGTTTCACCATGTTGGCCAAACTGGTCTCGAACTCCTGACCTCAGGTGATCAACCCGCCTCAGCCTCCCAAAGTGCTGGAATTACAGGCATAAGCCACCATGCCCAGCCAGATAGATATATTTTTACACACAGAGTTTTATAGTAGAGATCATCCCTGATCTCTATTGGTTATTAGCAGGTGGAGTCCAATGCTACCATGATATGGTTTAGAGGTGAACTGAGAGTGTGACCCAAGTTCATAGTCTTCTGCAGGGTGTTTTAGGTATCCTCAGGCTCTTCTTTAAAGGAGACAAGTGTACATAAATTGCAGCACCCCTTATCTTCTCTTTCTTTCCTCCTGTTGTAACAAAGTGTTTTACCTTCTCCCAAAGATAATCCCACCTGATGTTCTCTGCATCTTAATGCTGTTATTCCTTTTCAGATACCTCAGTCCATACTTATCTCCTTCCTTTCTCTTTCTTGTCTGCAGTTTTTCCCTCTCTATATGACATCTCCTATCAGTGAACACATTTTTTGAATGCTCCATATGATTTAAAAAATTCCCTTGAATTAAAATAAATTCTTGATTCTTCTCATTCTGTCTTGGTGATTTTTGGAGAACATACATTTTCTAGTTGAAGCTATTGATAGTACTTGGACTCATAAAAATGTTTTTTCTTTTCCCAAGGATTAGACCTATATGTCTAATTACCCACTTGAAATCTGCACTGTGATGATGTACAGGTATCTTAAACCAAAATAACTCAGAGAGAATCCTCTATTCCTGCTCTCTCCCTGCCAAGCCTGCCATTGCCAGTGGCCAGCTTGCTCTTCTTCCAGCTTTCCCATTCCAGTACATGGCACCATCTTCCACTCCCAATTGCTCAGGGTTGTTCTTGACACTTTATCCAACCCTGGCTATTCTGCTTCTTGAGTATAACTCAAATATGTGTTTTTTAATCTCCTCTCTCACCACCCTAATATATGCATCATGGCCTCTTGGGTGAACCACTAGAATATCTTTTAATTATTATTCTCCTGCTGTGCTTACCCTCATCTACTCCATTCTCCCCCACTGCAGCCAGAGCACTCTTTTTTTTAAAAAAAATTATTTTTTATTTTCTATAGGTTATTGGGTAGCCATATGTAGAAAGCTGAAACTGGATCCCTTCCTTACACCTTATACAGAGAACTCTTAAAAATATGAGTTGGCTGTGTAATTTCCCTCTTTAATTTCCCCTTAGTGGCTTACTTTCATTCTCAAGATGAAAATCTCATGGTTTTTACATAGCCTCCAAAGTCCTTCCTGATCCGCTCTCTTGCCCACCTTTCCAGCCCTGCTTCTTACCTCTGTCCTCCAGATTCAGCAGTGTGGGCATTCCTGTTGCTTTTCAGTCTTTTTAAAAATATATAATTTCAACTTTTCATTTAGATTCAGTGTTTGGTTACATGAGTAAGTTATTTAGTGGAATAAGTTATTTAGTAGTGATTTGTGAGATTTTGGTGCACCCATCACCCGAGCAATATACACTGCACCATATTTGTAGTCTTTTATCCCTCAACCTTCACACCCTTCCCCCGAAGTCCCCAAAGTCCATTGTATTATTCTCATGCCATTGTGTCCTCATAGCTTAGCTCCCACATGTCAGTGAGAACATACAGTGTTTGGTTTTCCATTCCTGAGTTACTTCACTTAGAATATATATATAGTTACTTCACTTCACTTAGCATATATATATATGCATATATATATATATAAAAACTTAGCTAAGTTACTTCACGGTGCATATATATATATATATATATATATATATATATATATATATATGCACCACAGTTTCTTTACCCACTCGTTGATTGATGGGCATTTGGATTGGTTCCACAATTTTGCAATTGCAAACTGTGATGCTATAAACATGCGTGTGCAAGTATCTTTTTTGTATAATGACTTCTTTTCCACTGGGTAGATAACCAGTGGTGGGATTGCTAGATCAAATGGCAGTTCTACTTTTGGTTGTTTTATTTTTCTAGTTTTATTTTATTTTGTCTATTTATTTATTTATACTTCCAGTTCTAGGGTACATGTGCACAATGTGCAGGTTTGTTACGTATGTATACATGTGCCATGTTGGTGTGCTGCACCCATTAACTCGTCATTTATATTACGTATTTCTCCTAATGCTATCCCTCCCACCTCCCCCCACCCCACGACAAGCTCCAGTGTGTGATGTTCCCCTTCCGGTGTCCAAGTGTTCTCATTGTTCAATTCCCACCTATGAGTGAGAACATGCAGTGTCTGGGTTTTTGTCCTTGTGATAGTTTGCTGAGAATGATGGTTTCCAGCTTCATCCATGTCCCTACAAAGGACATGAACTCATCCTTTTTTATGGCTGCATAGTATTCCATGGTGTATATGTGCCACATTTTCTTTTTTTTTTTTTTGAGACGGAGTCTTGCTCTGTCACCCAGGCTGGAGTGCAGTGGCCGGATCTCAGCTCACTGCAAGCTCCGCCTCCCAGGTTTACGCCATTCTCCTGCCTCAGCCTCCCGAGTAGCTGGGACTACAGGCGCCCGCCACCTCGCCCGGCTAGTTTTTTGTATTTTTTAGTAGAGACGGGGTTTCACCGTGTTAGCCGGGATCGTCTCTCGATCTCCTGACCTCGTGATCCGCCCGTCTCGGCCTCCCAAAGTGCTGGGATTACAGGCTTGAGCCACCGTGCCCGGCCATGCCACATTTTCTTAATCCAGTCTATCATTGATGGACATCTGGGTTGATTCCAAGTCTTTGCTATTGTGAATAGTGCCACAATAAACACACCTGTGCATGTGTCTTTATAGCAGCATGATTTACAATCCTTTGGGTATATACCCAGTAATGGGATGGCTGGGTCAAATGGTATTTCTAGTTCTAGATTCTTGAGGAATCGCCACACTGTCTTCCACAATGGTTGAACTAGTTTATAGTCTCACCAACAGTGTAAAAGTGTTCCTATTTCTCCACATCCTCTCCAGCACCTGTTGTTTCTTGACTTTTTAATGACTGCCTTTCTAACTGGTGTGAGATGGTATCTCATTGTGATTTTGATTTGCATTTCTCTGATGACCAGTGATGATGAGCTTTTTTTCATCTGTCTTTTGGCTGCATAAATGTCTTCTTTTGAGAAGTGTCTGTTCATATCCTTCACCCACTTTTTGATGGGGTTGTTTTTTTCTTGTAAGTTTGTTTGAGTTCTTTGTAGATTCTGGATATTAGCCCTTTGTCAGATGAGTAGATTGTAAAAATTTTCTCCCATTCTGTAGGTTGCCTATTCACTCTGATGTTAGTTTCTTTTGCTATGCAGAAGCTCTGTAGTTTAATTAGATCCCGTTTGTCAGTTTTGTCTTTTGTTGCTATTGCTTTTGGTGTTTTGGACGTGAAGTGCTTGCCCATGCCTATGTCCTGAATGGTATTGCATAGGTTTTCTTCTAGGGTTTTTATGGTTTTAGGTCTAACATTTAAGTCTTTAATCCATCTTGAATTACCACACATCTACAACCATCTGATCTTAGACAAACCTGACAAAAACAAGAAACTGGGAAAGCATTCCCTATTTAATAAATGATGCTGGAAAAACTGGATAGCCATATGTAGAAAGCTGAAACTGGATCCCTTCCTTACACCTTATACAGAGCACTCTTAAAAATATGAGTTGGCTGTGTAATTTCCCTCTTTAATTTCCCCTTAGTGGCTTACTTTCATTCTCAAGATGAAAATCTCATGGTTTTTACATAGCCTCCAAAGTCCTTCCTGATCCGCTCTCTTACCCACTTTTCCAGCCCTGCTTCTTACCTCTGTCCTCCAGATGCAGCAGTGTGGGCATTCTTGTTGCTTTTCAGTCTTTTTAAAAAAATATAATTTCAACTTTTCATTTAGATTGAGATGGTACATGTGCACGTTGGTTACATGTAAGTATTACATGACGCTGAAGTTTGGGATATGAATGAATCCTTTCTTTCACCCAGATAGTGAGCATAGCACCCAATAGGTCGCTTTTCAGCCTTTCGTCTCTTCTTTCCCTGTCTAGCAGTCTCCAGTGTCTGTTGTTTTCATCTCTATGTCCATGTGTACCCAATGCTTGCTTCCGCTTATAAGTGAGAACATGTAGTATTTGATTTTCTGTTCCTGTGTTAATTTGTTTAAGATAATGGCCTCCAGCAGCACCCATGTTGCTGCAAAGAACATGATTTTATTCTTTTTTATGGCTGCATAGTGTTCCATGGTGTATATGTACCACAATTTCTTTATCCAATCCACCATTGATGGGCAGGTAGGTTGATTCCAGGTCTTTGCTACTGAGAACAGTGTTGTGATAAACCTACAAGTGCACGTGTCTTTTTGGTAGAATGATTTATTTTCCTTTGGATATATACTCAGTAATGTGACTGCTGGTTTTAATGGTAGTTCTATTTCAAGTTCTTTGAGAAATCACCAAACTTTTTTTCCACAGTGGCTGAACAAATTTGGATTCCCACCAACAGTGTATAAGCAGTCCCTTTTCTTCACAGCCTCACCAGCATCTATTATTTTCTAACTTTTTAATAATAGCCATTCTGACTGGTGTGAGATGGTATCTCATTGTGATTTTTGATTTGCGTTTCTCACCTTTCAGTCTTTTGTATGTATGGAGCTCTTTCCCACTTCTGACTTTCATCTCTCCTGCCTCCTTTCTCTGGAGCAACTCTACACCTAGTTAACTGCTCCTCGCTTTTTAGGTCTCAGCTGTTTCATCCTTGATCCCTCGCTGTTACTCTCATAGTATTATGTGTTTTTCTTCTTACCAATTTGCAGAGTTTGTGCCTATGTAGTAAATTTTGCAATTGTGTATCAATGTCTTATTTCCTCCACAAAATTTGTGATTTCATGAGGCCAGGAACTGTGTTTCTTTGGTTCACACAATAGTGAAGTGACAGGTATAGAGCAAGTACTCCAAGCTACATGTTGGGCATATGGAAGCGATAGCTGATAATTGAGTGCCTTTTATGTGCCAGGCACTGTAATACTTTTTTATGTGGAATTTTGCTTAATTTCTCCTGTTACCCCCATGAAGTATTATTTCTCTAGTTAGTCATGTATAAGTGAGTTAAGCCTGGAGGGACTTGGGACACAACTGAGAAATTACTGGAACTGTAGAACTACTGAGACCTTTCATATGTGTGGGCTGTTGGTGGGTGTGCATCAGTGGGATTCTGGCCATTTGGTAGTTAGGAGCAAATGAGGACCGTAGTTTATCAGAGATGGATGGGCGCTAGAAAGAAAGAAGAAACAGACATAGTCTTTTTTAGTTTGAAATGTTGCCTGGGCTTTGCCATGATCATTTTGGTGGGTATCAGAAGCAAATACTAAAAGGACTTCAGATCTTACTTCTTTCTTCTTCCAAAACTCATCCCATCAATTTCATTACCCCATAGCTCACACCTGTAATCCCAGCACTTTAGGAGGCCGAGGCTGGCAGATCACCTGAGGTCAGGAGTTTGAGACCAGTCTGGCCAACATGGTGAAACCCCATCTCTACTAATAATACAAAAATTTAGCCAGGCGTGATGGTGGGCACCTGTAATCCCAGCTACTAGGGAAGCTGAGGCAGGAGAATTGCTTGAACCCAGGTGGCGGAGATTACAGTGAGCCAAGATCGCACCATTGCACTCCAGCCTGGGTGACAAGAGTGAAACTCTGTCTCAGAAAAAAAAAAAAAAATTTCTTCTCTATGTGAAGTGGGAGACTTGTTTTATTTATGTTTGTTTCTTTGGCATATATCACAGTGTCTGACAAAGCACTTGGTAGTATTTGCTAAGCGAATGAATGGATGGATGAACAAATGTATAGGTCAGTGAGAATAGCTTTTCTTTATATATTATTTTTCTCCTGGGGTCTTCTAGTCACCTTGTATTAAAAAGAGGAATTAACTCTAAGGACAAGGATTTCAGTATGTTTACCATACAAAGATATTTTAGAGTATTGGGACTTTTGATAGAGGCTGTAGAATCCAGACATTATTGTTAGAATACTTAGAATTATCAATAAACATTCTAGGAACCTTCATGATTTCTGGGACAATATTTGAATTCAAGTGGAAAATAACATATTTTGGAAACCCCAAGCAAGAACTCCTTGCTTTGAACACATGTAATTCACTGGAATTTACAAGAAGACTTTTAAGGGACTTAATTTTTTGGGACTTTCCAAAAAATATGGAAAATATAAAAATGTTGAAAACAATAACAACTTCTACAGAAGTTATTTTGTGCTTTATAAACTATAAGCACTTTATTAATTTAGGAGCACAACACATAGATTGGTTTGTTCAGAAAATATAAATTTTGGTACAAGATATTAAAATAGAAAGTATAGATTATTTACTAAATATTTGTTAGTCAGATACTATATTTTAAACTCTCTCTTAAACATCAATTATAATTGATATATGTATGTTTAAAAAACAAAAAGGATACAAGCATCTTATTTTTAAGATTTTAATAATCTTTTGGGTTTCTTTTCCTGCAGAAGAAACAATTGAGAACTTAAGAAAAGAAGCCAATAACACTGAGAAAAATTAAAGAATCTCATAGTTTTGTGGATATATTGACCTGTCTAGTGTCAAGCAGAGACAAAAAGAGATTTATTTTTCAAAAAAGACCTGATGGGGAGAAATAAACGCATTTGATATCTGGACCTTTGCCTAAACAGCACCATTCAGGAATGAATCACTTATTTCATAGATATTCATATTTTTCTATTCAGGGTAAAAGTAAAAAATATATTTATTTACTAAAAATTGATCATATTATTCTTCTTAAGGAAACAAATCAAAACAAAAACCCACGTAGGAAAATAAGTGCTTAGTTTGGCTTTCAAACCAACTGTAACATGTAAAAATTTAATAATTGGATCACCTGAGAGTTGCCAGTTTATGCCTCTTCACATATTAAGCATTATTCGCTACAGGATTGGAGAGGGATTTTATCCCCAAACCTCGTGTTAGTTGGAATTCATTAACAATGTATGGAGGTAATAGAGTTACGTGAATAAAGCCAAACTGTAGTTTAACATCAGAACTAAAGTTTATCAAAATGCATATTGTTCCTTTTTAGGTCTTCTGGGGATTGCAAGGTCTAGGTTTTTTGTTTGTTTGATTGTCGTTGTTGTTGTTTTTGCCTTGAGCCATCTGAGCAAGGTGACAACTATGGACCTTGGTTTAAATAGCAATGCCATGTCAACCACTCTGATTTCTTTGAAGTCTAATGAAGAGAACAACAGCACTGTCTCTAGATTTAAAACAATAATAATAAAGCCTGGGATAAGAGAAGGCACAGAATCTTTTCTATTTTTATGAAAACAGCAGCACCTTCTGGTATTTTCCTTTCAGAATTTGGGATGCAGAGGACTGATCTGATACAGTTGGTAATTTTACTTAAAAACCTTCCTATTAAACAGATTCAAAATATTTTTGAAGAACAGATGGTATAGACTAGAGGAAGAAATAAACATTGTATGTTAAACATTTTATTGATCAATTAAAATATCACAATTTAAAATGTTTATTCTACTATGGGAATTATGCATGTCTGTGTGTGATTGAAAAAGACACAGAAAGAATGTGGGGAGTGGGATGGGGATTTATTGTCCAAAGTTTAAATGGGACTCTTCTCATGAAGTGAGAGTAAGAAGAGCTATTTTTCTTTCCTCCCCTCCCATCCTCCTCTCTCTCTCTCTCTCTCTCTCACACACACACACACGCGCGCGCGCGCGCACACACACACACACATACAATCAGGTCAGCAGATGGTTTTTCTTCAAGGTGTTAGGAAACTGGCTTTTAGTCTTGAATCGTGTGCCTCTGGGCACTTTGAAACTGCTTCTTCTGCCTATTTTTAAGACCAGTTTGAAAAAAATGATAGGCAGAGTAGAATAAAGAAACCACCTGTGTGGATTTGATGAAAAAGGCAGACTATAAAGCTAGCAACTCTTTGGAAAGAGTTTAGTTATAGAAAGACTGCATCCTTATCTTCTAGCACATCTCTGTTCAGCTTTTTCTATAAGAGAATGAACTCCAGAGAACTGAATACCATCATCTCAGTAAATTAGTCTACTTGACACTAATTTTCAATCATATTCATCTTTCATCTCTATGAAGTATTTATGCATAAGAGTTTCCATTCTATTTTAGGAATACTTTCCTTGGATGTATGATTCATCTTTATAAATTATGATAGACTATTTAGATAAATTGTTAGATGCCTCCAAAGTTAAACAAGACCACAAAAGAAAGAAAATATCACCAATCATTGTGTAAAATGTATATTTAAAGTAGTCACTTTGGAGCTAAAAATATTTTCTTTCTACAAAGGAAGATTAGATCATTTAGTAGTGATTCAAATGGCTTTAAAATTTACTTTTCCTTTGGTTCACATATTTAATAGAAAATATAGGGGCCAAGGCTGAGTGTAGAAAAAAAACCCCATTAATTATGGAAGGTACAGGAAAATAACAAGCCCACAAATAGTCCTTGTATGTCCTGCTCTGCCTGGCATGCCATTGCTCTCCCTCAGAAGTCTGAGCTGTGTCCAAAGTCAGTATAGGCTGCTTTCCTGACAATAGCAGGGTTGTAGTGGAAACTGTCTTCACCACCTAAGTTATGGGGCCTGATACAGTGAATACCATACAAGCAGTGGGTCTGCCTGCCCTAAATTATGCCTGTTCATGTGACCCCATCATTATTCCCAGGATCTGTGCCCTTTGCCCTTGATCTCATTTCTACAGGATTTAGACAAGTGTCAGACCCTTGGAATGCTACACAATAGTGACCTTGATTCCCTAACTTTGCTGGGAAAAAAAGTGAGTTTAAATCTAGTGTTGAACTTATATGGAATGCTTTGTAACTGTGGTAGTCAAATTGTTCTTGATACAAAAGAAGCCCCACCCCTCTTTCAGAGACATCTGTCTTTCAGTCTGGCTCAGGTTTTCTGGTCTTGAGGCTACTTAATGCATTTCTAATAAAACTCCGAGTCTTTTTTGTTGTTGTTGTTGCATTTGGTGCATGGAAAAATTCAGGGGTTTCTCCTTATTGTTAACTTTCCAGATATTATTTTTAAAGCTTTAGTGTTCTAATTGTAAAAATAGAACACTTTCAGGAAAAAAAAAGACCAAAAAGCCAAAACACTGCTTGGCAAAACGCAAAAGGATAAAGATGGTGGTGTTTAGTGCTTGATGGATGAACAAGTGGTTAAAGGGTGTAATTCGGAACCAAGAGGCACCACCCCATGGCTAGTCCTGAGCCCCTTTGGGGGGAAAAGCAGTCTTTAATTACATCTGGAACTCATTAATTCTTTTTGGAGCCTCTTTCCAGATCAGCTCCCCCATCAGCCACCCATTGAGCAACAGAAATTCCAGATGGTTCCCTCCATATGCCAGTGCTCATTCTCTCAAGTAGGATAGATTGGTCACTGACAGAATAGGGTGGAATATCTGTAGCCAAGGCAGGACGGGGTGGAAAGCACTGGAACACACTTAAATTAGAGGTGGTCCATCCCGTGTATTATTATGTGAGTTGTATACATAACTATTTCTGAGTGATTGCTCTGAAATATCTTGAGTAATTTTATGGAAAGGATGTTACTTCTAGAAAATGTGGCACATAGATGCCAGCTTTTGACTCCTGGAAAAAAGAGAAATCCTCTGCAAGTGTCATTGTAGCTGAGAACTGATCAATTTAGACTTGCAGCTGATCTGCTCTGGAGGCTACATTAGGGTGAATTCTTTTGCTCATGTAACTATCTGAAATCTTTATTATTGTGATACAAGGAGAATTCCTTTATGAAAATCTCTGTATGCTATGTGCTTATTTTATTTTAGCAGAATTTTCTTATAAGAGACACATTGGTAGACTCTAGTTTGAAGCATCTGGGAATAAAAACAGAGTTAACCCCCATATAATTAAAAAGTATGTCATCATTTCAAGTATATCACATTATTTATTCGTATATATACCTGTCTTCATCTGATGGTGGGAAACATGACTCGCTCATCTTTAAATTCCTAACACCCATCAAGATTTGTCACATTATAGGAAAGAAAAGGAATAAATAAGAAAAAGTGGGGAGATGAATCCAGGGAATTTCAAAGTGAAAAGTGTGGCACCAAAAGAAATAAGACTAATGTTTCTCTTCTTATCTTCATTCTATACTTTTCCTCTGATAGCTATTGGAATTTATGCGTGTGCACACACATGTTTACTTATGCATGTGTGTGTGTGTGGTGTTATTTTGGATCATCTATTATGAGATAAATATTATTCTTCTAGGTCCTGAGAAAATAAAAGTGAGAACATCAGCTGCATTCCTGTTCTCAAGTGGTTATAATAGTCTTTGTGTGATTTGTGGGAAATTTGTTGGTACATTTGGAGTTGGTAGGGCAATTAAAAGGAACCATTTTTTCTAAAAGGGGTATAATTTAAACTTCATGTACTTATCATATTTTAGCTGATAAATACATCTAAAAGCACCACTATCATACTTTTATGTGTATGTGTGAGTACTCTGTGGATGAGAGTTAGCATTAGTTCAACAAATTTTATCGTTTTGTACAATCAGGTTTAATAGCTGAATATTGGTTGAATGTGCTATGGGTTGGAACAGATAAAAATCAATTTGTTTAAAACTCTTGCTTTGAGACAGGGAGAATGGAACCAATTTGGAAAATATATTTTAGGATATCATCCAGGAAAACTTCCCCAACCTAGCTAGGCAAGCCAACATTGAAATTCAGGAAATGCAGAGAACCCCAGTAAGATACTGTATGAGAAGATCATTCCCTAGACACATAATCGTCAAATTCTCCAAGGTCAAAATGAAAGCAAAAATATTAAAGGCAGCCAGAGAAAGGCCAGGTGACCTACAAAGGGAAGCCCATCAGACAAACCACAGACCTCTTAATGGAAACACTGTAAGCCAGAAGAGATTGGGGGCAAATATTCAACATTCTTAAAGAAAAGACATTCCAACACAGAATTTCTTTTTCTTTCTTTCTATTTTATTTTTGAGATGGAGTCTTGCTCTGTCACCCAGGCTGGAGTGCTGTGGTGTGATCTCAGTTCATTGCAACCTCTATCTTCCAGGTTCAAGCAATTCTTGTACCTCAGCCTCCCAAGTAGCTGGGATTTCAGGTATGCATCATCATGCCTGGCTAATTTTTGTATTTTTAGTAGAGACAGGATTTTGCCATGTTGGCCAGGCTGGTCTTGAACTTCTAGCCTCAAGTGATCCACTTGCCTTGGCCTCCCAAAGTGCTGGAATTACAGGCATGAGCCATCGCACCTGGCCCCCAACCTAGAATTTCTTATCTGGACAAACTAAGCTTCATAATCAAAAGAGAAATCAGATCCTTTTCAGATAAGCAAATGCTGAGGGAATTTAGTACCACCAGATCTGCCTTACAAGAACTGAAGGAAACACTAAATATGAAAATGAAAAACTATTACCAGTCACTACAAAAACTGAAATACATAGACCAGTGACATTATGGAGCAATCACGTAAACAAGTCTGCAAAATAACTAGCTAGCATCATAATGACAGGATCAAATACACACAATATCAATACTAGCATTAAATATAAATGGGCTAAATGTCCCAATTAAAAAACACAGAGTCTTTTAAAGCTGGATAAAGAACCAAGACCCATCAGTGTGCTGTCTTCAAGAGTCCTATCTCACATACAAAGACACACATAGGTTCAAAATAAAGGAAAGAAGAAAAATTTACCCAGCAAATGGAAAACAGAAAAAAAGCAGGGGTTGCAATCCTAGTTTCTGACAAAATGTACTTAAACCAACAAAAATGAAAAAAGACAAGGGCAGTACATAATGGTAAAGGGTTCAATTCAACAAGAAGAGCTAACTATCCTAAATATATGTGCACCCAATACTGTAGCACTCAGATTCATAAAGCAAGTTCTTAGAGACCTTCTAAGAGACTTAGACTCCCACACAATAATAGCATGAGACTTTAACACCCCACTGACAATCTTAGACAGATAATTTAGAACATTAAAAAAGATACTCAGGACCAGAACTCAACTCTGGATAAAGTGGACCTGATAGATATCTACAGACCTCTCCACCCCAAAACAAAGGAATATACATTCTTCTCATTACCACATAGCACTTACTTTAAAATTGATCATATAATTGGAAGTAAATCACTCTCTGCAAATGCAGAAGAACTGAAATAATAACAGTCTCTCAGACCACAGCACAATCAAATTAGAATGTAAGATTAAGAAATCTATTCAAGGCCAGGTGTGGTGGCTCATGACTGTCATCCCAGCACTTTGGGAGGCTGAGGTGGGTGGATTGCCTGAGGTCAGGAGTTCAAGACCAGCCTGGGCAACATGCTGAAACCCTGTCTCTACTAAAAATACAAAAATTATCCAGGTATGGTGGAAGACGCCTGTAATCCCAGCTACTCGGGAGGCTGAGGCAAGGGAATCACTTGAATCCAGGAGGCAGAGGTTGCAGTGAGCTGATATCACACCACTGCACTCCAGCCTGGGCAACAGAATAATGAGACTCTGTCTCAAAAAAAAAAAAAAAAAAAAAAAAAAAGGTCTCTTCAAAACCACACAACACCATGGAAATGAACAACCTTCTTCTCCTGAACGACTCTTGAGTAAATAGTGAAATGAAGGTGGAAATCAAAGAGTTATTTGAAACTCATGAGAATGAAGATATACTGTACCAGAATATCTGGGACATAGCTAAAGCAGCATGAAGAGGGAAATTTATAGCACTAAATGCCCACATCTAAAAGCGAGAAAGATCTCAAGTTAACAATCTAACATTACAACTAAAAGAACTAGAGAACCTAGAGCAAATAAATGTCAAAGCTAGCAGAAGACAAGAAATAACCAAGATCTGAGCTGAACTGAAGGACATAGAGACATGAAAACCCTTCAAAAAATCAACAAATCTAGGAGCTTTTTTTTTTTTTTTTAAACTAATGAAATAGACTGCTGGCTAGATTAATAAAGAAGAAAAGAGAGAAGATTGAAATAAACACAATCAGAAACAACAAGGGGGATATTACCACTGACCCCAGAGAAACACAAACAACCCTCAGGGAATATTATAAACACCTCTTGCACATAAAGCAGAAAATTTAGAAGAAATGGATAAATTCCTGGACACATGCACCCTCCCAAGACTGAACCAGGAAGAAATTGAATCCCTGAATAGATTAATAATGAATTCTGAAAATGAGGCAGTAATAAATAGCCTATCAACCAAAGAAATCCCAGGACCAGGTGGATTCACAGTTGAATTCTACTAGAGTTATGAGGAAGAGCTGGTACTATTTCTACTGAAACTATTCCAAAGAATTAAAAAGGAAGGACTCCTTCCTATCTCATTCCATGAGGTCAGCATCATCCTGATACCAAAACCTGGCAGAGATATGACAAAAAGAAAAATTCAGGCCAATATTATTGATGAACAACAATGCAAAAATTCTCAACAAAATGCTGGCAAACTGAATCCAGCAGCACATCAAAAAGCTTATCCAGCATGATCAAGTAGGCTTCGTGCCTGGAATGCAAGGTTGGTTTAATATATGCAAATCAGTAAATGTGATTCGTTACACAAACAGAACTAAAGACCAAAACCACATGATTATCTCAATAGATGCAGAAAAGCCCTTTGATAAATTCAACATACATTCAAATTAAAAACTCTCAATAAATTAAGTATTGAAGAAATATACCTCAAAATAATAAAAGGCATATATGAAAAACTTATAGCCAATATTCTACTGAATAGGCAAAAGCCAGAGGCACTCCCCTTGAAAACTGTCACAAGACAAGGATGCTCTCTCTCACCACTCCTATTCAAGGCAGTATTGGAAGTTCTGGCCAGGTCAATTAGGCAAGAGATGGAAATAAAGCATATTTAAATAGGAGGAGAGGAAGTCAAAATATCTTTGTTTGCAGATGACACGATCCTATAGCTTGAAAACCCTATTGTCTCAGCCCAAAAGCTTCTTAAACTGATAAGCAACTTCAGCAAAGTCTCAGGATACAAAATCAATGTGCAAAAATCACTAGCATTTCTATACAGTAACTATAGACATGCCAAGAGCCAAACCACAAATGAACTCCCATTCACAGCTGCCACAAGAAGAATAAAATATCTGTGAATACAACTAACAAGGAAAGTGAAGGACCTCTTCAAGGAGAACTACAAACCACTGCTCAAAGAAATCAGAGATGACACAAATAAATGAAAAAATATTCCATGCTCATAGATAGGAAGAATCAATATCATGAAGATGGCCATACTGTCTAAAGCAATTTATAGATTCATTGCTAGTCCCCTTAAACTACCATTAAGATTTTTCACAGAATTAGTAAAAACTATTTCAAAATTCATATAAAACCAAACAAAAGTCCGAATAGCCAAGGCAATCCTAAGCAAAAAGAGAAAAGCTAGAGGCATCACATGACCCAACTTTAAACTACACTGCAGGGCTACAGTAACCAAATAGCATAACAAAACAGCATGGTACTGGTACAAAACAGACACATAGACCAATGGAACAGAAAAAGAAGGCAGAAACAAGACTGCACGCCTACAACCATCTCATCTTTGACAAATCTCAGAAAACAAGTAGTGGGGAAAGAATTTCCTGTTTAATAAATGATGCTGGGAGAATTGGCTAGCCATATGCAAAAAAATGGAAACTAGGCCCCTTTCTTAAACTATATACAAAAATCAACTCAAGATGGAATAAAGACTTAAATGTAAAGCCCACAACTATAAAAACCCTGGAAGAAAACCTAGGCAATACCATTCAGGACATAGGCACAGGCGAAGATTACATGATAAGATGCCAAAAGCAATTGCAACAAAAGCAAAAATTGACAAATGGGATATAATTAAACTAAAGAGCTTCTGCACAGCAAAAGAAACTATCATCAGGGTAATCAAGCTACAGAATGAGAGAAAAATTTTGCAATCTATGCATCTGACAAATGTCTAATATCCTTAAGATCCTTAAGATCCTTAAGATCTATAAGGATCTTAAATTTACAAGAAAAAAACAACCCCATTAAAAAGTGGGCAAAGAACATGAACAGATACCTCTCAAAAGAAGACATACATGCAGCCAACAGACATATGAAAAAAAGCTTAACATCATTGATCATTAGAGAAATGCAAATCAAAACCATAATGAGATATCATCTCATACCAGTCAGAATGGCTATTATTAAAAAATCAAAAAACAGATGCTGGTAAGGTTGTAGAGCAAAAGGAATGCTTTTATACTGTTGGTGGGAGTGTAAATTAGTTCAATCATTGTGGAAGATAGTGTGGCGATTCCTCAAAGACTCAGAGGCAGAAATACCATTCGACCCAGCATCCCATTACTGGGTATATACCCAAAGGAATAGAAACCATTCTGTTTTAAAGACACATACACACATATGTTCATTGCAGCACTATTCACAATAGCAAAGACATGCAATCAACTTAAATGCCCATCAATGATAGACTGGATACAGAAAATGTGGTACATGGATATAATGGAATACTATGCAGCCATACAAAGGAATGAGATAATGTCCTTTGCAGGGATATGGATGGAGCTGGAGGCCATTATCCTTAGTAACCTAACACAGGAACAGAAAACCAAATACCACATGTTCTTGCTTGTAAGTGGGAGCTAAGTGATGAGAACACATGGACACAAGGCAGGGAACAGCACACACTGGGGCCTGTCAGAGGGCAGGGGGTGGGAGGAGGAAGAGGATCAGGAAGAATAGCTAATTGGTTCTGGGCTTAATACCTGAGTGATGGCATGATCTGTGCAGCAGGTCACCCTGGCACAAGTTTACCTGTGTTAACAAACCTGCACATCCTGCTCATGTATCCCTGAATTTAAAATGAAAGATGAAAATTAAATAAATAAGTAAATAAATTAGAGGCAAAGCCCTCTTGTTTTTTACAAGTTTTGCTTCAAATAATTCTTAAAGTTATGAACCCATAAAATGTATGCTAAACCTAGAACATTCTCTAGGTACTTCACTCTTTTATTTGAATATTTTGAAAAGTGCCAGAGATGAGAGTAAGATATATATTTATTTTTATCTGTTTAGCTTGATCATTCATTTTGTACCAGTCACCAATGAGCTCTTGAATTTAAGGTATGTAGGGGATTAAACTCAACAGATCTGGACGACATTTATTTAGTGTCTTTATCTTCAGCATTGCAAAAACACTAGGAATTTAAAAAGAAAAAGAATGATCTCTTCACTTAAGGAAGTCAGAGTGGGAGAGGAAGTCATAATCACACTGAGGACCAGCCCAGTGACAGTTACTTCCTCACATACAATAGTGTATGTATATAATTTGAATAATGTGTCTCGGTACTCTGATAGATGCATGTACAGTGTGTCACTGAAGTGTAAAAGGGAGAGGTTGTTTCCCTAGGGAGAGTGGTGGAGCCAGTGAGGAGAGAGAATATCTTGCTAGCAGAACTAATGCTTGCTTTGCATCCTGATGGGATAGGACCATACTTTGAGAACCACTGCTCTACATCTAACTGAGAGAAGAGGGGAGGGAAAAGGCATACAGAATTAATGGACCAGGCCTAGAGATGTCATACTTTAATTCTTCCCACATTTTATTGGCTACAACTCAGTCACATGACTTCATCTACCTGCAAAGGAGGTGGAAACCGTAGTCTGTGAACTTAGGAAAACAAGAGAAATGGTTGGTTTACAACTCTATAGTCTCTGCCACAGGAGGGCATGGCCATTCTTATAATGCAGGAAGCAGGGAGGGGCTAGGAAAGACAACTCATGACAAGTTAATTTGCTTGGGCATATCCTTAAGAAGGGCAAGTGCACTGTTTCCTAGAATGAGAGATGAGATTATATTAACAAAATAATTCCTTATAAATCTTTACATGTGTTGGTGATTATGGCACTAGAAATTTAAGCAAAAATCTTTATTTTATGTCACTAATTAGTGTTGAATTACTGCTAAATTTCAAAAAGTAACACAACACTTTGGCATACATGAAATACTGTTTTAAATGAAAGTGTTGTATTTGTATATTACTCTATAGTAAATCTCAGGCAAAAGCTATGATTATTTCTTCTGAAGTTATATGAAGACTGCTTTTATGAAAGGGGAAATAAAACATAATGATTTTAAATTTTCCAGTAAGCTCTATAAGCCTGGCAAGCTAAGGGACAACAGTAAAAATAATAACATCAAGTATTTATTAAGCATGCACCATGTACTTTGCCTTACACAATGGGACTTAGGGAATTAGATACAGCTTACTAATATTGTATAAGCATTTTCAATCTATTAACTCATTTAACCCTCACAAAAGTCCTATGAACAAAACAGTTATTTTTAGTATTATTCCCATTCCACAGATGAGAAAACTGAGGCACAGAGCGATAAAGTTATTTGCCTAGACAGCTAGTAAGTAGCAGAATTGGTATTCATATCCAAGTAGTCTGCCTTCAGAGGCCAATGTCATGTCTACTGCTCTGTATATCCCTGAAGCTAGAACCAAAAGTGAAGATACAGGAACAAAGGGTAGGGAGCTCATTCGAGCTGTGTGTTTCCACTGCAGTAGACTCAAGGCTGCTGTTTGGTGTATAAGTAGTGCATTTTGTCCATGAATGTGGTGTGTTAAGCAATGGTAGCATTTATCAATCAGAACTGATTTTCCTGTTCAGTAAGGCCTAGCCTTTGGCAGACTATTCATTCTTCCAGTTGCTATACCTGTTCTGGTTTAGATAACACTGTATGCAGCTCCCAAACTGCTGGGAGAATCCTAGAATAAAAGACGTAATTCTTGTTTTTGTGACATATCTGAGCAATTTCTTTTTCTTCCACAGACAGAACTGTCCTCGTGGATACAGATCTTCCATTCTTCAAAGGGCTGTATGTGATGGGTACCTTAGACTTCCCTGTGGACAGAAGCAATGTTCTGAGTGTGGCATGCATGGTCATTGCAGGAGGGGAGCTGAAAGTTGGTGAGTAAAGGCCCAAGGATTGCAAGCATATTGGGAATTATACTCTGTGAGAAGGGGCTCTGGGAAACAAATGGTATCATCAAGCAGGTTGCTTAACAGAGTCTGGGGAGTGTTAAGGTAGTAGTGAGTGTACTAGTAAAGTTACTCTTTGGCAAGCTTTACACGTGGTCACAGGTGGCTTGTATTGGTCATTCTCTCATGCCCATGCACTATCAGGCTGTTTCTGGTCCGCCTGCTGCTGCTCATTCCAGGGCTATATATATATTTTTTTTTTTTACCTCCTCCAGGCTACAGATCAAGTCTTCCAGTAGGTTTTCTTTGTGTCAGAATATGCCTTTAACTCACTCTTTCAGAAGATATCATAGGATGGATTTGATATCATCTGATCAACTAACTCACAATAAAATTTCAATTGCTGTCTTAACAATTTCCTGAGAAAATATACTTGAAAGCAAAGCTATGTGCTAGCACTTTACTGGGACTAATAATCCCAAAGACGTGAGAATGAAGGAAAAAGAAAAGTGAGGAGGAAAGTGAGGGAAAGCAAATACAAGGTAGTCATAGCTTCTTGAAGAAGCATGCTTGGTTTGCTTGGTTATGTGGGATATCTTGAGAGAAGCCTTATTAGAACCTCCATATCTTGGGACAATATGGGGGAGGTAGTGAGGAGAAGGCAAGCATCTCACCTGGCCCATTCCACACCATTAACTCCTCTGACTTTGTTATTTTTATGGCTCCCTGGGTAGCTAGTGGAAGGACCAGAGAATCAGTAGGTGCCAGGAGATGAGGCTCCTCTTGCTGGGAAGCGGATCATGTTACTGGGGCCCCAGGACAGGCAGAATGGAATGGATCTGGGGTAGTGTATTAACCAGATTTGGCTTACTTAATTAAAAAAACCTGAAATGTTATGGGTAGACTCTATACTTAGAACTGTTGTGAGCGATGGGTATAAATGCTGAAAAGACATGTACCCTGTCTCCAAAGGAACTACTTTAGAACTTTAGTAAGGCATTCTACTTTGCCCCAGGAAGAAGATTAAAAGAGAATTCCCAGAAAAAAATCATATCATATTCCAAAGAAATATATCTCTAGTGGTAAGGAAATATTTAGATATCGTTGTTAGGTAGCATGAAAATTTTAGATTCTCTGTTGGGAGAAAATTCTAGATCTAATTACCTGAACGAAGGTTAAGTCACTGTAAAAAGATTTCTGAAAAAATATGGTCAATCCTTTTCTTAAATACTTCCAGTGACAAAAAAATCAAAACCTTTCAAGGCAACCTGTTCCCACTATTTAAAGTCCTATTAGAATTCTTTTTGTTCCATTAAGCTAAAGTCTATCTTCCTCCAATTTCCATAGGTTCAGGCTCTTCCTCTTGAGCCATTCAGGACAAGTATCATACTCCTTTTAATTCTATAGCACTTCATTCACATCTTCTTGAATCTTTTCTGTTTTAGGTCATACAGTATAACCATGGTTCATAGTTATTGCTGTTTTAAGTATTTCTTTTTAGTGTATGGTACAAAACTGCAAATATAGGAAAACAAAGAGAATTATATGGTGGAAATGAAGTGATCACTCAAAGTTTCCGAGTGCAAATATTTCCAAGTGCAAATATAACCACAATTAATATTTTGGTGTTTTATCTCAAAATCATTTATTTTCTTACACATACACACACACACACACGCATATATTTCAAAATGTAGGGCATATACTTTGACTTTTTTTGATCCTATAATTTCTGCAACGTTATATAATATATGGGAATATATAGATATGCTTGCATGTATAATAATTTAGCCATTTTTCTCTTGTTGAACATCTAAGATATTTCAGATTTTTGTCCTTGTAACTCACTCTGCAATGAACATTCAATAATTAAATCATTATTCATATCTTCGTTTTCTTAGGATGGGCTTTTAAACATGAAATTAATGGGCCTAAGGATAAGAACATTTTTTAAAGGTTTTTAATACATGCTGCCAAATTGCTTTTCAGAAAAATTTTACAAATTTGTACACCCCATTTCCTATAGATTATTATGAGATTCCCTCTTTCTTGCTGGCATTGCCTCTAAACACAACTTTGTTTTGTTTAATTCCTCTGAAAGCCAGGGAGAAAGAACTATTCCCAGGTGGGATCTGCCTATTCTGAACAGAATGAAATGAGTATAGCAGTTAACAGAATGGGCTCTGAGTCAGATGGTGGAGGGACCAAATCCACCTTGGCCACCTATTGGCTGTTTGACCTTCAGCAAGTCAACCTCTGGGCACCTTCATTTCTTCATCTGCAACGTATGTAGGATAACAGTAGAACCTTCCTCAGAGAGATATTAAACATAACAGCTCACAGGAAATGCTTGGTATATGGTAGGTGTTCAATAAATGTTTAGCAGCCAGGGTGCCCACAGAAAATATATGTCATAAGCATTAGACAGTTTGAAGGGATTTAAATAAAGGAATGATTTACAAAGATCCAAATGGGATGAGGTATACCCTAAGGCTAGTAAAGCCACTTATCCTTACTACCTCTTGCCATAAAGGACTGAGGAAAGAATGTTACAGGAACCCAGAGATAAAGAGAAAGGTTTAGAGATGGTTGTCAGATCACCCCAGAGGCATGGCCTTTGTATGGTTGGGAAACACCCAGTACAAGGAAGGAACTCCAGGAATAAACAGTCTTATCTCATTCTTTTGCTTCCCTCCTGTCTTCTGCTTGTGCTACCATTTGGCCACATCCGACTGGAAGTCAGAGTAAAGGAGAACTTGATGCAGTACACAAAGGTCAGCCACATCCTGGGGCACTGGGAAGGGTGGAGAAGCACAGAACTTGGAAATGGAGGTGTCAACAAAAGCTCTCCAGCACAGCTTCCAGCTATCAGAACAGATATGATTCTTCTGTTAATAAAGCCAAATATTAAACTGACTTCTTTATCCAGCCAGGTCATGCTGTTAGTCCTGCCAACTACATTGTTGACTCTGATTCCTGCTCTTTTTATTTGTGCTGCCACAAATACGTATCTCTACATTGTACAGTTGTGTTGGGCTTATTTTGTTTTCTCTTGGGTTTTGAGGGAATCTCATGGCAATACTGTTTACCCATCTCTTCATTTAATTATTTCAGATCATCTTTCTACACTGGAGATATTCTCTTGAAGTCTGGTCTTTTCCTCACAGATTACTATCATTTGCCCATTTGTTTAACATTGTGTAAAATCCTCATTAATTAATTGAGAAATATTAAATAACATTGAACCCTGTTCTTGTTACTATAAAACTTATTTCCAGTTGATATCTTCTATTGCAAAGATTGATCTCTTTTTTCGGTAAGTTATATTTGGATTTCTAAGGTCACTTATTACTATAATATGTAGCTTGTTGCCTGAAAAATTTGTACCTTTGAAGGTAAGTGACACTGTGCCACTTTCCAGTTTTACTTTATATATTTCAGGTCTCATTAAAAAATTTCTCTATTCCCAATTCTATTTTTTACCCCTCACTAGATAGTGGTATATTCTTTTTCTCCTTGCTTCATCCATGTGTTCCAGGCCTAAAGGTTGGTTATTGGAGCCCATCTGCCCAATCCTATGTGTATTATGCCTGAAGGAAGACTTTCAACCCATCTGTCCAATTTTACCACACCCTAAAGAAATCCCAACATGAAACAGATAATAAGACTAGTTAGTAAATAAATTTAATAGATTTGGACATTGGCACAGAGTGCTGCCAGTGTATGCCTGCTATCTGATACCATTTGATCCAAGTCCCAACATTGTAGAATTATATTTTCTGGTGGTCCTGCTTTTTTTTTTTTTTTTTGAGATGGAGTTTTGCTCTTGTTGCCCAGGCAGGAGTGCAGTGGCGCGACCTCAGCTCACTGTAACCTCTGCCTTCCAGTTTTAAGTAATTATCCTGCCTCAGCCTCCCAAGTAGCTGGGATTACAGCCTCCCGCCACCATGTTGGCTCAGCTAATTTTTGTATTTTTATTAGAGACAGGGTTTCACCATGTTGGCCAGGCTGGTCTCGAATTTCTGACCTCGTGATCCACCTGCCTTGGCCTCCCAAAGTGCTGGGATTATAGGCATGAGCCACCACGCCCAGCTGGTGGTCCTGCTTTTAAGGCAGCTGGTGCTGGCAAAGGTATCAATGGACTTTTAATAGAGTTGAATCATAGAATGCTAGAATTAGAAAGGAAGCTCAAGATCAAAGCTTTGCTTAGAGGGCTACAGCTGCATCACAAATGCCAAACTCAATTTCATTCTTCGTTCAGTGCTTGTCTCATTAGCCTGATAAAACACTTAAGATAAGCTTAAAGAATTACACATGTGTGTTCATTCTTTCATTTATCATGGGTTTACTCAGTGCCTACCGTGTACCAAGTACCATGGGGGATACTGGGCATATAGAAACAGAAATCATGAACCCGAATTTTCAAGAGATGTCTCAATAAAATGGTGTGACAAATGAGTAAAAACATGATTGGAAGGGTCATGTCTTCCAACCTAGAGGGAGCTTAAAGATAAAGGAAGACCTGTGAACAGGTACATATTTTAGATGAGCATTATACTTTCGGGAAACTGCAGGGAATGAGTATGTCTGGATAGCCGACTTTGTATGAAATGGTGGTTGACCTGATATACTATGCTAAGGAGTTTGGATTTTCCTATGAAGGCAGTGGGTAGTCACTGGATAGTTTTAAGTAAGGAAGTGACATGATTATATTTATTCTTGGAAAAATTAGTGCTGGAAGTGTAGAGAATGCACTTAAAAGGGACACCGTGAAAAGGGAGAAGTCTACTGAGATGTTTTAGGAAAGGAATTGTAAGGGAGTGAACTAAGGTTTACTCTTTAACAGGAGTTAAAGAGGAAAGAATGAATCAGAGACACATTGGGGGGGTAAAAATCACTAGAACCTAGTGATAATTTTGATCTGAGGCAAGGAGGAGTTGTTTGGGATATATCCAAGGTTTCGGGTTGGGAGATCTGGGTCAATGGGGATGCCAAGAATGAGTGCCCTTTCCTCACTCTGTTAGTTGAATGGCCCTCGGCAAGTTATATGAACTAGCTGTGTCTCAGTACCCTTATCTCCAAGGTAGAAATAATAATAGTACATATTTCATAGAGGTTTTAAAAAATTAAATGAGTTAATATTTATTAAAGTGCTTGAACAATGTTGAGTATACAGTAAACTTTATACAGTGGTTTGTTAAGTACCCACACTCATAAATCTCAAGGTTAGATTTCAATGAAAGATGCAAGTGATAATACCTAGAGGGCAAGTAGATTTATGAATAAAGAAACCAATGAGAAAGGTCTGTGCTAAATGTACATATTTGAGGATCATCAGCTCAAATGTGAAATTAAAGATGTGAGTAAAATTGGCCAAACAGATTTTGTGGATAGAAATTTTGAGGAGCACCGGTCTTTGAAGGGTGGTAGAGGAAGCTGAGTTCAGGAACAAGAATGGAAAAAAAAAAAAAAAAAAACAGTTATATAGGTGGAAAGAAAATGAAATGACAAGAAAATAATATCTTGAAACAAAGAAGGCAATTTACAAGAGGAAGTGGTCAGTGATATGAGATACAGTGGAAATGACAAAGAAAATAGAAAAGAAAATTGACCATCTTATTCCAGCTTTTTGTTTTTTATAATGGCTTATAAATGTAGTTTTGACACAAATTGTTACTTTTCATGTAAAACAAATAAAAATGCAACATTTACTCCTTCAGGAGCAATAACTTTTCATAAGCTCAATACCATTTATCTATTCTTTAACAACTTTATTTTTTGGCTTTAGTATAGCCTGAGGTGTCATTGAACATATTGAATTTCATGGTTGAAAATGAATAGTTGTCCATATTGAGTCATGGCATCAAAACTTTATGGGGTTGCTTTCATGAATAACTGATTTTCTTTTGGATGGTGAAATGAAATGGATAAACAGATACTAAGGAGAAAATAATTCCTCCAATATGGTGATTTTCCAAAGTTTCCTTTGTAGATTTGTCCCTTCCTCCTTTATCTCCTCCCCACCTCCCTCTTTCATTGAATGCCAACTCAGAGCCAGGCATTCTTTCTGGCATTTGAATATTCCACAGTGAACAAGACGTTCAGTAGTGAACAATTCCTGCTTGCATTATTTTATTGGGGGAAACAGACAAATAGTAAAATAAATGAGGAAGATAAGTTTAGATAGCAGTACATTCTCTGAAAGAAACTAAACAGGAACATTAATTAATGAGAGATCCAGGTTGGATGTTGGCAACCATATGTTAGATAGTTAGTAAAGACCTTTCTAACAAGTCAATGTGACATCAGACTGTAGAGACAAGAAAAAGCTAGACCTGCAAAGATTTGAACAAGAGCATTTCAGGCTGAGGGAGAGTTAGTGCAAAGGTCCCGAGGGAGAAATGTGCTTTGTGTAGTAGTTGTGAGGCAGAAAGGCAGCCCCTGTAGTTGGAGAATCGTAAATAGTAGTGAGTTTATAGTGAACATCATGAGTTTCATGGGCCAGATTTTATATAGAGTGTTGCTTTCTAAAGCATTAAAGAACAAAATGAGTCCAAATTATGCTGAGAATTGCTACTTATTGATAGTCTCTTGAGTATGGCTTTAATAAGACAGAAATTAGCTTCATAAATATGGAAGTTCCAGAGACATGAATTATGATTTTAGTTTAGTAACTCATTGTACAATTTCTGGAAAATACCCCAATAGTAGATTCATAACTGTGATGTTGCAAATCTCTGTGATTGTTTGAAACATCTGTCTCGTTTTATTGGTAAGGAAACTGAAATCCAGAGAGATTATTGATTTGTTTCAAGGTCTCAGAGCTGACAAAAAACAGGACCAGGACAAGTGGCTATTTTAGCTATCTTAAATATCGTCCTTCAAGCTTTTGCCCAAGGACTACCTTTACTATTTAATGGCAAAAATCACAATTACTTTTGCACCAATCTAATATGAAGGCTCTCTTGTCTCCATGCAGTACATTTCAGTGTACCTTTCCTTCTGGTCCATGCTACTCATTCATGTTGCCATTATTGCATTCAGTGGTGACATGAATAGCATTAGTGTCTATCTCTATTAAATAATTAATTAGTGTCTTATCTCCAGTAAATGATAGACTTCATCAGAACATTTTATAACCCTAGTACCTACTGCATTGTAGAATTCTGATAATATGCTGTTATGACTAATAATCTATACACAAGTGAATGGGCATATTTAGGTTTGTCTTTCAGCTCACTGCCTTTTTCTTGGAAAACATTCAATCTCCTTAGACTTAAATGTCTATATCTGTGAGGAAGAAATTATGGTGTTAATGTTTAGATGACTACAATATATTTATCCCCTATGTGAAAGGAAAAAAGGAGGTATAAAATCAAATTTAAAACGTTGGTGTCTTGGAGGAATTGAAAGTATTTTCATTTTTACAATCTGTTAGAACAGGAAAATCGACTTAAAAATGTCCCCAACTCAAAGCTTGTTCAATAAACACTTGTTTGTTGATTTAAATGTTTTTTTTAAAACATATAAAAGCTTTGCCCATGAATAGCTGTCTGAGTCCATCCCTTTCATCAGTGTCTCCTCTTATATGAGACGTTGTGCCCATGCTTTAACAAACGTGTTCCTTGTTGTTTTAGATATCAATGCTGTTAACTTGTTATTGACTCAAACATTCAACTCAATAAAGACTGTTTTAATCTTGTACTTTTAAAACTGCGAATGAAAAATCTTCTTTTAATACTTTTTAGGAAGACTTCAGAGAGGGGTTACCAATAATAATACATTTGTATTAATTATTAAAATAATATAAATGTATCATTTAAATAATATAAAATAATAAATTTATATAATTTTATAAAGTTTTTTTGTATTGTAAAAATACATTTGTGAGACAAATATTCTGATGGATATTTACAGCTTAATAGAACCCTCCTTGATCCCTAAGTCAACAAGATATGCCCCAACCATTGCCATCCCTGGGGACACAGCAGTTCATTGTTCCTTTGGCCTGTTACAACCAGGTCACATGATGCATTGTCTAGTTGCTCAGTAATTATACTAGGCACTCGGCTTTTATCCTAAAACTTGTCACATATTGTTTTTCAGGGTCAGTGATGGGTATTTGTCAGCCCTGTCTCACATTTGTAGCCAGGAGCCTAAGGTCATCATTAGCACATGCCTTTGATTGTCAGGAAATGAAGTACTAGGTATATGGAAGTTTCTTTCATTGCTTCCATGATTGGGACTTTCTCAATCCTAAAGAAGAAGAAAAATCCATACACAGTTTATTGCCTTTCAAACTGACAGTTCTGTAAGGCTCATTGGATGATTAAGTAATAACAAGGAGACAAACCTGAGAAAAGTGTAGATTAAAACATATCCTCCAGCTTAAAGCCACAATACCCAGTAGTCAGACCCATTGAGCAGCCAGAGAGAATCTTGTATGTGATGTTCATTTAAAAAAATATATGAAGTTAAAAAGTATGTCCTCCTTCAAATTTAACTATGATTAGAAAAAGACACAAATACCCACGCATGCAATGTGTAAAATATAAGTGTACATAGATATCTGCAAAATAGATGGTTTGTTCAGTTTATTTAGATGGACAGTTCCCTAATCAAACTAACAGTTGCTTGATAAAATATAAAGGTGACACAAAAGGGATGTGACTTTTAAAGCTGTTACTTATTTAGCCGTAGGAGCAAAAGTGCAAAAGCTTTGCCCCTTAGAGGTACAGGAAACGCTAAAACTCATTTCTGTGCTTGGAGAGTCCCTAATAAGGCTGGCAGCCAACAGTTAAATAATACTTATTTCAAAATGATATTAAGAATAGAAAGATCTGTTTATTTTCTGATGGATATTAGTTCTCTCATAACATCATATTATCCTTAAATCTATGTGTGTGTGTGTGTGTGTGTGTGTGTATTTTTCATATTTTTTTAAGCCAAACGCTAATACAAATAAAGATTCTTCTGTCTATTGGGACATCAGTTAGTCTTTACTAAAGGCATTTGCAGTAATCATCTTTCCTATTTTAATAATTTTTAAATCAGTCTTTCTTAGACTGTGCTTTTGACTCATGAATCCATATAACAGTAATATAGTATTTCTTAGGGATTTATTTAGTTATTAAAATAATCAAATAATAAATTTATTATAAAATATTTAATTTTGCATACAAACAAAATAATTTTAAGAAAACTAGTGAATGAATGAATGAATGAATGATTTGTTTTTTTAGTTAGAAAACTTACAGGAATGTTTCAGTTTAAGGTAAACTTTGTGTTTTCTGAAGTTCCTTGGGCTGGACATTGAAATAAGTAGTCACTTAATATTTTTGCTTTGAAATGTCTAGTGTCTAGCTAGTACTTTAGGAATTAGATATTACTTGCTAGGAAGAACTTGCCTTATTTTTTTAAGTTTTCAAATTTAAAGGTTAATTTTGAATAAGTGTGATACCTCCATGGTTACTATTACTATCTTTTTTACAACTATTATTAATACTGCTAAAAGCCAATATTTTTAAAAAACATGTATCATATACAGACACTGTGCCCTGTACTATTAGCATGGACTAAATCATTTAACCCTCACAAAAAATGGATGCTATTATTGTGCCTATTTTATCATTGAGGAAACTGAGGCTTAAAGAAATGAGGTAATTTGCTCAACCTTATGGAAGAAGTTTTAAGAATTTTTATACATTTTGTAAGTAGTGAATGAATAACATATTTTCATGTTTATTTTAATATTCCATTATTGATAAGTTGAGAGGCCTCATTAAAAATGAAAATTTGTCAGCTTGGATAAAATCACTGTATGAGGGGTTGGACATTGTTATTTGATAATGCCTACTGATTTTTATAACCAATTTTTATCTTACTGGACTGCAAGCCCCATTCTACCCTACATTTATTTTCAGATGGAATCAGTTCTATTGGGGAGGAATGTTTTAGGAATAAGCGGGTCAAATATACACTGCGAATTAAAAGCTACTTCAGAAAAAAATGTGTGCTGCAATTTACTTGGTTCAGTGCTATTTACCGGCTTGGGTTTATATGATAGTAAGAAGGTTCTAGAGGCTCTGGTCTGGAGAAAATCGCTATTGCAGGGCATGAGAAAAATAGTTATGCTTTAAGTAGAAGCTCAACTTCCAAAGTCATCACCATTTAACCCACTTCTGAGGACAAGGGAAAAATGTACAAAATTTATTTCGGGGGTAATTTCTTTATCTTTCATGTGCAATCAAGGTATTTATAGAGTTTTAAGATTAACTCAGATAAAAATACAAATTATATAAAAATACAATTTTTGCTTTGGAGTCAGTGAATAGCACCTGGAAAATAGTATATTCAGAAGATGTGACTAAAATTTTGGCCAGTTTCCCCTCTTTTGATCAACAAAAGTCATTGAAGAGTATTCTTGGAACATAGTCATTTAATGTATTTTTATTGTGGAAAATGACACACATATACAACAAATTTTATAAAATGAAAAAATATGCTTAATTAAACATTATAAATCCAGTCTACTGGATATGTAGTGAGATCTCATTCTTGTTTTAATTTTTATTTCTTTTTTATGATATGATTGAGCATAGTAGAATGTATTTATTATTTATTTGAGAGTATCTTGTTTTGTAAAATAGCTGTTCTCTTACTCTTTTTTAACGATGAATGTACCTGTTTTATTTACCGAAGTTATTTATATATTTTGGAATGTATCTTTTGTCGGTTATATGTAGTACAAATATCTTTTCCCACTCTGTGGCTTGCTTTTTTACTTTCTTTTTTTTAATTCCTTTGAGATGGAGTCTCGCTCTGTCACCAGACTGGAGTGCAGTGTGGCACGATCTTGGCTCACTGCAACCTCCACGACAGGGATTCAAGCTATTCTCCTGCCTCAGCCTCTTGATTAGCTGGGACTACAGGTGTGTGGCACCATGCCCAGCTAATATTTGTATTTTTAGTAGAGACAAGGTTTCACCATGTTGGCCAGGATGGTCTAGATCTCTTGACCTTGTGATCTGCCTGCCTTGGCCTCCCAAAGTGTTGGGATTAAAGGCATGAGCCACCACATCCAGCTGCTTTTTTACTTTCTTAATGGTATTCTTTGATAATTGGAAAAATTAATATAGCTTGCTTTTGAAATTTTTTTGTTACGAATTATAAATTTTGATGGAACTATGGTCAGAAAACAAATGCTGTATAATTCCAATTTTTTAAAATTTGCTAAACTGCTTTATCATATGATCAATTTTTTAAAATGTTTTGTGCATGCTTTAAAAGAATGTACATTCTTTGTGGGTCTAGTTTTCCATCTATGCCTGTTATGTCAAATATGCAAATTGCATTATTCAAAACTGCTGTATCATTATTGTATTTTTTTTTTAACAACAGTTGTGTTGGCTTTACAACAAGTGTTATAGGTATATCCATTTGTCCTTGTAGTCCTGTTGATTTTTGCAGTATATATTTTTAAGCTATAATGGTAGGTACATAAATGCTTAAAAGTTGTAATTTACTGGTGAAGTTAGTCTTTTATTACTATGGGGTATTTCTCTTTATTCCAATTGTTTTCTCCAGGAGGGTTGGTAAAAATTACCAAGTTAAACATTTCTGGAATAAAATATCTTCAAATAAACTCTGCTGGGAGTACATAGTTTCTTCTTGCACTCACTGAGAGAAGGAGGCAATCAGGTAAATGGCCCTTACAGTATAGTTTTAGAAGTATTGTGGTAAAACATGGCATTCTGTGATAGCCCTTAGAAGGTCACTTAACCCAGACTTAGTTGACAAGGCCCTTTCCAGAAGAGATGACATCTGAACTGGGTTTGAGAGTATGTAAGAGTTGGCCGTGACAAAAACAGGAATGAAGGCAGAGAGGGGCAGAAGCAAGGGAGTATATGGTTGCTTGGGGACTTGTACATTTCAGCTATTAAGTATGTCAAAAAGTCTGGGAAGAAAGGAAGGAGTTTAAAATGGACAAAAATATTTCTAATTGTTTGCTATTTCAAGGTGTTTTTAAATGTTGCCAATTATAAATAAATAACACTGATGTGGAGAACTTTGGGCATTATTCTTTGCCCTTGTCCCCTACAAGTTCTTTAGGACAAGTTGCTTGAAGTAGAATTACTTTAGCAAGGGGTACAGAACATTTTACACACAAAAGGGGGCATCTAATTCAAGATCATAGAAGGCTTTCAGGAATAAATTATGGTAGAGCCAAGTTTTACGGGATGAATCAAAGTTAGTTAACATGAAGGTAAAACATGTAAACGCTGGGAAATCTCATGAGCACAGAGGAGAGTGAGTTGAGGGAAGGGTAAATAATTTCTTATGGGTTGGCTTGGTACAAGGTCTGGTGAGTCATGTTGATAGAGTGGGCTTAAGTGCAAACTAGGATTATACTTGATTCCATCAAAGAGCTTTAGTTAATAAAATAAGGAAATGTCCTTTTTTCTTATTCTTACCTTTTGAAGTTCCTGGAACCCATTTGTACCATATTCCCCAAATAATTATAATGATTCTCTTTCATATGCCAGAACTCATTTTCTTCCATCTCACGTGATTTTAGCATCTGGAACACATTGTTTCCCCTTCACTGCCCACCATTATACAAAGTAATGTCTGCTTCCCTTTACTTCTTTTCTGTTCCTCCATATCCACATGTCCTAGGATGGTACTTATTAAGTCTAAGGCCCAACTTCGCCATTTAACAGTTATGTGATTCCTGACAAGCTACTTAACCTCTCTTTGCCTCAGTTTCCTCATCAGAACCTCAACTGTATTCGTCATAAAATTGTGAGAATTAAATCGTGCATGTGGAAACATCCGGAATGTCTTTGCAGCACAATGACAATTATATTCCTGCCCATTATGAATACATAAATTTGCCCAGATTTAATATGCCTCTTGCTATAGTTTAGAGAAGCTTTACAAAGGTAAACCAAGGATGAGCTGCATATCCTTAGCATCTTCTGTCTCAGAAGTGGCTACCCTCATTTAGGGGCAAAGCCCATGCTGGAGAGAGCACCTCACCTTTCTTTGATTGCTAGATTTGTGAAGAAAATGAGGATCTCAGCCTTTAAACCTTTCCGTTTATCAGCTTTTACACATTCAAGAAGCATTTTTCCTTCTCTTAGGTCACCTTTGCCTTCTTTCTACTTAGTCCCTATTCTCCATCTTTCTTTTTCCCTCAGTTACAAAAAGGAAGCCAAATTCTGGCCATTGCAGATACCAAAAGATCACAGCAGGCTAACTAATTTTGCCCAGACTTTCTGCGAAAGCTCCACATGTGCTGCAGTGTTGGGTTGCATAATTGATTTAATCTCTAATTTTAGAGGAACGCTGAACTCTTTTTGTAGGACTCTGCATATGTTTCTCTAGGGCAAAAACTGTCCTACTTTTTTTCTCTCTGGTATCTCTTTAGTGCTAGGCCATTTTTTTTCCCCCAAAGACTCTAAACTACCCTCCGTGAAATAAATGAAATCACAGTTGGAAAACAGCTTACTGGACAGACTTGTAACGGCAAGATAACAGCTACGCTATACACATTTACTGAACATTTTCATCCTCCCCTGCTTCCCTTCTTTCTGCTCTAGCACATCTTTATTTTCACTAAGATGATGCATCAGGCTCTCAGCTGAGGAGTTTCATTACCTACACAGAGGAGCAACACATCTTTGCATATTATTGGAAATACATAGGCTTGCTCACCCACTGACCTACTGTATGCCTCTAGGCAGATTTACTTACCTCTTTGAATCTTGCTTTCAGCAGAGTACTGGAATAATGGCAGTGAAGGCTGAACTATAAAGAGGTATGTAGCAAGCTTCAGACTTACCTGTGCCTTTTGGCTAACCAGGTATATAGGAAGTGTCAGCTAGAGGGAATGATTTTATGTTGCTCGAAAGACCAGCAACTAAGATGAAAACTAGGCAATTGTAAGTTTGCTAGTTATTTCACATTGTATTTAACAATGTCATTTTTGGTTATCTTTTCGGGAATTTATAAACTGGGAAGACGCATTTGATAGCCGGTGGTTTTTATGAATCTGTCTGATTTGGTATGTAATTTGGGGATTACCTTCCCAACAGTTATTTCTTTTTCTTTTTTTTTGAGACAGAGTCTCGCTCTGTTGCCCAGGCTGGAGTGCAGTGGCGTGATCTCAGCTCACTGCAAGCTCCGGCTTCCGGGTTCACACCATTCTCCTGCCTCAGCCTTGCGAGTAGCTGGGACTACAGGCGCCCGCCACCTCGCCCGGCTAATTTTTTGTATTTTTAGTAGAGACGGGGTTTCACCGTGTTAGTCAGAATGGTCTCGATCTCCTGACTTCGCGATCCGCCCCCCTCGGCCTCCCAAAATGCTGGGATTACAGGCATGAGCCACCGTGCCTGGACCAGTTATTTCTTAAAAACCTGACTTTAATAACTTTAATATTTTTGTACTCCAAGACATATTTTCCAAAGAGACTAACCTTCCTTAGGTCCATAGTCACTAACGCTATTTTGACAAATTCCCTGAACAATTATCATACCGTAGAAGTATGAATTTTCATACCAAACTCCACTGTTAACATCAATAAAATAAGGTCAGAAACAATTCCAACTGCTGTCTGAGTATCACAGCCTTATGTCTTTATGAGTCTTTATGCTGCTAAAAGAATTTAGTTTTAGAAAATAACCTCTTATTTGTTAAATAAACACTTAGCATAAACAGATCTTTGTTAAAATAGATTCTATTACTTAATAGTTGGATCAATTTAGACAAGTCCCTTAACCTTTAAGACTCTTTATGTGCAAATTTTTAAAACTGGGATAATAATTATACTGACTTCTCAGGTTTGTTGTGAGGAGTAAATGTTAAGATGCATATAAAGAAATTTGAAGTTTGTCTAGCCATAGACAGTGTATCAGGCAGGTTTGCCATAATAATGGTGTGTAACAAATAATCCCCAAATCTCAGTGGTTTGCATCAAGAAATATTTATGTTAGACTTGGTTGGACTTGGCTCCATCTTGTGTGTTCTATTCAGTTTTGCTCTGTATGTCTCTTCATTCAGATACCAGAGGCTATTTAAGGAATTTTCCATTCATGGTAGAGAACAACATGGAAAGAAATCTGGTAAAAAACAAAATAAAACAAAACAAAACAACTTGCCAAGTCCCTTGAAGCATCAACTGAGAACTGATATTCCTATCACTTTCACACAAATTTCACTGGCCAAAGCAAGTCATGTGACCAGGATAAATATTAGTTGGTCAGGAAAGTTTACGCTGCCTTAATAAAGAAAGAAGAGTGAATATCTGGTGAATAATACATGAGTCTCCTTCAGAGACGTTTAGTGAATCTTTTGTTTTTCCTATTCTTATTTCATTTACATAATCACTGACTCCTCCATATAGTTTATTTTACAGTATCTACATTGCATTCTTGAAATTATACCTCAATTTCTCCCTCTCTTTCTTTTAATTTCAAATTGATTTGAATGATATACTTTTCTTTGTAAACAGGTACTTTAGAAAACCCCTTAGAAAAGGAACAAAAGCTTCTGATTCTCCTTAGAGCCTCAGAGGGAGTCTTTTGTGATCGTTTGAATGGAATTCATATTGACCCAGGAACAATTGGTAAGAGTATAATATAGTTTTCATTAAAAATAAAATGCCTGTGTGTGTATTGTGTGTTTGTATCTTATAGAGAAATACTATTCATAGAACATATGCTAAATTCGAAACACTCTTTTAGGTAATTTATATTTATTATTTTACTTACCAGCTCTCTTGTGAGCAGTGTCCATTTTAGAGATGTCAAAACTAAGACTCAGAGATGATGAACGACATGCAGAAAGCCACACAGCTTTATAGTGTCAGCATTTGGATTAAGATCCAGATTAGTCAGACACTAAAATTTTGACTGAGTCAGTATTATCAACTATAAATACTACTCTATTATTGATACATTTATACAACTGATCTATACATTAATAAGAAACATTCACTGTTGACAATTTCTTTATTTGTTATTGCCACAATATCAAATCCTATTTTAAATTGATCTATGTAAAAGTACAGAAACTGGGACTGGGCTTGTATAACCATATGTATGTATCCCCAACTAACTCAGTTTTGAGGAATAAGAGAATGTTCACCAGATTCTAAGTATTTTCCCACTTTCTCTATATGGGCATTACTAATTTTATAAGTAAAGAGGGATAACTCTTGGCATGAAGCAATTTTCTTCAAGAATGTTCATTTTTTTTTTTTAGTTATTTTTCCCTCACTTATATAATAGTTGAAATAAGTTCACTATACTTTATTACTCTTTTAGATATTTTATTGTCACATAGCTTAAATATGTTATTATAATATAATAATCTTAATCCAAATGCTGACACTATAAAGCTGTGTGGTTATTATAATATAATAACGTACTTAAGCTGTGTGACAATACAATATCTAAAAGAGTAATAAATATGTTATTATATTTAAGCTATGTGACAGTATAATATCTAAAAGAATAACAAAGTGTAGTGAACTTATTTCAACTATTATATAAATGAGAAAAAAACTAACTAAAAGAAAAAAATAAGAGCATTCTTAAAGAAAATTGGTTGTTAATTTCCTTGGATTCTTTAGATGCATTGCTGTGTTGGAGGTTTTCAAGTAAACCATTTTACCTTGTGGAAAAAGAGCAAGGATCATCATTTCTGAGGTTTCTGAACACTATGAGATATAAATTTAATATTCATTAGCAGTCAGTGGCTCCCTCTCTGGGTCTCAGTAACTCAATAGAGTGGAGACAAAAATGTTAAGATAGTATGAAGTTTGTTAACTTAGTTCCATAATATATAATCATTGTCATATAATACTTTGATAGCACTTTATAGTTTCCAAAGGGTTTTTTCCCATGCATGCTATTTATTTTATCTTTCTAACAATAAGAGGTTCAAGAATGTTCTAATTTTTCCAAGTTGACAGACTAGATGGATTATTATAAGAACATTTGATGTCCTTTTGCCTGTGGTATCCACTCTTTTCTGTAGTGTGATAATACTGGAACAAACTTTCTGTTAGGACTATCCACAGATGTCTGCTCTGATCCCTGATCCGGGCCGTATGGTCAAACTAGTGTCTTTGAAATTTTCTTTGATACTAAATTGAAATAAAGAATGAAGTATTTCTTTCACTGCATGCTCAAATTTTTGTAGTATCATAAGTAGATGAAAAATTTTAATCGTATTAAATCATTTATAATCTTCTTGAAACAACTAAGAAATTGTGTCATTTTACGGTAAACTTTGATGATTGGAAATGACCAAGAAATCTACTTTTCTGGTCAATTGAATTTTCTGGATAATTCAAATTTAAGGACATGAACTGCTTTTTGTTATAAACGTTTTGGTTGGAAATCTCTTTAAATTACTTCAGAATCCTTCTAAGCCTAGCTTACTTAGCCTGTAGTGAAAAAAGATGGATTTTTGTTTTGGGTGATGATGTCTTATGAAATACATAAATGCTATTATGAAAGATTGGTTTCAGGACATGTCCTGAAAATGGGGTTCTTTTTATATCCATTTATCCTGATTTAGTTTTATTATCTTCTGACATTTTCATAGTTGATATGTGGGGGAAAAGATACGGATGTTGATATAAACAGTTGGTTAAATTCTAATTAACTGGGATTTTTTTTCGGTCCATATCAGATGAAAACCCAAGGCATATTATTTGTACCTTAGTGATTTCCTGCTTCTTTTATTTCTATGATTTCTGATGAAAACTGTAAAAATTTTAAATTGGTGACTTGCAATAAAATAGTGTGCACCAATCCAGGGATATGCAGACAATACATTTGGAAGCAGGAATAAAATATTAGAACTTCTATTCAAATATATATTAGTATATTCATATATGTGTATATTTTTTATCTAAATATAAATATCTGAATTATGTAAATAATATAAATATACATGTGCTTAGAGTACACAATCACATGTTTTTTCTTTTACTGGTGAGTTTCATGGTCAAAACATTTTTAAACCACTAGAATATGAGGAATTATGGTTGAAAATGGCAATAAAATATGTAAGAGGAAAGACATGAAAAAATAAAACTGGGCTATATCAAGCACGTTCCTGGTAAGACTTTAATTTATGAGTCTGAAATAAATTGCATTTTGAAACAAAGGACTTAGAAATCTCTCCCTTGATATGAGACAAAATATTAAGTCCAGCCACTAAACATAAAGCTAATAGCTCCAAAACTCTATCCTAAGGAAATAAAATTAACCATGCTTCTGGAGAACCTAGTGTATAACAAAAAATACCAAAACTGGTTAACTTCCAAAAGAACTGCAAATGGTTTGGAGTCACATCAAGAGTGGAAAGGAGTACCTCTTCAACTTTAGTCATTAGAGTGGTCTGCTTCCCACCTTTTAGATTATTATGATGTGGTGTAGCATTCTTTTTTCTATAGCATTTGAGAGAATAAGTTTCATAGCCATGTGAGATATATCTTAGTATTGTAAAATAGAGCATTTAGATAATGCTTTTGATAATATGGAACCTTCATATAGAGATTCTATATCCCATGTTTTGCACAACAGCCTATAGAATGACTTTTACTTACCTGGCTTTAATTCCTCTGAAGGATTTTTCTATCCAACTGTTACTCCTTTTATTTTCAGGGGTTTATGGGAAAGTTCAGCTTTACAGTGCTTATTCTAAGAACTCCTGGACACATCTTGGAGCTGATATTGCCTCAGGAAATGAGAGGTAAGGAATGAGAGTAACTTAGGGCTTTTGCTTGGTGGTTGTTTAGGTTGCTTCTGCTTGAGATTTTGTTACAATATGAAATTGAATTTTAGGTTAAGCATTATAATTAAAGGATGAGTAAGTAGAAAAAGAAGCGATTATAGGGAATTTAAAAAATATCTCTATAGCCTAATGAAGGACAACAAAACATGCAAAAGGTAGTAGAGGAACATAGTTTATTCCAGGAGAAAATTTTAGATAATACATAATTATTGCTGTCCATAAAATATTAAAATACATGAATTCCATGAGATAAGAGGTGAAGTATGCGGTGAGAATACTATGTCTAAGCTGAAAAGGTAGCTCATTAAGATATAGACAGAAATAAAACAGGAGGGAGAAGAAACATATGAAGTATATTGTGAAATTTAATAATGCATTGAAGGCAGTAAAGGATAGAATCATTGCTGCCTCAAACTGCATGGGTAAAATGAAAAACAAACTGATGGAGACCTATTCGAACACAGAAGATCAGACTAGGAAATGAAAATGACAAAAGATAAAGTACTAGAAATAGAGATCAGAAAACTAAAAGCTATCTATGGGTAATATGTCCTTTTTAATAAGAACTCAGAATAACTACAACAGAAAGAATAATGAAAACTATAACTGAAATACACATAGAAAACATGAGAATAGTTACATTTTATTAGAAAAGATTAATATAAAGGACAGTGATTGCTTCATTACATCATCTTCATAGTATAAGAAAAATAGAGTGAACAAAAAATAAAGGAAAGGAACATTAAGCTTTCTAGCCTTAGCGTTCACCTCTATACCATCACATGTGGGAAGATCATGATGCCACATCTATAAATGTTTAAGGAAAAAAAGATATTGCTACCAAAGAATTGGACACACTGCTAAGACGCATATGTGAAAAATGGAAGAAAATTCAGTGTTCAAATAAAGAGATTAAACTAAATTGAAAATTCGGGAACAGAAATAAAATTTGAGAATAATATAACTAAGAAGCACTGAAATAATTTAAATATTATGGTGTAACTATGGTTATTAAAACAAATTCCTTTTTTTTTTTTTTTTTTTTGAGACGCAGTGTCACTCTATTGCCTAGGATGGAGTGCAATGGTGCAATCTTGGCTCATTGCAATCTCTGCCTCCTGGGTTCAAGCGATTTTCCTGCCTCAGCCTCCCAAGTAGCTGGGATTACAGGCACACACCACCATGCCAGGCTAATTTTTGTATTTTTAGTAGAGATGTTTTACCATGTCAATCAGGCTGATCTTGAACTCCTGACCTCAGGTGATCCACCCATCTTGGCCTCCCAAAGGCCTGGGATTGCAGGAATGAGCCACCACGTCCAACCTAAAACAAATTCTAATAGTTGTTCTTGTAAAAGAAATAACATTTGAAAAGTTAATGTATTAGTTAGGGTTCTGTTTATACAAAAAATACATAATCAGTAGGTTATGTGCTTGTGTGTGTGTGTGTATGTGTGTATCCTACCTGTTATATGTATATAAATTATACAATAGATATAATAAATATTAATATACATGCATTTATATATAAAGAGATGTATTTCAAGGAATAGATTTACATAATTATGGGAGTTGGAGAGTTTGAAATTTGTAAGCAAGCCAGCACGTTGCAAAGTACGGAAGAACTGATTTGCAGTCTTAAGGCAGAATTTCTTCTTCCCAAAGGAAATCTCAGTTTTGCTTTTAAGGCCTTCCAACTGATTGATGAGGCCCACCCACATTATTGGGTGGCCTAATCTCCTTAAACTCAACTGACTGTGTTAACCACATTGACAAAATACCTTCACAGTAACACCTAGATTAGTGTTTGATTGATTAACTGTGTATAATAGTTTAGCAAATATGACATATAAACGAATCTTCACCATTCAAAATTATCAGATAAAAATCTGGAACTATAACCATAGGAGGTAAATATGAGTTAATTTGTTTTATTAGAATTTTGAATATTATATATACTTTCCAAATCACCAGAGGGGAAAAAATGAAAGAAACCATAAAATAGATAGTAAATTAAAAAAAAAAAAGAAGAAAATGAAATGGTAAAAGAATAAAAGCAACAAAAAGATATATTTAAAGAAACAGAAATAAGAAAGTAAGAATACATTTACCAGTTACAAAACAAAATATTTGTGAAAAATAATGCTATGTAGAAAAATTGGGTTAAAAGTCAAAATGTAATTATAACTTTTTTTACCAGAGGAAATCTTAAAACCAATTAGGAGAAATTTAAAGTTAAATATTGAATAAGAATAAATCATTGACATCTAAAATAAAGGAGCCTCAAAATTATTAACAAAACATGTAAAAATCAAAATAAATGTTTCAATTGGTTAAATAATTATACTTTACATTAGTAAAGACTTCAATCATAGCGAGGCCCTAACAGTCAGAAAAGTTTTACAGCAGATAAATACAATATAGAAATATAAAGCTAATCTCTAGGAAATATAAGGTGAAATTGACAGAAACAAAAATCACAATCCGAGATATTTATTTACCTCTTTCAGTTCCAAATCTTTTAATTAGGTTAAAAAAGGTAAAGAAAATATGAAGAACATGAGTAATATAATAAAAGAAATTTAATTTATATATCAAACTACTCCTTTACCTAAAAAATATATATATCCATAATTACAACCTTAATAAATTTTAATGATAGTGTGTGATCACAATATAATAAACATAGAGATTAAAATAAAATATAAACCAACAATCTTAATTTCTTACAAGAAAAAAAGGTATAATAAATTATTTTCTAAATAACTTTTATACCCAAGAAAACATCAAAACTTTACCAACAGAATAGCTGGGAAATAACAATAATGAGAGTATAGCATACAAGATACTGTAAAACATGCCATCACATTCAATGCTTTTGTGATTGAATAAGCAAACAAACTTTTCTTATTGACAGTTTTCATATTGACAATTATTCTAAACAATGAGAATTCTTCTAAAAAAAGAAGAATAACTGTCAATATGAGAAATTAGAAACAAAATAACCCACAAGTCTAATGAACTCAATTGATGCAAGAAAAAGGCGGAAATTGGTGAAATAGAAAGTAGAAAATTCGTAAGATTAAATTTTTAAAAAGAGGTAGTGGTTTAATCTCTAGTAACTTTAATCATACCAAGAAAACCCCAATATATAAAATGAGAAATGACAGTTCAAATATATGTACAGAATAGGTTACAGTTATAATGTAAAAAATATAAGTGTATATAGTGCAACTTTAACATTTTTGAGAAAAATACTTTATAAAAAGGAATTTTTAATGATAATTTAGAGTTATCATTATTGGCTAGAGAAGAATAAAACATAAAGAACCAGAAACAGTGAAAGATATAAATTTATCAAAGATTTATCTCTAAAAGTATATTTGGCTCACGTAAATTTATACCATATTCTTCCAATCAGTTGAATATCAAATAATTCCTATGCTATATAATCTATTCCCAATTAATTTAAGGGAACAGGCATAAAATAATCTTTATACTTGTTTATAGCTACTAAAAATAGCTAAAAAAAAAAGAAAACTGAGACAACATCCAAATAGAATGTAAAAGTCATGAGTAAAAAAGCAACAAAGCAAGCTATGTTTGAATGTGTTTCATTCAAGTGAACAAAGATAATTTGAAATGAAATAATCCATTCATATAATTTACCTTAATACCAGATGTGAAGATTAAGAACATGACCAATTTGGCACAAAATGGAAATACGTTTAATGAAATTCAGCAAACATTCTTGGAATAAACAGTAAATGAAGACTACAAGGATACTTCTTTTAAATTAATGCTATTTATTTGGATGGTATAACCATTAGTGGAGAGGCACTGGTTTAAATAATAATACAAAATAAACACTAAAGGATTCCTCTGAGTTTTGTATTTTATGAGAAAAACTGACATTAAATATTATTGTTTATTACAACAATCATTAAATATTATTATTAAAGTTTTAGCTAATGTATCCAGGCAAGAAAAATACATTAGATCCAATTATTGAAAATAATCCAAACTATTTTTTATGTGGTTTATAAACCACATTTCATCCTGTAAAACTAGAGAATTATCTGAAAAACTATCAGTTGCCTTCAATAAATGCACATCAACAGCTTTTTAATATACAAGCAATAAACTTTTAAATTATAACGTACAATCTTATTTAAAATTTCAACCACAAATATCTAGAAGTAAATTTAAGAAAAATTACAGAACCTATAAAAACAAAACTATAAAACTCTGTTCAAAAGCATAAAAGGAGTTTAGAATAAATGGTGATGCAGAACAAAAATTTGACAGCTCATTATTTTAAAGATGTCAAATCTAATACAACTTGAATCACAGGTCTAATATATTCATCAGAATCTGACTCATTAAATTCTTTGGAACAATATATATTTGAAAATAGCCAAACATTAGCTGTTACTTTTTTTAAATATATGCCTCTAATACGAGTAATCTGTTGTTGGCACCAAAACTAAAAAGAATACAAAGAAATAAACACAGTCATGAATTATTTTTAGAATTTGAATAAATTAGCATTTGAATTTAGTTGAAGACAGGCTGGAATAATCAGTAAATGCTTTGGAAAAATATAAAATTAGATTCTCACTTTATGTTTTACTCTAAATTATAGGTGGATTATAAAACAAAATGTAGCCGGGCGCAGTGGCTCAAGCCTGTAATCCCAGCACTTTGGGAGGCTGAGACGGGCGGATCACGAGGTCAGGAGATCGAGACCATCCTGGCTAACCCGGTGAAACCCCGTCTCTACTAAAAAAATACAAAAAACTAGCTGGGCGAGGTGGCGGGCGCCTGTAGTCCCAGCTGCTTGGGAGGCTGAGGCAGGAGAATGGTGTGAATCCAGGAGGCGGAGCTTGCAGTGAGCTGAGATCGGGCCACTGCACTCCAGCCTGGGTGACAGAGCGAGACTCTGTCTCAAAAAAAAAAAAAAAAAAAAAAAAAACAAAGTAAAAAATTAAAACCATAAAATTATTTGAAGAAGGTTTAAGTAAACCTGTAATTTAAACTAGCGAAGACTTCTCTGATCATAACAAGCAAAACAATAGCCATAGCAAATAAATAATAGATTTGACAATATAACAAGGTCAATATTTCTGCATGTCAATTACAAAATGTAATGACAAATGATCAATTAGAAAATGTTTGCAACATACAATAGTACAGATGAAGGACTAACTTTTTTACATGTGAAGAACTTTTATATGTCAAGAATAAAAATAAAAATATGAATACACCAGAAACATATTTGTGAAAGGGTTTGAATATGTGAGCCATAAAAGAAAACATACATCTGGCTAATAAACATATAGAAAAAATGGTCTTCTTTACTAAAATTGAAGTAAATATTAATTAAAACAGCAATGGAATCCATTTTAAAGTTTAATTTGGCAAAGATGAAAAATAGTGAACTCCAAGTTGACAAAAGAGAGCAGAGATTCACGTTCATATGGGGATTAATATTACATACTAGCCTAGTTTTGTAGATAAAGAAATAAAAATATGTATGCATATACATAATATGGAAATTTCTGGAAGGACATACAGCACAGCAGGGATCCCTGTTGGTGAAATGATAGGTAGCTATCTTATATCTTGATAGGTATGCTTTGATGTGCTTTTCTCTATGTACAGAATTTCTTTGTAGAGTAGGTATTATGTTCACAGTTATTTAAAATTATTTGACATGAATTTTACAGATGCTTATGTTTGTCAAACATTGAGCTATGATCTGGAGATATAATGTTAAGTAAAAACTCAGACATTAATCAAATAGTAAATGTAAAATTACATATATGATAAATTCTGTGAAGGGATGGGTTATATAGGATTCTGAAAACACGAATATGTCAACTTGAGGCATTTATGGGAAGTTGGAGAAGGCTTCCCTGAAGCATAATTTCAGAGGTGGAATCTGAAAGAAGAATGGGCATTAATTAAGCAAAGTGGGACATATGTGGAAACGGTGTTCTAGCCAGAGCAAACAGCATTCAATTATTAAGTAAATATCTGAGGAATATTTACTATGTGCCAGGTCAGACTGTAAGCACTAGACATATAGAAGAGATTGCAAATTAGAAGAGATTGCTGCCCTCTGGGAGCTCAGATCTTAGTGGAGAGAATGACAATACCCAAACAAATACAGAAATATAAATGACATAGTTGAAATTATAAAATATGCTGGTAAGGAAGTCAGTATGGTGGTATGATCAAAAATAGCTGGGGCATAAAATGTGAAGGGTACCATTTTAGATTGAATGGGCAGGGAAAGTCTCTTTTTTGAGCTGAGACCTGAAGGACGGGAGGGAACCAGCTGGCCTAGGGTGAGGGTAGGGGGGAAACAGGCAGAAGGTCACTATAGCTGGGGCAGAGTGAGCAGAGGGCAGCATTGTCTGATATGGCAAGTGCCAAGTCACACAGGACCTGTTCAGGTATGAGAGGTCAAAGGGGAAATCACTGAAGGGTTTTATGCAGGAGGATGGTGGAATCTGATTTTTGTTTAAAAAACTTCTCTGGCTGTGTAGATGATGGATTATGGAGATAAGAGTAGAGCTGGGCTATCAGTTATGAGGCCAGCTGAGGCCAGAAATCATGTAGCTGGGACTCTGGAAGAGGCAGTGGAGATGGAGAGAACAGCTGGTCCTGCTGATGACTGCATGTGGAGGCAAGGAAAGAGTGATGCAGGTGTTTTGATGGAGCACACTGGTGAATGGTGGAAGCACGTGCTGAGATGGGAAGACTGAGAGGGGAATAGGTTTGTCAGGATGGAAGGCAGCAGGGGCATGCAAAGTTGAAGACATCAAGAGTAAGTGTCAAGAATAAAATTAGATGCATAATTTAGGGTTTGGAAGCAGCCATGTTGGAAGTAGGTGATGTCATTATTGAAGAAAACATGGGTAGAAGAGAGATTTGGAGGATGAGATTGAGATTAGGGGCATTCTAACTTTTTAGATATTAAGGAGTCAGCACAGGTGATTGAGGAGCAGAGGGTGGAGAGGTGATTCTGTGGTGGGAGGGAGAATGGAGAACATGAGGGTCTGAAAGAATACCATGATGGTTGATGTGGAGAGTAGGGGTTGACAATGACAGGGTTCCAAGGAGTTAAGTGTCAGGGCCACATACATTGTCAATATCAAGAATTTTAGTTTTCACCCTAAGAGTGTCCTGAAGCTGTTGTAGGTTTTTAAGGGGGTAGTATGGATAGGAGGTGGCACTTATTATCATACTTGTACATCTAAAATATTGTAGGCAGAATGTAGACAGCAGGAGAGGTCGAAAGTAGATCCAGAGACACCCAGCAAGAGACAGTGTAACTTGTACACTGCAGGAGTAATGGAGAAGTGGGCAGATTTAGAGGCAGGAGATAAAATCTGTAAGACACGTTGATTATGAAGTGTAATCTTGGTTTCTGGTTTGTGTAGCTGGATAGTGGTGTCATTCACTTGAAGAGGACTAAGTTTAGAGAAAAGATTATGAATTCAGATTAGGTCATGTTGAATTTAAAGTGCTTTTCTGATGCTCAAAAGGATTTGTGAAGTAAGCATTTCTAACAAGGATCAATAAGAAACTTTAATTATAATTAAAAGGTTAGCAAGCTGGAATTTGGCAGGAACTATATGAATGGATTTTTCTTATAAGAATGTGTTAAAAACCTCATTCAGAGTCTGAGCTACAGGCTATTTTGAAAGGAACTCAATTTTATTAATTAAAACTATCCGTAGTCATTAACTAGCTACCATTTGTTTGGTTCTTATCATGTAAGCTTGTTATATGTCAGGCCTCTACTAAGCATTTTACATACATTATCTCATTTAAATCTCTCAATGGTGTAAGTTAGGTATTATTATCTGCATTTTATGGATATGAAGACTGAGGCTGGAGAAGTTAAGTAAATGTTCCAAGTTCATAAAGCTAGAAATTCCTGAGGCTGGATTTTTTACCCTGATTTATCTGATTCCATTGCATGTGTTCTACATATTACAACTATTAAAAACAAAATTTCTTAATATCAGTCCTGAGGAGGAGTAATTTAATGAGTTTATACAAATGATGTGCAATTAACATAGTATATTCATTTTATGGAATTCTTTCTTTTTAAAACCTTTTTAAAAATGTTAAAAATAACTTCAGACTCAAAATAAGTTGCAAAAATAGTAGAGTTTACATATGCCCTTCACTCGATGTTCCTTGATGATAACATATTACATAACTATAAAACATTAGCAAATCTGGCAAGTTGATATTGGTGCAGTATTAACTGAACTACAGACCTTATTCAGGCCATCATTTTAAACATGGCTCTACAATCTTAAAAGTCAATTCAATAAGTCTTTCTAATATATTGTGATATAAGCATATTTCAGTTGGACTCTTTCATGAATTTTCACCAACAGAATTAGATACTTGAATATATATATATTATATATATTAGATACCTGAATATATATAATATATATATTATATACCTGAATATATATATTATATATTAGATTCCTGAATATATATATTATATATAATTAGATACCTGAATATATATATTATCTATATTAGATACCTGAATATATATATTATCTATATTAGATACCTGAATATATATATGAATAATGGTAGTGTGATTCGGAGGAAAAATTTCATGTTAACTTTATAAACTTATATCTATAAACTTATATCTTACACAATCAACCAAAGTAAGCTTAGCAAGATATTTTGAAGAAAAATTACTTTCTTTTGTTCTGTGTTTTATCAATTTATCTCGAAATTACTCTCTGTTGTCGTTTGCTTGAATTGACTTGTGAAGACTGATGAACAAAACTGTTGAGGTTTTATTTGGATTGTAAATAAATCAAGACAAGTTAGATTTAGACACAAAAAATTGCTTTTACCCATTACAAGTGTTATGCATATCTTTTACTGTGAGTCTTTGAAGGGTAGCCATGTGATCTTTGAAATTAAATGGTTACTTTGTCAACCAATCTTATGATAAAGGTTAGGTTTTATCCTGGCCATTGGAAGATTTTAAACAAGGCAAGGACAGAGCCTGACTTATACTTTAATCTGATTTGTGATGTGTGGAGAATTGACTGTTGGTGGTGGTGATGGGGAAGAGATAAGAGTGGAAACAGAGACACTAACTGCTAATACATTGTTATTGCAATTTTTCGGATAACACATGATGATGGCTTAGATTAGGATGGCAGTGATGGAGGAGTAAAGATGTGTCTAAATATATGTTAAAGATGAAAGTGACATGACTTGCTGATGGACTGAATATTGAGGAAAAGAGAAAGAGAAGAGTCAAAGATCACTCTAAAATTTTTGACCCTAAGCAATTGGGTAAGGATCTGTGCCATTTACTGAGAGGGGGAAAACAGGGAGAAGAGCTGGATTATGAGGAAAGTTTTTCCAAATTCTTATTTTTTCTTATTTCTTATCTCATTAAATTTTCAAGAAAATGTGTAAGACATCCAATCTCTTTGTCCTGTTATCCTTTGTTTGTCAAGTGATTGACTTATTTTGTTCTATTTTTTAATTGACGAGTAAAAATTTTATGTATTTATGGTGTACAACATGATGTTTTGATACATGTATTATATTGTGGAATGGTAAAAGCTATGTAATTAACATGTATTATCTCATATAGTTTTTTTGTGTGTGGCAATGATACTACACATCCACATTCAGCACTTTAAAAGAATACAATATATTAGTAACAGTAGTCACTATGTTGCACAGTAGATCTCTTGAACTTATTCCTTCTATCTAATGGAGATACTGTGTTCTTTTATCAACCTCTCTTCAACCTTTGCTTCCCCGCACCACCAACCCAAACCAGCAGCCTCTGGTAACCTGCATTCTACTCTCTGCTTCAAAGAGTTCCAATCTTTCAGATTCTGCATGCAAGTGAGATCATGTGGTATTTCTCTTCTTGGTCCTGGATCATTTCAGTTAACATAGTGTCTTCCAGGTTCATCTATGTTGATGCCAATGACCAGATTTTCTTCTTTTTAAAGGTTGAATAGTATTCCAGAGTGTACATGTATACTGCATTTTCTTTATCCATTCATTTGTCGATGGGCACCTAGACTGACTCTATATTTTGGATACTGTGAATAATGTTGCTGTGAACAGGGGAATGCGAATATCTCAGACATACTGATTTTGTATCCTTGGAATATATATCTAGAAGATGGATTGCTGGATCATATTCTAGTTTTAATTATTGAGGACTCTCCAAACTGTTGTCTATAATGGTTGTACTAATTTACATTTCTACTAACAGTATACAAGAGTTCTCTCCTCTCTCCATCCCCACTAACCTTTGTTATCTTTCATTGTTTTGGTAATTTTGACAGATGTGAGGTGTCTGAAGTGATTTATTAATATAGTCTGTTATTTACAAGGAAGAAACTGTGAACTGAAGAAGAAATCACATCATTTGTTACCTCATCCTTTTCTCCAGGCCCTAAACCTTTAAATTGGATGTCATAATTGATTATATCTATTCCTTTATCTCCTATGTTAAATTAGTGATGTATTCCTTGTATATATTTTGCTTGGAATACTTCTTTTTTCTTTCCCTTCTGCTACATTCTCATTTCAGCACTTCACACATGGCTCTCTACAATAACTTTTGTACTGGCTCCTTAAGGACCTAATAAGTGAAATAAGAGTATCAGATGCAGTACTCTTGCATCTCCTCCTTGAGTCTATAGCTTCCTACTTATCTTTAAAGATTCCATTACATCTGACACAGGGCTTTAGGTCTCCCCGACTCTACAAATTTTCCCATCATCTGAATGTAAGATGTGATTTTAGGATTTGTAATTTTAAGAAAAACATAACACTAAGATGTTTAACATTTGTGTGTCCTGTTCCTCCAAGTAGCTTATGTAAGAGAGGGATATATTTTTGTTATTGTTGATTTGGTATATTAGTGTCTAGTGCACAACAGAACATAAAGAAGGGCTCCAATAAATGCCTGCTACATTGACTTGATGTGTATTTTCTGGAAATCAGAACTTATTGAGCTTCTTGGTTCAATAGCATCTTATCTAACAAATGAGAGAATCTAGAATTTATTTTCAAATACTACTATAATTTATTTTGCTCTTTCCTCACACTTTATTATTATAACAACTTAGTTCAAATATTAGAATATAGAGTTGGTGGCTTTATCTATTAATTGGCAGGAGTTCAGGATCACATATGTAACCTCTAAAAGATGATGTTTTTTAAATATGTTAGAGGTCCAATAAACTACTGGGTCCTATTCCCAAATTGACTACTATTTTGATGCTGGTGAAAGTTGTATGTTTGGAAGGTAGGTTGGAAATATATTCTGCAATGAAAAGGAGTTTGCACTTTGAGGGCAGGCAGACTAATTCTAGTTATGTAGTTAGCTAAATGTGTAACTTTGAGTAAATTACTCTCTCTGAGCCTCAGTTTTATTTTCTTTAATTATGTGAGTAACAATACATAGCTAATAGAATAGTTATAAGGATTGAGGGAGTTAATGCATATAAAGTATTAAGCCCAGTTTCTGGCACAGTGTAAGCCTTAAGACAGGGTAGCTATTGTGGCAGTTGGGACTCTTTAAGTGCCAAGTACAAGTAAAAGTAACCCTTCTTAAGCCATTTTGGAGACAATATCAAGCCCTTCCTCTCCTCCTCTACTTTTTTACTTCTTTATTTCAACCTCGTTTTTTTTTTTTTTCTACTGGAATATGGTTTTCTTCATTCTGTATGGTGCAAGTGAACTCAGATCTGTTTGACTTGTCCTAGCTTTACCACCAGTGAGGAGATTACTACTAATTCTCCTCAGTTTCATTCAAAAGTCCAGGGGAAGGATTTTGATGAATGAATGCAGGTTGGATCCTATGCCAAACCTTTCGTGAAGGGTTTGTGGGACGGGACTTTAACCTGCAGCTCTCACAGCTTTCAGTACAGTGGATGAGCAGAGCGGTTCTCAGATGAGGTGTGAGGGATTTTCCGGAATGAAGCAGAGAGGAAGTCAGGTAGACAAATAATTGGTATCAACTATAGCTATTATTGTTGTCACTCACCATCTTTACCAGCATCATTATAGAATTTAATTTCTTTACTATCAAGCATAGACTAATACAGTCTGAGAATCCTCATTACATTTTAATGGCACTGATTGAAAAATTTTAAACTGAAGTTACAAAATAAAAAAGACTAAATGTTAGTAGAGTTCAGAAGTCTGTGGCCATCTCTGTTCCTGGGGGTGCAGGTGAGAGGGGACATGTTTTGTGATCTGTACCCTCTGAGCCAAAATAGTAGTCATCAGCATCAAAATAGTAGTCAGTTTGGGAATAGAACCCAGTAGTTTATTGGACCTCTAACATATGAAAAAAACCATCATCTTTTAGATGTTACATATGTGATTCTGAACTCCTGCCAATGAATGGATCAGACCACCAACTCTATATTCTAATACTTGAACTAAGTTGTTATAATAATAACAACTTAATGGTCAAATGCAGTTATTATCATTAAGATCTCACAAGTGTTAACAAATTCATTTAAGTTGTAGGTGTTTACAAGTGAATGTCTTATTCATTTTTGTAAAAACTTTGAAATCAAATTTTGGAGCTTCTTTATTCTCTGTAAATAATAAGTATTATATTTTTGACTAGTAAATATTATTTTTCTCTGAACTAGGTCAAAAGTTATGCCAAAATAAAGAAACTGTGCTGATATTTTGTTTATATTTTCTTAGAGTTATCTTTAAAAAGACTTTCACAGTGATTATTCATATTTTCCTCTCTCTTCTCATATGGTTTCCATTTAGGTACAATTATGTTGCAAAAAAGTCTTTTAATTTTTTGTTTATTTTTTATTTGAGGTATGTTTTGCTCATAACAACAAGCAACTCTCACCTCTTCCCTGTAACTCTAGGAGTCATATTAATCAGAAGCATAGAATACAGCTGGGATTTTGAGCCAGTCATTAAGCTAAGATTTCTTCATATGATTGGAGGGCAACCATAATGTTTGAAGACTGGAACTAGGAATAGTGGATGTTGGAATTTAAGGAAAACTGACATTTGACTAGCAGAACCAACTAGGCTATTGATACTGAGACCCCAGTTTCATCTGAAGTTACCACTGTTGCTCTATGGACATAGAAGTGGAAGGGGCAATGCTCCTTTCACCTATGTGTATGGTTCTCATGATATAGAGAACCCCAAAGACATCAGGAGTATAGAGGAAAGATACATTTTAATGAACTCACAAGGTTTAGGAAATCAGAACAGAAAAGGTCAGATTAAGTTCATTCATGTTTTTAATATAAAGTTTGAAGTAATAATTTTAATAATTCCTAGAACATTGTTAGGTACTATGGGATTTAGATAGTGATTTTTTTCTTTTTTGTTTTCTGTCCTTCCTTCCTTCCTTCCTTCCTCTCTCCCTCCCTCCCTCTCCCTTCCTTCCTTCCTTCCTTCCTTCCTTCCTTTCTTTCTTTCCTTCTTTCTTTCTTTCTTTCTTTCTTTCCTTCTTTCTTTCTTTCTTTCTTTCTTTCTTTCTTTCTTTCTTTCTTTCCTTCCTTCCTTCCTTCCTTCCTTCCTTCCTTCCTTCCTTCCTTCCTTCCTTCTTTCTTTCTTTCTTTCTTTCTTTCTTTCTTTCTTTCTTTCTTTCTTTCTTTCTTTCTTTCTTTCTTTCTTTCCCTTCCTTCCTTCCTTCCTTCCTTCCTTCCTTCCTTCCTTCCTTCCTTCCTTCCTTCCTTCCTTCCTTCCTTCCTTCCTTCCTTCCTTCCTTCCTTTCTTTCTTTCTTTCTTTCTTTCTTTCTTTCTTTCTTTCTTTCTTTCTTTCTTTCTTTCTTTCTTTCTTTCTTTCTTTCTTTCTTTCCTCTTTCGAGACAGGGTCTCACTCTGTTACCCAGGCTGCTGGAATGCAGTGGCATGATCATAGCTCACTCCAACTTCAAACTCTGGGGCTTAAGCTATCCTCCCACCTCAGCCTCCCAAGTAGCTGGGACCACAGGTGTGTGCCATCATGCCAGGCTAAGTTTTTTATTATCTTTTCACTTTTGTAGAGATGGGATCACTATGTTGCCCAGGCTGGTCTCAAACTCCTAGGCTCAAGTGATCTTCCTGCCTTGGCCTCCCAAAGTACTGGAATTATAAGGCAAGAGCCACTGTACCTGGCCTTATATAGTCTTATTTTTATTAAATATCAATGAACAATATAAAAGTTGAATGGTCACAGAAGACAAGAGTACAAAATCAGTCACTCACAAGGCAATAAATAGCATTTGTTATGTCAAATTGATGGTGGTACAGAAAGTGGGGAGGCTTCGGGCATTCAGTGGAAAGAGACTCCCATTGAAGACTTCTTGAAGGCATAGTGACCATAGTGACTTGTGTCCATTTTCAAGAATGAGAGACCCGAAGAGCGAAGTAGGGGAGAGTGAACTGATTAATCTGGTTGGAGCATATGGCTTATATAAGGAAGTTAGAAAATGAAGCTTTATGAGTTTAAATTTGCATTAGGGTTCACTCAATGTTAAATAGTTTTATGGATTTTTACAAATGTGTAATCATATGTATGTACTCCCATAGTGTTACACAGAATACTGCCCTAAAAATATCTCATGTGGATGAGTTTTAGTCTCACTTTCACATGAAACTTTTCAGAATATTATAGTGACCTATCATTTGAAGAGCTTTATTCAACAATATAAATAATGATAAAAAGGTTATCTAGGTCAGAGGTTCCCAGCTCCCAGGGTCACAGACCAGTACAGGTCCACAGCCTTTCGGGAACCAGGACACACAGCAGGAGGTGAATGGTGGGTAAGGGAGCATTACTGCCTGAGCTCCACCTCCTGTCTGATCAGGGATCATCAGATTCTTATAAAAATGCAAACTCTATTGTGAACTGTGTGTGTGAGGGATCTAGGTTGCATGCTCCTTATGAGAATCTAATGCCTGATGATCTGAGGTAGAACAGTTTCATCCCGAATCCATCTCTCCCGTGGAAAAATTGTCTTCATAAAACTGGTCCCTGGTGCCAAAAAGGTTGGGGACTACTGAATAATACTAACTATGAAGTAAAGGATTAATTTAAATTATACAGCAGATTGACTTTTTTTTCCCCTAACTACAGTATACTACCTGATAAATTAGAAAATTGAGATTTCAGTGAATATCACTAATAATCCCACCCTCCATAGGTAGGCTAACATTTTAACATGCATCTTTCCTCTCTTCTGTGCATGTATTATTTTTATTAAAAAATGAAGCATATTATTTTATGTCCTGCTTTTTGAAATCAATACATCATGAACAAAATTTCTTGTAATTCAATGCTCTTCAGCAAGATACTTTAAAAATGGCTATACAGTATTCCATTGTATGGATCATAGACTTCTTATAATTTCACAGATTATGAAATGTGGGAATACTCTTTTTCTAATACTATTTAGCACCCGAAGAACTAAAAATAAGATAGACAAAGTGAGAGTATTTAGTGGAAAAAATGCTGGACTTCATTGGTAGTCTTCCTTTGTCCTAATTCAATCAGTGGCTCCAGTTATTTATCTAGTCTTACATTTTTCTATTTAATCTATTTGGAACTTAGTTTCCTTGCCTTTCAAAGCTAATGTTGCTTAAATATTCTATAACTGGGAGTTTTCTAGGAAGTCATAGCAAATCAGGAACAGAGCTAAGACTCTAAATTCCTTCATTAAAGTTGCATCAATTGATAGTAGTCTTTTTTCTTCTCTATGACTCTTTCTCTCTCCAACCTTAGGTATGTAGATATGAATTTATTATAATATTTCATTTATTAGACTCATATGATTCATTATTAGACCCTTATGAATGATTAGGTTTAATTTATGTTTCTTTTTCAGGGCTTAATACTGTATATTAAACATCTGTTAATCCTCCACCCATACAGTAGACTCTTTAAAGATATGTGCTGGGCAGAATTTAAGTTACGTATTTTAATACAAATGATGTATGTTTTACTTATTGTATGTATCTAGCATCTACTATATTGTCTGGTGCATAAGATTTGCTCAGTCAATAAAGGTTGAATGATTGAATGCCCTGCACATGGACACTGTCGTCTGAATGAACATTCACTATAGAGGAGACTATTTATCAAAGCTTGCTAAACTTTGGGCATTAGCTAATGAAGCAGGTAATTACATTTATGGTGTTGAAATTGGTACTGACTATGAAGAGAATAAAACAGTCATATTCAGAGGGAATGCTAGGCAGCAGTGAAAGACTGAACAGAAATTGTATTAAATGTGTGTCTTGAAAAACACCAAAAATGAACACGACCCTCATTGCTTCATAATGTGATGAGAGAGAAGAGAGAAGGTACAAATACAGCACTTTTCAGATGAGGATATGCAGCTGAGGAGTGAAGTGACTTCTCAAGGTCACACAGCTAGTAAGTGACACCTCTACGATTCACACTTGTGTTTGTCTCGCTATGAAGGTAGAAGTTGTAATGAATGATGAAAAGTTGTGCAAAATGTCCAAGGTTGTCAAAAAATGGCGTTATATTTCTTCAGAAAATTAGAGAAAAGATCTCTTCTGAAATGCTTTTATTATTGAATCTATTCCCTAATCCAGAAGGAAGGTTGCTGATGTAGACATGTGTGCTAACCTCTGGAACTTTTATTGTTTTTTATTCCTTTGTTTTATTTCAGGGGTCATGGAGTATCTTCACCATCTCTGTAACATATGCATTTCCAAGCCAGAAAACTGACTCCATTAGCTAAATTAAATTATTTGCAAAAGCCTTTTTTCCACTGTCATGTCTTATTTCCATTTCAGTTTCTCTGGTGGGATATGTTGGTCGCAGTGGATTTCCTTTTCTTGCTCTTGAGTTAATAGATAACTTGTGCTGCACTGTTACTATATCCAATGCCATTTTTATGCTGTTACAGAATTATAGTAGAAGATGCAGTGGATTGGCGCCCCCATGACAAAATCGTCCTTAGCTCCTCTTCTTATGAGCCTCATGAAGCAGAGGTCCTCACTGTGAAGGAAGTCAAGGGCCACCATGTGAGGATTCATGAACGGCTCAAACACCGACACATTGGTAAGGCTTTGGTTTGCTAGTTAAGGGAAGTGAATGAGCCAGGAAGACCATGTTTGGTAACCTGGCTGGGGACCTTGGATCTGATTGCCATTCAGAGGGGAAGAACAATGCCTTCTTGCTGCCCTAGACTCATGCTACATGGCCTTATCTCTATTCCTTCATTAATTTTGTTGCTTTATTTTTAAAGAATACTTGGATGTTATATACATACACACATACACATCTCCACACATTTTGCTCCTTATTTATAATGGCAAGTCTAAGAGCAGAAGGGTTAAGAATCTTGTTCAAGGTCATTGGGCAGTTTTAAGCCAGAATAAAACTCATGGGCACTGAGTTTCCAGTTTATTTCCTGACACATTGAATTACAATCCCTTAGAATATGGTAGTTACTGTAAATAATGATTTCATTTTCCATACTTAGAAATGTGTCCTTCCTAACATGAAGTACATTTTATGTATTAACTGCTACTATTAGTATTACTGCAAAAAATGAAAGAAAAAAGCCCAGACCTTTTTTTAAATAAAAAAGGTACCAAATATTTTATACACAATACACAGAATGTACTACATATAAATAATAAGTCACGATAACCTTCCTGATTCAGTCTAATAAATAAATCTAACCCAGGAGATATAGCTGATCAGTAATAAACTGTGGAAATAAAGGGGAATGAGAATGTCTTTTTGTCTCTGGTATGTGAGAGTCAAATCCACGGTTTCACCACGAATGTCTCAAGCTATGTCTAAATCATCGTTCCCAGGAGGATTTCTTTTTTAATAAGCAGCAAAGAAAAAAGAAATCTTCAGCACTGATTTCAGTAAGATGCAAGGTGAAATGCAAATGGTAGACAGTGAAACAAACTAGCAAGATGCTTAGTTCCCACTGCTGCGGAAGCTGTTCAGGCCATGATGAGTGGAAGATCCACCATGAGAGGGCGCTGCTGCTGCCTGGTGCTGCTTCTTGCTCTCCTTTTACTCTGACACATAGCTGCTTTTGCCCTGTCACTGCCTCAGTTGATCTGGGATTCCTCACTCTCATGAAAGAGGTCCATGGACAATGTACAACCCAACACTGAAGTCTCATGCTGACCTATTTAAAGAAGGAGGTTGGGAACCCCACTAATTGGACAGGTCTGCCCTGACTTCCCTGAACCAGTGACCTGTCCCAGTACCCACAGTTATTAAGAAGAAATGAATTCTTGCTCAAACACTGTGACTCTGATCCCAAAGAGAGACAAGTGAATGGGTTATTTTATTTCTCAGCTGACCTTTGTAGAGAATGCCCGAGGAAAAGCAGACCTTAATGTTGGTAGAACTTCCGAGGGGAAAGGATGTTTTCATTTCTCAGATTTGCTGGGTCCCCAGCTAGTGATTTTTGAAATAGATTTTTAAAGTTTTTTTTCCCCCAACTTCTATTGCCCCAGGAAGTGTCCATGTCACGGAGGATGGCCGACACATTCGTTTGGCTGCTGAGGTTGGACTGTTGACTCGAAATATACAAATTCAGCCTGACATATCATGTAGGGGGAGACTGTTTGTGGGGCCCTTGAGGAAGTCCAGCCGAGAAGAATTTTCAGGTAAATGAAATGTTAAGTAACTAGATATTACCAATGGGAGCCTATTCATCTGGGACACCCAGAAATCCCAACTGTGAGAATTTTCATTTATAAAACAAAACGTTCAAATGAGATAGTTCCTTTGTGCTTGGAGAAGCTATGAATTTTCAGTCCTAATCTGTGCTTAATTATCAGTGTGATGTTAAAATAATATACTAGCGATCAGCACATATGCACATTTTTACCTCAAAGAAAACATCTTCAGCAGATGTGAAATTTCCTCTGCTTTGAAATTATAGATGATTTAATGACCACTTCAATTTTATCTCTTTCCTGAATTTCTATTACTCTTTCCCAGTAGCATGCTATATCTGATGGCAGGCATCAGTTCATGCTATAAATTAATAGCGTAAATTTAAATAAAAATGATTTCCATATTCTAGACTGCTTTAAGGATCAGTTCAATCTTTCTTGTTTCTTTCAAGTTTTAGCCCTTTTGGAATGCTGCAAAATTATTTGATTAGGACCTCGTTTCTTAAACGTGTGTTCCTTATACTTTATTCCAAAGTTCTTTCCTGATCAAACAGTTTGGTTGTCACTGTAGCTCCAACTTAGAATATCATGGTGTACACGAATATATAAAGGCCTGGGGAAGGCTGAGAATAAAGGATCTAAACACTTCCCAAATATATTCAATATGGGACACTCTTTGTTGGCACAACTATTTCACCAGTTTTGTAAAGGGCAGTGTTTGGACCTTAAATCAAACATTTAAGATTTCTAGTTAATAGAACAAGCTGTATCTCCATAAACCCTTATCAGTGGTGATTTCCGCCCACTACCCCAGGTGACATTTGGCAATATCTGGAGACATTTTTACTTGTCACAACTTGAGGGAGCTTCTGGCATGTATGGATAGTGCCAAACATCTAGCATGCACAGGACGGCCACCCACAGGAAAGGAGTATCTGCCTCCAAATGTCAATAGTGTTGAGGTTGAGAACCCCGCTCTAGATGATGGAGACAAAGGCTTGGTTCCAATCTTTTAAGAATAGACCACTCTAAGATTTATGAAGATGGGGAATCAGGAAGGAGAGAGCAAGATAAGGCCCCAGTTAACTGAAACCACAGGCCAAGCTGGAGCATGGTCACAGGAACAGGACAGAAGGCCAGTTCTTACAGCTGAGCACCAAGTCTGAGCAGAACCAGCAGCAAGACTGACCTGATCCTAAACTTCTAACAATGCTGATCCTTACATCATCCCCTGGGGAAGGGAAACTCAAACTCTATTTTGTGCTTCTTATGGATCAGAAACTGTGCTGGTTTTCACACAGTGAAAAATTTATCTTATTTAATCCTAAAATCCTCATAAGAGAATTTTATATTCCTATTACAGGAAATAGAGTCTATAGTACAATTGCCTATTTATTTATGTAGCTCCTTCATTAGCTTATAAACTCCTTGAGGTGAGAAATAGGTCTTTCATCTGTTTTTCTAGTGTGGTAACTGCTGTAAATTAGGTACTTAATAAATATGAATGAAAAATATTAATGAAGAGTAAGGAAAGTCATTTGACTAGTAGGTGGTAGATTCAAGCCTGGTTCTTGTTAAATAAACTTTTAATTTTGTAATGATTTTGGATTTACAGAAAAGCTGCAAAGGTAGTATAGAGAGATCTTGTATACCTTTCACTCAATTTTCTTCCATTAATAGCTGATACAATACTAGTATATTTGTCAAAACAAAGACATTAACATTGGTACATTACCCTGAACTAAACTCAAGACATTCTTCAAATTTTACCAGTTTTTTCTGTTCCAGAATTCAATCATAGTCCAGGGCCTGAATAAGAAGGGCTCAGCAGGTGTAGGTCAGAGATGCCAGATATGGGTACTGATTTGTTACAGAGCAGAAAAGCAGGTCAAGACTTTTGAGTCCTACTTTTATATTGGAGGGCTCCATCATTCGTCTCTTCCTGAATAATACCCACCAAGTTGTACTTCACTTGCTAGAATATTTTTCAGTAGTGATTTTCAAAAGGAAAAATACGAAGATAATTGTGAATAAAACAATTGCTTCATTCAGGCTGGACATGGTGACTCATGCCTATAAGCCCAGCACTTTGGGAGGCTGAAGCAGGCAGATCACTTGTGGTCAGGAGTTCGATACCAGCTTGGCTAACATGGTGAAACCCTGTCTCTACTAAAAATATAAAAATTAGCCAAGCATGGTGGCATGAACCTGTAGTTCCAGCTACTTGAGAGGCTGAGGTGGGAGGATCACTTGCACCCTGGAGATGGAGGTTGCAGTGAGCCAAGATTGTGCCACTGCATTCCAACCTGGGTAACAGAGTGAGACTCTGTCTCAAAAAAAAAAAAAAAAAAAAAAAAAAAAATTGCTTAATTCTTTATTTAAAGGCTCAAGACATTTTTAAGTCTTTACTAATTGATTAATTTTCAGTCATTGTTTAATGTGCACAGAAGTAAAAAGACCTTGTACAGTTTAAAACTATGAATTAAATCCATGGAAGTATAAGACATTAAAAAACCTGATAATTAAAATAATCCTGAGAGCTTCTGGATAGCTGAACATGTGGAGTTTCCTAGACTAAGGCGGTGTACCCGGGGAGGGTATGGGAGATGCATGCCCTTCTCTCATGCCATGCCCTACGCATGTCTTTATTTATCTCCCTTGTAATATCCTTTATAAGAAACCTAGGAAATAACAATAATACTGACATGTTGCCTTGACAGAGATTCTAAAATCACATTAAATGCTAAAAATAAGCTGTTTATGTATGGACTTATGCTTGCATTTGGTGTTCTTTGTGCCAAAGTTCCACAGAGCAGGTTTGCCAGTTCTTTCAGCTATGTGCTATTTGTGAGGGATATTGCCCAACAAATATCTTTTGGATGTTTTATTGTTCTGTGAGTATGCCCACACTATCTACCAATGCCTCCTCAATAGCATTCATTGAGAAATTTAAATACGTTGGAATCCTGTTGCCTGGCCACAAGGAGACATATAGGTTCTTTTACTTAGCCTGTCTTTCTCAAAAGGACTTCCTTCTTCATGGCAGCCAATATGCAAGGGTTCTAGTTTCTCATCTCTAAAAAGGTAGTGAAGAAATGAGGGGCTTAGGCTGTACTGTCTTTGAACCTTAAATACTATTATTAAAACAGTGAAACAGAAACTTCAAATGTATTGCTTCCTTTATCTTTATGATAAATAACTTCATAGTTTACTTTAGTCAATACCTTAAAAAATGAAATAAAAGGAGCCAAAGTTGTGACCTACTTAGCAAAGGACGCACAACTAATTATTGGCTCAATAGCTATAGCGCAGTTATCTGAATCATAATGCAGAGATGCTACTTTTATACACCGAGTCTTCCTGTCTTGCCAGGATGCCTGCATGGGGTTAATAGTGCGACTTCTCATCCATATGCCTAAGTTTAAGTCCTAGCTTGTTAGTTCACTCTTCTCTGCCTCAGTTTCCTTATCTGTAAAATGGGGATAATAATTGTACCTACCACATAGGATTTTTTTGAAAATTAGGAGTGTGAATAAATAGATGAATATAAATTAGAACAGTGTCTGCAAATAATGAGTGTCATATGAGAGTTAAAGTTTTAAATTCACCTCATTATTATTTCATATTAATTCATCTATAATCATGTTATTATTAATTTTACCAAGAGTATATATGCTGACTCATATTTTTAAATCAACTTACTGGCTGTATTTTATGGTGTGTTTTAACAATATCTATTTAAAACAGTACAAATAACATTACAAATGAGAGTAAATAATTTACTATTTTCTCCTCACATAAAAGATATAGAAAATCTTATTATGAAAATGAAACAGTGAATAAAATGTAGCCAGGATAAAAATATAGAAAAGATTTGACAGAATCTTTAAAGTGATTTTAAAAGCATGTTATTGCTTCTATCATATTTTAGTCAGAAGCATGTATTGAATAGCACGCTTCTGGACATCAACTGAGCAGAAGGAAATTTTGCACTCATAACCTTCTTCAGAAATGCTTAATATTCATTTGTGCAATGTCTTCGTGTGAATGGCTGTGGCCTTTCACGTGGTGTCACTGAGACGCTGAGAGGGAGACTTGACTTTGAGATGAAGGTCCAGAAACCCAGAATCTCTTTATTCTTACTCAGTTCTTTGATCCGGCCCCAGACAAATGCACAGAATCATTAAACTTAGCCATGCCCATCCCCAAAGTTTGCCTCTTTACTATTTCTCCTCTCATCATTCCCCATCCTATCACCAGACTCTTCAGACTGCACATGCAATTCAGGCATTAATGTGATACTTGTAATGATTCCTACCTTTTTAGTTGAGAATCTGTGGTGTGAAATATGATGCTGGTGTTGAGAATAAACTTACATTTTCATTAAAAATCTTCATATCTTAATGCCCTAAAATGGGCCATTCTTCAGCCTTTTGTGGGGAAAGTACCTGATGACATGCATTTTGTTTATAGGTGTCCTTCAACTTCTTAATGTGGAAATTCAGAACTTCGGGTCACCACTGTACTCATCTGTTGAATTCAGTAATGTGTCGGAAGGATCCTGGATCATATCATCTACTCTGCACCAGAGCTGTGGCGGGGGCATTCATGCAACTGCCAGTCATGGAGTACTTTTAAATGACAATATTGTGTTTGGTACAGCTGGCCATGGCATAGATTTAGAGGGTCAGGCCTATACTGTCACTAATAACCTTGTGGTTCTGATGACACAGCCAGCGTGGTCCACCATTTGGGTGGCAGGAATCAAAGTGAACCAAGCAAAGGACATCAACCTCCATGGCAACGTTGTGGCAGGATCAGAGAGAGTTGGCTTTCATATCCGAGGCCACAAGTGCTCTTGTGGACTGCTTTGGTCTGACAATGTGGCCCACTCAAGTCTTCATGGCCTTCACCTCTACAAGGAAAGTGGACTTGACAACTGTACCAGAATCTCCGGCTTCTTGGCTTTCAAGAACTTTGACTATGGTGCCATGTTACACATAGAGAACAGTGTGGAGATAGAGAACATTACTCTGGTAGACAATACTATTGGTCTTTTGGCAGTAGTGTATGTATTTTCTGCTCCACAAAATTCCATCAAAAAAGTGCAAATTGTGCTTAGGAATTCAATCATTGTGGCTACCAGCTCTTCTTTTGACTGCATTCAGGACAAAGTGAAGCCTCTCTCAGCCAACTTGACATCAACAGATAGAGCTCCTTCCAATCCAAGGGGGGGTCGAATTGGTATTCTGTGGCCTGTATTCACCTCAGAGCCAAATCAGTGGCCTCAGGAGCCATGGCACAAAGTGAGGAATGACCATTCAATTTCAGGAATCATGAAACTTCAAGGTGGGATGCTTTACTTTATCTAGGCAATGCCATTTCATATATCCATGCATATAATTTTTAATAGCATTCTGAAATTTTATCAACAAAAAGGTACATTGTGGTCCAGTGCTTGCTGTCCAACCTGCTGAGTATTGATAGCCACAATGGTAGTTTATAATTTCTTACAAAAGTCACTGCTTTATACATATTGAAGAGCTTTCTACAACTTAGTTTTTAATAAAAATTTTAAAAATTTGAATATAATGAGATGGAATCTTGCATCTTGACCAGGCTGGTCTCAAACTCCTGGCCTCAAGCAATCCTCCTATCTCAGCCTCCCAAAGTGTTGGGATTACAGGCAATAGCGACCACTCCAGGTCAACACAGCAATTATTTAACTTGATTACATAAGAACTCTCTTGGTTAGGTGTTATTTTTCCTATTATACAAGTGAGGAAATTGAAATGTAGAAGTTGTGTCTCATCTGAAGCTGCTTAGTAGATGGTTGAGCAGCAAGGGTTAAAATCAAAGTTGTGACATGACTTGTGCATTAATCTTCTATTAGATCTCTTGTACCATTGTACTCTCTCCCCTGTTACTTACTTTATCTGGCAGTGGGTTTGTCTTTCTGTAAAATGAATGGATTTTGATTAAGCCTGAAATGAAAAGCCTTATTGCTATTAAAGCTTTAATGTATTGACATACTCTTCTCTGTTGAATACAATGTCCATGTATTGAAGAACTACAGATATTTTATATCAAGATTTATGTAAATTCCTAAGACTTTCCTGGGTAACTTAAACTAACTTGGGGTATATGTTATTGTAACAATATTTAGTTGTATATTCGATGTTTATGACTGGTGGTTTATATGATATAATATTATGATACATATTTTTAAAATTTCAGATGTTACCTTTTCTAGTTTTGTGAAGAGTTGCTATAGCGATGACCTGGATGTCTGCATTCTACCAAATGCAGAGAACACCGGAATTATGCACCCAATAACAGCAGAGAGGACCAGGATGCTAAAGATAAAAGATAAAAACAAGTTCTACTTTCCCTCATTACAACCCAGGTATAATCTTTAGTATTTATAATTAGCCATTTTTATGAAGTACTTGGCAATTCTTCAAACCCTAAACATGTTTTTTAAAAAGAATAAAATCATCAAAGAAATAGAAATAAGTCTTAGAATGGTAAGATACATTAACTTAATGACCAATTCTTTACGCCTCGTATATTCATGCCTTGTGATATATGATTTTTAAAATATCTCTCACTAAAGAGGCAGGGGCTATTTCCCTCCCCCTTGAATCTGGACTCAGCCATGTGACTTTCTTTAGCTAATGAAAGAGGCAGAAGTAATGAAGTGCAAGTTTTATTGATAATGTTTTATTGTTTTGTCTTTATTAGAGAGACTTCTTTGGGATGTTTTCAAACTTTCTGGTTGTAAATTGACTCTAATTCTTCATTCTTCGTTGGAGTAAAGTGTCAGTGGTCTTCAGAAGGAGATCTTGGGAGCCTTTTGTGCAGGAACTAGTAGATAGAAGGAGGTTGTGTCTGCTGACAGGAATCTCTGAACTGAACGATGAGCTCTAGCAGATACTGGCATTTCAGACCAGGTGTAAATACTGTTTTCTGACATATGATCTAAGAGTTTCATTCAAATGTGTGAAAACTAGATAGGAGGGTTTTTTAAATTTTTTTAATTTTTTTTATTTTTTTTATTTTTTTTGCCATGAAAGAGAGTAGAAAGTTAGAAGCCGGAGGAATGAATTACTTGTTCTTTCCCACAACACTGGGGCAAACTCCTTTAGTTGGAAAAAGCAAAAACAAACAAAAAAACACGCTAAAGAAACCACCTTAATTAGAACATTCATGTGTCTGACTTAACACAAGTGCCTTTGATGTCCATCCCTGAATCATTATAGGTACCTAAACATGATTAGGTAGGCAATTTATGTAATTTTGTCACTTTTAAAAATTCACTATCCAGTTTTCCTTATGTTCATGTCTTACCCCAGGCTGATATAGTTGTAAAGTTATATGTCTTAGTCTGTTTGTGCTGCTATAACAAAGTACTGCAGACTGGATAATTTATGAACAGAAATTTATTTATTTTATTTTTGGAGGTGGGGGTCTCACTCTGTCACCCAGGTTGAAGTGCAATGGCACAATCATGGCTAACTGCAGCCTTAACCTCCTGGGCTCAAGTGATCCTCCGCCTCAGCCTCCCAAAGTTTTGGGATTATAGGCAGGAACCACTGCAGATGGACATAAATTTATTTCTTGTAGTTCTGGAGGCTGGGGAGTCCAAGATCAAACACTGGCATAATTGGTGTCTGGTGAAGGTTTCTCCCTCCTTCCAAGATGGTGCCTTGTTGGTCGCACCATCTCTCCAGAGGGGAGAAATGCTGTGTTCTCACATAGGAGAAGAAATGGAAGGGCAAGAGAGCACTCTCTTCATTCTCAAGCCCTTTTATAAGGGTACTATCTTATTCATGAGAGTTGAATCCTCATGACTTTATCACCTCCCACAGGCCACATTTCTTAATACTGTTCCATTAAGGATTAAGTTTCAACATGAAATTTGAAAGGACCATCATTCAAATCATAGTACTATGTGATATTAACAACTGAATCTTTGTGCTGATAATACCCAACACATTGTTGGTATACAATAAATATTTAATATTATTACTTATTGTATTTCAAAGCATTAGATTAGTGGAAATAAAATAAGTTCTCTATAAGTCAATGTTATAGTTATCTATTAATTGTTTATATAGCCCACTTGACTCTAAATTCTGAAAGTGCAGGTTCTGTGTTTGTCTTTATTACTGTCATGTTACCCAGCCTGTCATTTGTAGGTTTTCAGTAGATATTTGTTGAATGAGAATATCTATTTTTCTTTCTATATAGTGTAAATATAATTGATATTTATAATAATAATTCTAAAATACTGCAAACTCCTGAAGTTTCTAAAAATAATTATATTATGTTCAGTTGTTATGAGAGGAACTTTTTTGTATCTTCTTAAAAAATTAGCAATCTATATAAAGATTACATATTAAGATATCCAAAATATTTGGTTAGTAAGAATGTCTTTCTTCTTGACCATATAACCAGCAAAAAAAGATTTCATAAGGAGTTTTATTTTATATCTATGTAACACATTATCAATAATAAAAATCTGTTGAATTTATTTTATACAACATTAGCACTACCAGTGTATATTTTCTTCTTGCTGCTTATCATGAAATGGAAGAGTTGCTTTTTGACTGTCTTTACAGGAAAGATTTAGGAAAAGTAGTCTGCCCTGAATTAGACTGTGCAAGTCCAAGGAAATATCTCTTCAAGGATCTGGATGGGAGAGCCCTGGGTCTGCCTCCACCAGTTTCTATATTTCCTAAAACAGAGGCAGAATGGACTGCCTCCTTCTTCAACGCAGGTAAGCTATATCTGAACTCAGTGCCTGTGGTAGAGGCAAGGGTGCTTGTGAAGGAGCTGGTTTAGCTGTGCTCATTGAGAATGAAATGTACTGGTGAAGACCTAAATTCTAAAGTTGGAGTCTGTGCTAATCTGCTGCCAATTCACCTGTATTACAGGAATGCTGAGTCATTATGTGATCTCACAACTTTACTGCTGTGCCCTCTATGAGATTGCCTGTGTCCATGTCAAAAGTGCAGATTCTCAATGCCCAACTCGGGGCACAGCTGGGAGGACAATTCTCTCCTAGCTTGGGCACTTGGGCCTGAAGCAGTCATCATGCTCAGTGTTTCATACTGGTCTGCCATGGAACCAGCTCCTTTTTCTTTAAGCTTACCTTTCTTTTCTGTCAGGACTTAAAGCGCTCTCTCAATGGTAGGGTAGATGTCATGTGGTTTGTCTCCCTTTTCTCCATTCTCCAACTGTCCCCCAAACAGGGCTGTGCTCCAAACTTCTTCGTCTTCTTGCTTATGCAAGCAAAGCCCCCTTTTATATCAGTTTTTATGGCTGGACCCCTGGAGAGGTCATTGTCTTTTTATTTCCACTAACAAGGTGACTCTGAATTCCCATTTGTGTTCAGCTGGAACCTGCTGTGGTCAAACGTAAAGAAGGTTTTCTGTTTTTTCCCTATCTCATTAGTTGATTCTTTTTAGATGTCTTTTCTGGTCTTCCTTGTCCTTTTTTAAGTTTTGAATGTGAGACTGTCAGAGGACTATGTCCTGAGACCTTTTTCCTTCTTTCTCTAATTTTGCTCCCTAGGACCAAGACTGAAATACCATCAAATACTGATGACTTCCAGTTTATATCCTCAGCCTAGACTTGACCCTGAAATTTGGTCTAGTATAGCCAACTGACTTTACTTGGAAAGACAATAGACATCTCAGACTCAATATGCCTCAAAAAGATTCTTGATCTCTGCCCCATCTATAACCTGCTTCTTGCCTAGCTGTCCCTACCTCAATAATTGGTGCCACCATTCCTGAGGCTATTTAAGTAAAAAACCTGGGAGTCATCTTTTATTTTTCTTTTTCCTAACCCAAATTCTCAATCTCCTCATTTCCTCCACTACTACCACTCTCACCATTCCCTTTACTACTAGCCACCATTGTCTCTCACTAGATGAGAGAATAACCACCTTGCCGATCTTCTTCCTTCTACTTTTGTAGTCTCTAGTCTATTCTTCACATAATGGCCAGAGTGATATTTTTAGCTTTCCACCCATTCAGAATTAAGTCCCAGCTACAAGCCTGTAAGTCTTGCAGCCCTGGTTCCTGCCTACTCTCTCACCTCCTCTCTTGTGACAGGCCTTTTACTTAGTCATCCTGGTCTCTTACTGTTCCTTTAACATGGTAAGCATATCCCTACATCAGGGCCTTTGCACTGGCTTTTTCCTCCTCCTGGAATATTTTATTCTCACTTCTTTGGGAGCTAGTTCCTACTGTTCAAATAAGGTACCCTCAGAGAAGCCATCCTTGACCACCCTATCTAAAATAATCATGAGATCATTATTCTGTAGCTCTGCTATGCTTGCTTTACTGTTTGTTGGAGTCGTGTTACTTAACATTGTATTATAAATATAGTTGCTTATGTTAATGTACTGTTTATCCTTTTTAGAACACAAACTTCATGAGGGCAGGATTTTTTTTTTTTTTCTCACTGATGTGTATTTGGGAGGATACTCAATAAACTTTGGTTGACTGATCAAATGAATGGATTATAGGTAACCAGCCAGAATAGCTTGCTGTTTCACATCATCCAAGAGCATGTGAATGAACTGAGGCCTTCAGGTCATTGGTTGAAGAATGTATCTGTAATACGAAAGCCTAAAATGCAGATAGTTCTAGGTATCTCTACTTGTTTTCACCTTTCTTTCATCTGAACTACTGCTACAGTACAGCATTTGGTACTTGGGGCTGTTTCTACATATAATTATTTTAATTACCATAAAATTTCATGCTTGAGTACTTATACTTTTTAATATTTATTTTATGTTTTTCCATATGTTGAAGGCTTATCTCTGGAATAGAGTGACAAGCTGTGGGGACTACAGTATTGGTTTTAAACTCAGCGCCAAGTGCATGGAAATGCTGAGTAAATGTTCATTTTAATATGTTGGCTGCATTTGTTGAATAGAACCAGCAAATACCTTTCTTGCACAGAAGAATGAAACTCAGGGACACATTTATACTGAGAAAATATGTGGGTAGTAGTAAAAAGAAAGTAACAAAAGAAAAAAGATAAGGGGTTACCCTCCTCTTTACCCCTAGATCTACTCAAATGGCGTTCTATAGTAAGTTTTCTACTGGTTTTAAGAATGATTCCGCCATTACAGGTATTTATGCTATGGGGAAAACATTCTGATATGTTAAAATAAACACATGCCTAATTGTGGGACTTTTCTGGACTTGAGCTTTTGGTGAGGATCCCATTTCTGTGGAATCCATAAGGGATGTGTGTTTCAGAGTATTTGATGAAAATTATATTTTATCCTAACAGAAGGGAATAAAGACTGAAGACAATGTCTTAGTTTGGGTTGTCCCGGAAGCAGACCCTGATTCAAGACTTAGAATTCAAGTAGTTTAATCGGGGGTGATCCCATAAAACACCAATAGGGAAGTGAGGAAGTATACTAGGAAAAGAAATAAGGCCAATAAGGGAAGTGTGATCAACCTGGTTGCCACTGTGGAAGCTGATGCTCAAGTCTGATGGGGAACTGCGGGAGACCATGGGAACATCACTCCAAATAATCCCAGCCAAGCCACAGGGAAGCTCATGTATTTATATCTCAAATCCTGGCTCCTCTGTCTTTGAGCTCACTTTCTTTTCTGTCAGGACTTTGGGGGATGCTTTGGGGACATTAACTCTCCAGCCCTTTGGCCTTCTCTGAACACAGGCTAACTGTGCTCTTTCTTGAGGCCACCAAAAACTCTCAGAAGGAAAAAACAGAGAGAGAAAAACATTAATACCAAAGTTATCAAAAGAAAAAAAAAAGCTTTTCAGAAGGAAGTCATAGGTTTTTGTGGTAGCAGCCTTTGGTGTATGAAGGTGAGTGCCAAAAATACATAGGTGTGGCATCAAAAGCATCTGTTACAAATAGAAACTCTAAAATGTCAAATTCTCCATGTTTAAATCATAAGAATATTCTTTTTAGGTGATTGCTTACCAGGTGGTGTAATACGCTGTTTAGGCACAAATATGTTCTTGCTGCTGGTTGCAATGGTAGAATATTTGCTTTTTCTCAGCTCTTTACCATGGCTGTCAAACATGATTCAAAGGTAAAACTCCATGAGTAATATAATATTACACATGATTTACTATCACTGTGTGGACAAGCATGTATGTGTGTGAGTGACTGAATGTCCGTATGGAGGTATGTATGACTGACTGCCTAAACTCCTGATGTTTTAGAGCTTTATAACATTTTAAATGAGGTTGCTATAGGTACCAACTGCAAGGATTCCCACAGTGGAATCTGCTGTTTACTGCACTAAAAATACAATCTGTGTCCTCCTGCAATGAAAGAGACAGCACATAGTAAATGGTGCCTTCCGGGTGCTGACAGGATTGCAGTGTTTTTCTTTGACTTCCAAAGTATGAGTAAATCCCTCCTTCCCTAATGCAAATTTCTTTTCATTTTCAAACCATTTTCTCTTAGCTACTTTCCAGTTCCTGTCCACAATCTGGTGGATGATAAAAGCACAGATTTAATCTCAGGATAATTAATGACTATTTTGTATTTTTTCTCTTCAAGACAAGAATCTATGATTATCTTCAGTAAACCAGAGAAAGTAACGCAGCTAAGGTGAAAATGGAGACCACCGGAACCGAATTTTATATTTATTCCAAATGTCATTAACAGACGCTTATATCCTTTCCATATTTTTAAAACATATCTCTCCAAGTCATTTGGAGTCCCTTGCCTTTGAGGTTTATTTTTAATTTGGAAAATAACAGATTTTATTTGCACATATAAGTTCATACAAAAACTACTCACCCAGACAGATATCCACAGGTCCCAGCATATTGTCATATATTCTGGCATTAGGAGCAAAAACCATCCATGTGGATCAGCTCTGAGGAACACTCTGCCAGTGGGTTTTGCTATCTGTGTAATGCAGGGTGTGTAGCCAGGGGAGAAGAGAGCTGCTAATTTTGCTTTATACTTATCTGTAAGTTTGCATTTGCAGCCAACTTTGAAAAATGTCTAACAGTAGAGAGCAAGACAGCTCATACCAAGCAGGTGATCTTCTGAGAACCATTTACATTTTATTCTGGAAAGGAGTTCTTTTGATTATGGAGGCATCTGATGATCTGAACATTCAAAATCATTTAGAAGAACAAAGCACTGAAATTAATGTCCCATTCAGGTAGAATTAGGCAGATACCAGAACTTTCCATTCTGGCTCCGTACTCAGTTTCTGTCTGTCCCAGGCTACAAATGGGTGTCGTCACCTCACAACCCGGTTCATACATGTGGGGCACCAGCAGTGTCGGGAGGCAACAGAAAGAAACCAGAGCTTCAGTTTCAGTAGCATTTAACAATTTCTCAACCATGACAAAAAAAGTGGAAGGGAGGTAAAATGAAAGCTAGCATTGCATGAACACTTTTTTTATGCTACACGTTGAAATTGCCATTTTCATGGATTTGGCAAGTGTATTTTGCCTACTTTCTGTCTACCAGAACCTCTGTAAGCATGGAAACTATAGCAATGAACAAAACAACATTTCTGCTGCCATCAAGCTTATGTTCTAGTAGGGTTAGGTACATAAACAAATAAAAATTCCAGAGGTACATAAACAAAATTCCAAATAAACAAAAAAATATTCTGGGACCGGTGGCTCATGCCTATAATCCCAGCACTTTGGGAGGCTGAGGCGGGGAGATCACCCAAGGTTGGGAGTTGGAGACCAGCATGGCCAATGTGGCAAAAATCCGTCTCTACTAAAAATAGAAAAATTAGCCAGATGTGATGGTACATGCCTGTGATCCCAGCTACTCAGGAGGCTGAGGGATGAAAATCACTTGAACCTGGGAGGTGGGGGTTGCAGTGAGCCAAGGTGATGCCACTGCACTCCAGCCTGGTTGACAGAGTGAGACCTGACTCAAAAAAAAATTATATATATTGTATATAATTCATATACATTCACATACACACATGTGTATGTATATAACATGTATATATTATATGTGTGTGTGTATATATGTGTGTGTGTATATATACGTGTGTGTATATATATATATAGACAGTGCGCTGGCTGTCTGGAGGCAGGCAGTGTATATATGTGTATATATATATGCACACACACATACACACACACACACACATACATTCCAGGAGAGATGAGAAGGATGGAAAAAATACAATAGTGTTTTGGGCTAGAAAGGTAGTTTGAGTTGTCTGTGTGCGTGTGTGTCTTGTGTGCAGGGGAATTGCTATTTGAAATAGTTGCATTTCAAATGAGACCTGAAAGAGGAGTGAGGAGGGCCTGCTCTGAGCACACAGAGGAGCCTTCCAGGGAGAGGGAGCAGCCAGGGCAGGGACTGTGAGACCCGAAAGGGCCTCAGCATGTGTGAGAGGTGGCTGGAAAGGAGAACGTTGTGTGCAGTTTTTGAGAGAAGGAGCAGTTGCAGATAGACAAGAGCCCGCCTTCTTCTTGGCCAGGGTAAAAGGTTTGGATTATATTTCAATTTATTTCTCTATTTAGTGTACATTTCAGATGTACAGCATGATGGTTTGATAGGCTTACACATAGTAAAATGACTACTATAGTGAAGCAAATGAACATATCTATCATCTGACATGGTTAACCGCCCCTACTTTTTGTGGTAAGAGCACCTATAATCCATAATATTAGCAAAAATCCTGACTCCAACACAATATTATTAACCTGGAGTCCTCACGTTGTGAATTAGACCTCTGGACTTATTCGCCTTACATATCCTTACATATCTGCAACTCTGTGTCCTTTGACCAACATCCCCTCATTTCCTCTCACCCCCAAACACCTGTCTCTGTTAACCACATTTTTATTTGCTATTTCTATATATTTTGGGAGATTTTAAGAAAGGTGGCGGTAGGATTTTCCTCGTTCCCTGAAAAGATTGTACTAGCTGTGTTGGAGTGCCCTGGCTGTCTGGAGGCAGGCAGTGCAGCCAGGAAGCTGTGCAGGTGGAAGGGGAGCAGGTGAGGCTTGGAGGTAGCTGCTCCACACGTGCCGGCCCACAAACTATTGGCTACCTGTCTACAGTGATGTATTCACAGAAATTTACCACTTAGAAACATAGCAATTTGGCTGAGTAATTTTATGTCTGTTGAGTCTAATAAGGAAAACATGGGGCTTATAGTTTGTATATCTAATTTGTCTGATAATCTGTATTCTTTTTTTTTTTAAAAAGTATTACTCTTCAATAGACTGAAAAATTTAAAACAAAACAATCCCCCCTCATTCTCCTGCCAATATTTTTTCATGATGTGGTCAGGACACTAGCTCCTAAAACTGGCTTATCATTAGGATCATCTAGGACATTAAACATTCATTGGCAGGTAAGGAGATTTTGAATCAATAGGTGTGTGTAAAGTCCAGACCTTTGAGTTAAACACACACACACACACACACACACACACACACACACACACACATAAACAATAAGTGATTCTGCTGTGTTAGGTTTGAGAATCACCACTATAGAGTTATATGTTCCTTTTGAAGTAAATAAACAAGATATTAAGAAGATAATATTTTTAATTTAATAAGTGGATAGTTTCAAATTTTCATGAATAATCAAGAATTAGCTCTCTGTGCCAAATACCAACAGATATAAACATACTTGCTTATGAACACACTGAATGTATTTCCACAAGAGAGAAGAACATTGGCTGAAAAGATTCAGGAATATTTACAATCTTAATTAAGTATTTGAATAAAAACAACATATTAAACCTCTTCTTAAATAGATCATTTTTCCTAGAAGTGAGGTGACTGACCTCAAAATGTCACTTTCATAATATGTCAGTGGATAAAAATGGGTTCGATCCTAAGTTTATGTTTTAAATGCCACATTGAGTAGTTATATTAAAAATATAAACTTACGATAAGCTTTTCCCACACTTTCCTTGACATTATTTCCAGCAAAGTGCTGTGGTCTGACCAAGATTTCTGACCACATACACCTTCAGGGCAGGTGAGTTTCCCATTCTTTACCATGAGACAGTAGGGAACATTTTTCAAATTGTGTTACTTCTTGGACACTTCTCAAGAAAGAAAGTTATAAACCACTGTGGAGACGTTAAAAGTGACTGGCTTCAAATCAAAAATAAAAGATTAGGTTGATAAAAAAAGAAAATAAAGCTGGCATTTGACTGTCAGCCCATTGAGTGATGAAGTGGTTTCTAACTGAATAATGGGGAAAGTTCAGGTATTGTGGCAATGTCTGCTCAGCTGCTTAACAGAGAGTGGCTAGCAGTTTCTCAACTTTTTGTTGCTAGACCTTGAAATGTGTCTTTTCTTTAAGCTTTCTAGGCTTCTCTTTCTTCCCATTTGTCCTGAGAATGACAGCAAGATGGTATTATAAAATGGGAGATTGGAGAGGGAGGGAGAAAATGAGAGGACAGAATGGAGAGAGGAAACGGTTGTTAGAAAATTTGTCTGCCAATATCAGTGCTTGCAGAGGTCTTTTTCTTCTAGCTAGAGGGGAAAATACCATTCTCTTTTCCCAAGCAATTATAGGCCCCAAAGATTGAAGCTTGGTATATAGCTCTTTAATCTCAGCAGATATTTATCGTTAAACATTAGACTTTTAGGATTCCAGATGTCAGGGTATTAAAATATAAAGGCACAGTGGAGTCTCAGAAAATATTAGACTCTTTGGGATACATGTCTGCAAGGGATTTTAATCCCAAGCAGAGGGAGATAAGGCTTCTAGAAGTATGTTGTTAAGACCCAAAAAGTACCTTTCCTTCACCTTATTTTCCCACTCCCTCATGACTTGCCTGATCTCCAGGCGGTGAATGGCATAACAATATTTGATTACATTTTGAAGCAGTCCATGCTGTGAGTTGGAATGATTTTCATGTGTGATCTATAAAGGATGATGTGAACAGGCATGTGATCTATGGGGACAATTTCCTTTTCCTTTCCTCAATCTAGGCATGTTATTACTGTGTCTTGCTCCTCAAATCTTCCATTAACAATAACAGCATCTAACACTTGCTGAGTGTCCACCATATTTCTGACTCTGTGCTGTGACCTTTCAATGAGTTACTTTATTTAATGCCATCAGCGGGATCTACTCTAAGAGATAGTCCTGTTGACTCCATTTTATAGATGTGGGAACTGATGTAGACATCAGGTAACTTGTCCAAGTCATAAAGCTAATTAACAAGGTTCAGATTGAACTGTGTTTTTTTTTATTTTTTTTATTTTTAGAAACAAAGTCTCACTCTGTCGCTCAGGCCAGAGTGCAGTGGTACGATCATAGCTCACTACAACCTCCAACTCCGGGGCTCAAGTGATCCTCCCACCTCAGCCTTCCAAGTAGCTGTGACTACAGGCACATGTCACCACACCTGGCTAGTTTTTTTAAAAAACATTTTTAGTAGAGATGAGGTCTCACTATATTGTCCAGACGGGTCTTAAGCTCCTGGACTCAAGCAATCCTCTTACCTTGGCCTCCCAAAGTGCTACAATTACGGGCATGAGTCATCACACCCAGCCCCAAACTGTGTTTTTAAGACTATGTTATACTCCCTGGTACCATCTATCCAAGTTTTCTTCCTTCTTTCTTTATATTCTTCAGTGTTAACTGTTTTAGATCTATCAGCTTTCGTCACATACAAAGCTCTGTCCACACAGAACAAAGAAAACTGAGATTGTGCAATTATCCTAGCAATTATCCAAACAAACTAGCAGTAATAATAATTACCATTATCTAGTGCATTCCATGTGCCAGGCATTATGCTGAATAGTTTATGAATACTCTCATTTATCCTTACAACAACCTTAACATGAAGGGATCGTTATCCCCCTTCAGCATTTGGGAAAATAGAGGTTTGGAGAAGTTAACTAACTTTTCACAGTCCCACAGTTAGAACGTGCAGAACCAAAATTTAAATCTATATTTGTCTGATTCCAAAGCCAGAGTTCATAGCCACTTCTGGATAATTATCATTGTGTGGTCTGAATCATCTGGTAGGACTCTATGCAAAGATATAATTAACTGGATCATTCACATATTTTACTTTACTTGGTAGCAAATAGATTTTTAGAGTTTAATGAGTAACTGTTGACTACCTTAACATTTTTGAAGGGCAATATTATAACAACCACACACAAAAAATACTCATTTAGTTCCTCTTCTTCATACATAATATGTATATAGCTATCCCTAAATATCCATGTGGCATTGGTTCCAGGACCCCTACAGATACCAAAATCCACAGATGCTCAAGTCTTATATAAAAAAGGTGTAGTATTTGCATCTAATCTACATACATTATCCCATATACTTTAAATCATCTGTAGATTACTTATCATACCTAATAAGATGGCTAACACATCACTTCGTTTGTGTGGATTCAACATAGTACTCACCATGTGGCAAAATCAAAATCAAGTAAAACCTCTGTTTGGAACTTTGTAGAGTTGTTTGTTTTTTTTTTTTTTTCTCCACATATTTTTGATCTGCAGTTGGTCAGAACTCAGGAATATGGAGGACCTTTGTGACCCTCCTTCACCCATTGCTCAGCTCCATTACAGCCCTTCTCGTGGGCTGCTGCCATCATTTTACAAGCCTGCCTTCTGACCAGACTGTGAGTGACTTCAAGGTAAACGTCTTTGAATTTCTAGTACAATTTCTGGAACATAATATATGCTTTGTTAATGTTTGTTGAATGAGGGAACAAGTGTGAATAAGAAAGTCAGGAATTTAAGTTTAGTTTGCCAGTCAACTCTTCCACAAAGTAAATTTTATAGATTAAATTAATGCATAATTTGTTTTAGCATTTTCAAAGAATATTCCCTCATTTTCTAATTTCAGGAGATTGTAAAAAATGTTATACATGGCCAAATAAATTTTGAAAACTCTGACTATTCCTATTTTGGAGACCACCATATGTATGAAAATACTAAGGATTCTGATAAGTTCTGCAATTACATTTTTAAAAATACTGTTTAATTTTGTGTTACCTGGTATTTCCCAAGCTTTTTGACTAGAGAATACCTGTTCATACTACACATTAGGGTCCCTTGGAATAGGTGTACTTCAGAACACATTTTGGGAAATATTGCCTTATGTTAATCTATTAGTCTACAGGAATACATGCTAGTTGGAAAGAAATCTCAAGATTGTAGTGTCTTTGATTTGGATGGTCCCTTGAAGGTCAATCAGCTTCACTTCACATGCCTACGTGCCCTTTACCTTTCATTTTCCCAAGAAGTGGGAGTTCACACCCTTTTAAGGCTGCCTAGATTATATTATATTTTGATTAACTGTTATTGTTATGCTCTTCCTTCTATGACTTCTACCCAGTGACCTAGTTTGCCTTTTGTCATGACAGAGTATGTCTTTCCACGTTTCATATAAGTCTTTCTGTATTACAGCCTTTTACATATTCAAAGACAGTAAGACAGTGATTTTGTAATAAACCAAATAAGACTTTTTCAAGCATAGGAACTCTAAATTCTTTCTGTCAGCTAACATATGACATTTTTTTAGTTCTTCAGTTTTTAGACTGGCTTCTGTTTTTGTTGTGGTAAAATACACATAATATAAAATTTACCCTCTTAACTATTTATTTATTTATTTATTTTTAATTTTTTGAGATGGAGTCTCTCTCTGTCACCCAGACTGGAAGGCAGTGGTGTGATCTCAGCCCACTGCAAGCTCTGCCTCCTGGGTTCACGCCATTCTCCTGCCTCAGCCTCCGGAGTAGCTGGAAATACAGGCACCCGCCACCACACCTGGCTAATTTTTTGTATTTTTAGTAGAGATGGGATGTCACCATGTTAGCCAGGATGATCTAGATCTCCTGACCTTGTGATCCACCCACCTCGTTCTCCCAAAGTGTTGGGATTACAGATGTGAGTCACCATGCCCAGCTCATCTTAACCAAATTCAAGTATACAGTTCAGTGGTATTAAATACATTCATAGTATTGTGCAGCCATCACTACCATACTTCTCCATAGGTCTTTTCAGCTCTTAAAACTGAAACTCTAATGTCATTAAACAGTAACTTCCCATTCTTCTGTACCCCATGTCCCTGAAAACCAACATTCTACTCACTGTCTCTATGATTTTGACTACCCTTAAGTACCTCATATGAGTAGAATCATACAATACCTCTTGGGACTGGCTTATTTCTTTTAGCATAATGTTCTCAGGGTTCATCCATGTTGTAGCATATTATGGAATTTCATTCCATTGCATGAACTTACCACATTTTGCTTATCCATTCATCCACCCATGGACACCTGGATTGCTCCATATTTTAGCTATTGTAAATAATGCTGCTATGAATATGGTATACAAATATCACTTAGCGACTCTACTTTCAATTCTATTTGGTATAGATCCAGAAGTGAAATAGCAAGGTCATATGGTAGTTCTGTTTTTAAATTTTGTGGAACCATCATATTGTTTCCCACAATAGCTGTACCGTTTTACATCCCCACCAACAGTACACAATGATTTCTCCACATCCTTGTTGACACTTCAAATTTTCTATATATATATATATATTTTTTTTTTGTTGTTGTTGTTGTTGTTGTTGTTGTTTTTTTTTTTGAGACAGAATCTTGCTCTGTCACCCAGGCTGGAATGCAGTGGCGCGATCTCGGCTCACTGCAAGCTCCGCCTCCTGGGTTCACACCATTCTCTCTCTTCTCCTGCCTCAGTCTTCCGAGTAACTGGGACTACAGGCGCCCACCAACACACCTGGCTAATCTTTTGTATTTTTAGTAGAGACGGGGTTTCACCATGTTAGATAGGATGGTCTCGATCTCCTGACCTCGTGATCCACCCACCTCGGCCTCCCAAAGTGTTGGGATTACAGGCATGAGCCACCGCGCCCTGCATGAAATTTTCTATTTTGATGGTAACCATTTCAATGGGTGTGAGGTGAGATAGCATTGTAATTTTAATTTGCATTTCCCAAATGATTAGTAGTGTTGAACATCTTTTCATGGGGTCACTGTTAATTTGAATATCTTTTTTGGAGAAATGTCTATTCAAGTCCCATAGTAATTTTTGAATTGGGCTATTTGGTTTTTGTTGTTGTTGTTGTTATTGAATCTTAGGAGTTCTCTATATGTTGTGGATATTAATCCCTTACTAGACATATGATTTGCAAATATTTCCCCCCATACTGCAGGTTTCCTTTTCACTCTGTTGATAGAGTTTTTTGATCCACAAATTTTTGAAATTTTTATGAAGGACTGGTGTATTTTTTGATGGTCTTCAGTGATTTTTTTTAAAATCTAGGAATAAGAACTGAGTATTACCCATCCAGAACAGTATTGTTCAATAGAAATATAATTTAATATCTTAGCATACAGGCTAAAAGCAGTAAAAAGAAACAGATGCAATTAAATTTAATAATACATTTAATTTTGCTCAATATATTTTAAAAATCATCATTTTAATATGTAATCAATGTAAAAGTTGAGATATTTTGTATTCTGTTTCTTATACTATGTGTTTAAAATCTGTTGTGCTTTTTACTGTTATGACATATGTCAATTTATAAAGTATGTTTTTATCAAAAGTATTTGATCTTTGCCTATATTTTATAAACTTTGCAACTGAAAAAGTAGAATCACATATAAACATTGTTTAAAATATACCTAAACATTTTCCAATAATTGTTATCTGTTTTACATCTTAAATTATAATTAATTAAAATTATACATAATTTAAAGTTTAGCTCCTTAGTTGCACTAGTCACATTTCAAAGACTAAATAGCTACATATAGCTGCACTCACCATATGGATATCTTTCTTCCTTTGTTCTGAGGGACACACATTAAAGAACATTGATTTTTTAATCCATGTACTAGACTCTATCCCTGTTAAATTACATTTTTATAAGTCAACAGTCTTCAGATGCAGCCTGGGTTCCTAGGATTAGAAATGAATCACAGAATTAGAAACCATTCTAGAGAGCACCTAATTGATTCTGGGCATATAATTCAGTCAATTAAAAAACAAAGCTTGTCTAGACTTGGATTACCTGCCATTTGCAGGAGGTATTATTTAAATACTCAGTCCTCCAAACAAAGCATCAAGATTTTCTGAAACAGAATTTTACTACTCAAGTTAGCAATCCTTTATGAGAAATCTATTCACATTTCTCTGTTTTATTGTATGTTTGAAAAGCAGTAATATCAGTGTTCCACAAGAGGAGCTGTTTTTGAATACCCATTCCTAAATGAAATTACTTGTTTTTTTGCCATAATAATAAACTGGCTCTCCATTTTCGATTTCTTTTTATTTTAGTTTATTTCTTCTTTCTCTTTTTTTTCCCCATATTATTTCAAAGACTTCATTGACTAGTAAGCTGTGTTCCTAGTCTTCAAATTTTAATAATGGAATAACGCTGCATTGCTGCTTTAATCCTTTCAGTACAATAGTGTTGAAAAATTTAACAAAAATATTAGCCAGGTGTGGTGGTGCACACCTGTAGTACCAGTTACTTGGGAGGCTGAGGTAAGAGGATTGCCTGAGCCTGCGAGGTCAAGGCTGCAGCGAGCCATGATTGTGCTACTGCACTCCAGCCTGGGTGACAGAGTGAGACCCTCTTCCCTCCCTTCCAGCCTCTCAAAAATTTAGAAGGTAGAAGCTCAAATTTAAGCTTGTTTTATGCCTAAGACGAATGGATGAATTTCGTCTTTCAGATGAAAGACTGAAATTTGTCTATTTTCAGTTTCATTATTTTTGTATTTTCATGTGTATGCATAAATGCACATTTTAATGGAAGGGAATGCTTGAACAGTCCCTCCAATAAATAAAATGCTTGTGCCTTGCCAATAGATACCAAAGCAGCTCATAAATAAGTACTAAGCAAGTTATCTCAATATTATGGGTCTGAAAAAGTCATTTATCCGGTTTACAGTTTTTTTCTTTATGTATTTACATTTTCATGAGATGTAAAAACTAATGTTAGTTTCTGACTTTGGAAGCATTCATTAAAAGTATTCTAGAAACAAATATGTTAATGGAACAAACTTTTTAAAGTCAGAAATAGATTCAGATGCATTTGACAATTTAGTTTATAACAAAAATAGCATGTTAAATTATGGGAAAATAAAAATTATTCAATTAGCAATGCTGAGCCATTTGATTCATCACTTAGGGAGAAAAAGCAATTTAGAAATTTTTATCTTTTTCTTTACAAAAATAAATTTTAAATGGATTAAAGTTGGAAAACCCGATAGAATTACTAGAAAATATTGATGAGGTTATTTAGAGTTACAGAGATACTTCTTGAAAAATGAGTTGGTTATTTTGTAAAGTGTGTCAAGGAAAAGAACACCAAAGGAAAGAAATTTTCCTAGACCTAGAAGCCAATCTTTCTACTACAGAATTAAGGACTTCCAGTAAGACTCAATTTCAATTCGATAAGCCTCACAGGAGAAATATTAATAAAAACTGAATGTAAGTTCTTGAAAGTAATTGTCATGAAGGAAGGGAGTTGAAGCCATTTTTTATGTGGCTATGAATAATAATCTCTTCCCTTTTGGGTGATATTGGTAGGATGCAACTTTTCTTGGGCACTGTCCCGGTGGAAACCAGCCTATTCATATCTGTAAGCTATATTCTGTCTTTCTGTTTGAACATGTTAGAGACAAAGGAAATCTTAGAGCTTTATAACTGTGTAGACAAAACGCATTTGAAAAACTTGGCCCCAGGCCTGGCATGGGATAAGCACTAAATATCTTGACTATTCCATTCCATTGCCACAACTGCCACCATTTATCATGATTCTGGTTGGGATGGTGATGAACATTTGAGCATGACATACTGGTTTTTGTATAAGTTTTCTATTGCTGCTATAACAAATTATTAACAATGTAGTGGCTCCAAACAACACCTAAGTATTATCTCACAGTTTTGTAGGTCAGAAGTCTGGTGAACTTGGCTGCTTTCTCTGCTTCAGATCTCTCATTGCCAAAATTCAGGTAATGGCAGGATTGTGTTTCTTTCTAGAGTTTCTGGAGATTATTTCACCTTAAATCTCACTCAGGTTCTTGGCCAGATTCAGTTCCATGTGGTTGTAGGACTGAGGTCGTGTAACCGGCAAAAGGGTCCAGCTGCTTACTGCTTATGAAAAGAAGTCAAAATAATAAGTTGTGATAAAAGGAAGCAAGATTTGTTTATTATTCATGCTAGCAGGGGAAGAGTAGAAAGCAATTCCACTCTTCAATTTGTGGAGGGAACACAGAGGTTTTTAAAAGAAGGATTTGGAATGCAGAAGAGGTGTGGGGGCTGGGAGGTGCCAGGTAGCATGACTTGCTCTGGTGGCCCCTCTTGAACAATTATCCCATTTGGCAAAGGGGATGCCACCATCGTGGACCCTGCCAGGTTATAAATTACTTTCAGTCAATTTTGTAGTCACTCTTCATCTGGGAGTGGGTTCCATCTTTAAGCAATCTTTTGTTGGAGAGAGAATTCCAGAGGTGCCTTGTCAGTATCAGGATCTGACTCCTAAAGCATATAAGGCAATATATGACCAGATAAGAAAGCATGGTGCATGCTTAACAAGCATTTAGGTAAATAAATGTGCATAAGGCTTGGGAGTATCATATGGAAAAGGAAAGGGAGTTGAGGTTCACAGCACACACTGAGGCTGTATTTTAATATGAGAGGTTACACAGATGTGTTATAGGTTGTTAGACAGGCATGGAGTAGGGCTGGAGAGGGCTCTCCCCTACCCACTAGGAATGTTGAGTGATGGTTCGGCAGTTATCACATTGCCTCTCTAAAAGTGACAAATTGGCAGATGGTGCCAGGAAGAGGCCATTTCCTGATGGGCCACACCTGTTGCACTAAAGTGTTAATTGAATGGAGATGCCAGGAAGAAGCGACTTCCTGGGCATATGCATAAAGTGGCAGAGTTTGATTTTCTGGGGGCACACCAGCAGCAAAGGGAAGAAAGCCTCAAATGGGCATGCGTACAATTTCCTAAACACACTGCGCATGCTCACCTCCCAAGGGTAAGGAGGGCACTGCATATGTGGGCAGCCCACCCTAAGGGAAGAATCATGAGAAGGGGGTTAAAGACGCCAGAAGGGGGCCACCCTATAAAGTCGTAGTATCACAGTTAATAGTTACACACCGCACTTGTTCTTCAGGTCACCCACTTGGATCTCTATCAAGCGTACTTTCCTTTCACTCCTGTTCCAAAGCCTTTTAAAATATACTTCCTCACCTGCTCTGAATCTTGTCTCAGTCTCTTTTTCTGCCTTATGCCCCTCTGTCAAATTCTTTCATCTGAGGGGGTAGAAATTAAGGTTGCTGCAGACCCGCACAGATTTACCGCTGGTAACTCGGATACCTTCCACCAGGAACATATGCAGTTTGTGTCAAAATTGTATCTTGAGACTGGAAGGGAAAAGAGGAAAAGGAAAACAAGAAAAAAAAGTTTAAAATGCAGTTTGAGGCTCAGCTGCTAAGCTGCTCAGTTATGGTCGCTGTGTCCTTGCTCACTGTAGGCCAGGCTTCATGCTCAACTTCTAGGGCTGCCTGCATTCCCTGATTTGTGGCTGTCTTCATCTTCAAAATCAGCAATAGTTAACTGTGTGCCTCTCATGCTTTGAATCTCTCCCTCCTTCTCCTTTACTACAACTCTCTAATTCTAACCAGAGAATGTTCTCTGCTTCTAAGTTTGTAGTCCCGGATAGTCTTCCTACTTTAATATCTATACACTTAATAATATCTTCAGAGTCCCTTTGCCATATTCACATAATCAGGATTAGGGCATATGCATCCTAGGGAGGCTATTATTCAGCACACCGTAGTTAATTGTAAGACCTTAGTGTTACTTGAAATAATAAAAGTAAGACATTGGAATACTGATGCCATCTCTGCAAGATTTTTTCTCTTTCGAGAAAGAAATTAGACCTTACTTACCATGTTTTAGAGGTACTGTGGACATGTGGAGAATTCCATATTCAATCTGTAGGATAAACATCAGTTTTTGATTGAAAAATTATGAGGAAATGTTGACAGATCATATGGGGCTGGCCCAGGAAGCTGGAGGGGGATGAAGCAGTAATGGGAACTTAAAGGGAGCAGGGGTCAGTTCATGCGGGGTATATTAAGAGATGTAAAAGGCTGGATTGGATGGCAGGAAAGAGGACATTGAGGCCAGTTCCTGCGGGGCCAGTATAGCCTGGTTTGTCTTTGACATGCTTTTGTAATATTATAAATCTTAACCTGACTTTTGTCTGATTTTTGTCACAAGTTGAAGCAAGAAAATTTTGTTTTAATATGCACTTTATTTTACCATATGTATTTTAAGTGTGATCGTTTACGATAAACTATCTTTGATGTGCTTATTTACTACACTATTGCTTCAAAATATGGCCAGAATTGGCCTCATCCACCAATTGCCCCTGAGTTAATGGAACCAGAATTTAAGCATTAGAAACTCCTGTATGTCCAGTGCCTGATGATGCTTGGTGACACGAACGTGAACTTCTATAATAAAGAAAAGCAGCTCATTTTCCCTGGATCTCTCAGACACATCTATGACCTACCCAAATAGCTGAGTTTGAGCTTGCGAAAGCTTAGATGAGGGAGCACTGCATTTTGCAGCAATTAATTTTGCAGAGGAAGCAGTCTGTTTAAAGATGCCTGCAGCATTCACTAAAAATGGGGGTTGTTTTTCAAGGCCACCAGAGCTGCATTTGGCTAAGGCTGGCTCATCGACAAAACAACAATGCTAAAATATGGCCTCCTGGGTTTTGCAAAAGAAGGGACTAGAAGGGCAATGAATTATGCTCACCTTCTAGAACTGGGTGAAGACTGTAATTGTTTAGCCCCCTAGCACAACCCTGCAAGGGTTAAAATGACAGAGATATTAGTTTGTGATGGCTAAAATTGTTGGTTTGAAGCTCTCGGCAATACACAGACTGTTATTTACCGGACTTGGTCGATTTACTTCTTAATGCAATAATGACCTGTGAAATGAAACGTGAGCTAGACAATTGTTCCTCATTGTTTCCAGTAAAACATCCTTTCATACCCCATTAAACCACCATTAATTCCATAGGAAAGAGAGTCATGCACGAACACCCGATGGTCTCTTTCTTTCTTGGACTTCTCTGCTCCCACACTTCTGTTTCCTTTCCTTCTTCTTTGCATTTCCTCTTCTCCGTCTCTCCATTTTTTTCCAAATAAAATATGAACATAATAGATTACACGGCAAGAAATCCCTTTGAAGGACAGGCTGAAACACATCTCTTCCAAAACAGGGGCAAGATTTCAATTGCTGAGCATCCACATGACTCTCTGTTTGCCTTAGACATGAAAATACCAACAGCAACAGAAAAGTTTTTCAAAACAAGGAGCAGTTGTTTAGTCCTGTTTAAAAAAGATCCAGATGCCTGTTCCAGATAGGTAGGTTTTACGTGGTCCCACACTGGGGATGCCAATCATGTCACACGGCTAGGCACCTTCACTTAGCCTGGGGCAAGTGTCCTTCCCACTGCAGGGACACACAGGGATCACTGGAACCCCCCTCTGTTTTCCAGCAGCCTTACTCATTTTGAACAGCTTCTCCTTATTTCTGGACCTACTTTAACTTTTTTATTACTAAAGGCTCCATCCAAGAAGATTCGAGCCACATGGCAGAAAGGTGCATTTGTAGCAGTTCCTCTCTTTGACCGTTTTCTTCCTACAACCTCACAGCTAAGTGTTGTCCTAACTTCCTTCACTGCATGATTAAAATTTTTTGCTATCCAGTTCACCCCTTGCTGTTAGCATGATCACTGCATCACTATAATTTCTGTCTCTGTGGTTATATTGCCTTCTCTTTTACTGTAGTCAAATATCCCTAGGCCTCCTTCTTATAAGGACACTTGTGATTACATTTAGAGCCCAACTAGATAATCCATGACACACTCCTCACTCAAGATCCTTAACTTAATAATGTCTACAAAGTCCCCTTTTCCATGTAAGATAACATTCACAGATACTGATGTTTAGGGCATGGTCATCTTAGGGTCATTATTCAGACTAACATACACAGTGATTCCAAGATTTCAAGATACAGATAGATTAGATAGATGGATGGATAGATAGATAGATAGATAGATAGATAGATAGATAGATAGATAGATATTAATAGTAGAATGCAGAGAATTTTTCCTCCTCCTTTGAAGGCTCCAGTCTGCTGAAGTGAAGTGACAATATGTAGATCAACAGGACAAACAGCATGCAGATTTATTAATGTGTGTAAGTGTGGGAGCCATACAGAATATCAGATTCAAAGAAGGACCAGATGATTGTGGCTTAAATACCCTATTTACAGGAGAGAGTGGTGTGAGAGGCTGTAGGCAGTTTAGAGGAGTAGTAAATGATTTCTAGGGGAAGTAAATGGTCCCAAAGACTAGATAATTGTTTGTAAATTATTCCCTTTGAAAGCTTAAAAAGACCTAAGGACAAACAATAGTCTTTGGACAAGTTATGAGCAGGTGAGGGGAGAAAGTACAGTGTGAACATAGGTTATCTTATTTTGCAGATACAGTCTCTCAGGTAATCTTTTGCAGCTGCCCTCAGAAGAATAGGTGAAAAGTTTTTGTGGACATACGACAATTTTTAGTCTCTTCTCTTCTCTGGTGGTTAATTTTTCCTGATTAGTTGATAAGATTCCTAGAAAGGGGATCTGAAGACAATTGCATTTCTTTTGGGAGAAGTTTTCTTTACACAGATACCAGAGAGAATACCTTTCCACACTTGTTGGGGAGGGGGTAGAAGTAAGAGAAGCTTAGAAAGTCCCTGGTTCTGAGGCAGTTTCTAAGGCCCTTCAATTTCTTTTAATTCAAAAGTGCTCAGTTTGCCAAGCCTCATATCATACTTTGGGGTACCATTCTACGCACCCCAACTCTCTCTCTTTCTCTCTAGCATTATATCTGGAAAGCCCAGATCTGGTGATTCAAGATATTTTCTTTCTCTTTTCTCCTTTTTAGAGAGATGAAGGAGAAAGAGGAAAGAAAATATCTTAAATCACTCTTGGTCACCCACACACAACTGATCCAAAATAACATTTCATCATCAATTTTTATTTTAATCTTATTCTCTCTTCCTGTTTTGGAGTTAGTTATGTTATCACACTTTGAAATTTTCAACAATTCATTTTCCCAGCTGTCTTGAAATTACTTTACTTACCGTGAATTGTTCTTCAATAGTCAACAGTTTCATGGTATATACTCTGACATTGATCTATGTGACAGTACCAGGTAATGAGATGTAGTTCTGAGCAGACTTTTATGCCCTTTTCTAAGACAGTATCTTTTCTCCCTGTTTTAGGATGCCTTTCAATAAAAAATTAGCTGGAAAAGAAGTCAGTAATTAGTGAAGTAAGTACATGATTAATTACTCATTTAAAACATGTCTAATTTGAAAACAAAAATGAAAACAAATGAGAATGACCCTTTATTGTTCAGAGCAGGCCTATTTCTGTGGTGGTTCCCTGTTGCAGGAGACTTTGCAGAGGTCCTGTGTTTTTTTTCAGGGGATGTCTTCTCCGCCCTGGGAGGAAGTCAGTCTTTCTGCTCACATAACCTTGGAACTTATAGCTGATTCCATTCATTCATGTTACATTTTACTTAGAATGGTTAATTACATTAGCATGTGGCTTTCCCCAATTAGATTATATCCTCCTGGAGGGCAGGAAAGATTTATTATGTTAATTTTAGTTTAATTTAACCAATATATATTGATTATCTATTACAATGTGGTAATAGTTACTACTATTCCAATAGCTCCCATTTACTGGGTGCCTCTTACATACCTGCATTGTGTTATACGCTTTACGGATCAGATCTTTGCAATGACTTGGAAAATAAGCTTCCAGTTAATCAATTCTAATTGATCTAAATATGATGAAACCAATGCTCACAGAGTTTAGGGACTTTGCTTTTTTATATCAAGTGATAAAGTCAGGCTTTGCATTCAAGTCTATCTGAATTTAGGGCCCGTGCTTTTTCTTAATGCGCAAACTTTTGTGTATATAAGCTTTCTGGGGAATTTAGACTTAAGTGAGATGCAACCTTGAACCTCAAAGAGATAACAATTCAGTAAGAGGGAAAATCCAAGTAACCAACTGTAATATAAAGCAATGTAAGATAAGCACCTATAAATGCATAAATTGTATTCTGAGAGCTTTGGAGCTAGTGGGATTTTGGCAGACGGAGAAAAGGACCCTCCACACTGAGGGCAGGCATGAATAAAGAGCTCAGATATTACAAGGTGTGGGGTATTTTCATTTGGATGCAGTGTGGAAAGCATGCCGAGAAGAAAAGAAGGGTGGAGACGTATTTTTGGAGAGCCTTCAATGTCTGATTAAAGTACTTCTATTTACTTCAGTAACCACTGAGCAGGCTTTGAAGATTTCAGGATAGAGGAGGAGCCTGTAAGAAGCTGAACTTTAGAAAGATTAATGAGACAGCAGGAAGCAGGGTGAAGAATGGGTTGGAGCATGGACCAAATGGAAAGACTTGTTAAGACACTGTTTCAATTGTTCAAATTGAGAAGAAATTGATTGAGGACTGGGAGGAGATTGATGGCGGCCAGAATGGAGAGGATGGTACAGATCAAAGAAATACAAAAGAGGGGAAATAGAGTTTGCTTACTCCTGACTTTGGGGACTGTGGAGAGGGTGTCAACAGTGACGCCATTGTCCATAGTCAGGATATCTTTGGGAATGGAAGTTCCAGTAGCAGATATGGGGGAGTAGGAAAGAAGAGGATGGTTGCTTAAGCTTTGCCTTTAGTGAGTTTGGGGTATGCACTATATGGGAGAGGAACCATTCAGATATTGAGCTGGTGGTTGAAATCTTTGGAATTAGAGCTTTGGAGATAAATTGCAGCTAGACATAAATTATCTGGAATAAAGTGGTAGGTGAAATAATATGGTAGAGAAGCTTTATTTTATTTCTCTCTTCTTTATCAACTATATTGATATGCTATTATTATTGATATATTATTAATAATATAATGATATATTATTATTGGTATATTAATAATATAATAATATGGTATATTATCAATAATATACTACTAATAATATACCAATAGTAGTGGGTTATTGTTAATAATATTGGTAAAGAAGAAAGAACATAAATGTAAGTTTATTACCAATAATATTGGTGTGGTAAAGATAACCCATTTATGCCGGAAGTTGCAATTTTTTAAACTGCAAAATCAGACCTTGGCCATGACCTTGAGCAGTAGAATATAAATAACTCCCATGTGCCCACTGTTCCATTATTGGAACACTAGGCATAAATAGGTTAGGAAACAACAATCTGCAACAAGGATGTGGTGGGACCATCTACTGAGAGGAGAAGCTGAGCCATTCTTGTGTACTAATGGAGGAATTAGGTACAGATACAATGTGATTCGAGGAACTGGTTCTTCCAGAGCCTTGCTGACCCTCAAATACTTCCCTTACCCATGTTATCATTTCCTTTCTATCCTAAAATTGCTACCTTTGCTGCCAGAGCTTCTCCTTCATAAAGTCAATGTGTACATTTACTCATTTATTAACTCATTTCTTCACCAGATATTTATTGGGCATTTAGTGTATGCCAAGTATTGTAATAAAGGCTGTATGTACAAAATGACATAATCTCTGCCCTCATTTCTTATTAGGGAGAGTCAACAAAAAGAGATAAATATATATACACACACACATATATATATACATATACACACAAATGTATATACATATATATACATACACACAAATGTATAATTATAAATAGGTGAATAGGTATACAGGAATAATATCCTAAATATGATAAATGCTATATCATGAAGAAAAAATAGGAGTGCTATAAGTGCATCAAAATTTAGAATAGTGGTGATGGGGGCAATGTGAGTTGTCAAGGCAGGTGGCTCTTGGAAGTGCATTTAAACTGAAACCAAAATTGAATAAGAGTTGGCCAGAAACAGTGTGGAGGGAAATGCTTTCCACTTCCACTCACAGCTGAGTGAGCAGTTCGTGTGGAAACCGCAAGTAAGAAAGAGCCTGGGCACTGGAGGAAAGTGGGCTGTAGGGACTGAACAAGGGTGCCATGCAAACGAGCAGCCTGAGAGGAGGCTGGACATGTGGATGAGAGCCGGTTCCTGAGGAGCCCTGTGGGACATGTGAAGAAAACGAGATTTTCCTTTCTTCTTTGCAGAGGAGACTGATGTAATTTACTTCTCATTTTTAAAACTCTGAGAGGTTTGCAAGAGTGGGTAAGAGAGAGAGATGAATTAGCAATTCTATCTCAGTGATCCATGGTGGTGTTGTTGATTACTCTGGTGGCAGTGGAGATTTTGTTAATTTTCTGAAATTTCAAAAATATTTCACACAAGATAGAAAAGTATAATGGATAATAGAATTGATTAAGGATATTTTTGCCATTTTGCCATGTGCCTCCCTTGCCCTGCCTCCGTGCACACACATCTGAAAGCTTTTTTAACGGTTAGCATGCCAACTATGTGTAATTCATTGGTACCTATTAAAGTTAAAGCATTCTTAAAAATATGCATAGTAAAATCTCTTTTAAGACTTTCTTTTTCATTTGCAAAAGATTTGTGGAGACATGCCATGTATGTCAGGAAGTGTATTAGGTGCTAGGGCTAAAAAAATGTGAATAAAGAATGATCCTGTTTTTGAAGAGCTGCCAGACCTTGCTTTGTTTATAAATTTTGCCAAGAGCATAATAAAGTTTTTGCTATTAGAAAGCAATGCCATTTATTGTACAATATATAATGTGATTTGTCCAATTATAGATTGGAAAATTAGTTTTATATAAAGAGATGACATATTTGTAAGATAATTTACAACTTACAAAAACAGTAACACATTTTGGGTCTCATAAAACCTCTCCAAGTCAGTGTTTCTCAATGAGGGGAGAGGGTGTCAATGATTAATTTTGCTGCCAGGGGAAATTTGGCAATATTTGATGACATTTTTGTTTGTCCCAGCTGGAGACGTGCTACTAGCATGTAATGGATAGAGTTCAGGGAGGCTGTAAAACATCCTACAATGCACAGTATAGCACCTTTCAACCGATAATTATCCAGTACAAAATGTCAATAGTCAAGGGTGAGAAACCTTGTACTAAGTGATTACTTTTTTGACCATAAGATAGATTGCCTACCTGAGGTGAGAGGATTGCTGGAGCCCAGGAGGTCAAGGCTGCAGTGAGCCATGATTGTGTCACTGTACCCTAGCCTGGGCATCAGAGTGAGACCCTGTCTCAAGAAAAAAAAAAAATTGTCTAAAGCATGATCTAACTCTTAATTTGGCACACTCTTTATTATACTACACTACTCATTTTGGAAGCTTTAATAGTTGATATTCAAACTAAATATATTTATATTACATATGCACTTAAAATTGGCAGTTTTTTGCATATTTTCATGAAGCTGTCATGTTAATATATTAGCACCTGGACATCCTAGCCAGCTATGATGTTGTTTCCAAGTCTGTGTGGACTATATACTGAATTAAATAAAGCCATGAAATATCAAAACAGTTTAAGTACAAAAATGTATAACTCCTGTGCCATATTATAGGTACTTAAATGATAATTTCTTACAACATAAATGTGAAATAAACTCCGAATGCATGATTATTGCTCTTGTATTTCCCTTTGTCTTGATGCAGTATACTTGCACATCTGATCACATCAAATTGCATTATCAAAGTTAAATGTCATTTCCATGCTTTTTTTATTTGATTATATCTCCATTTATAGTTGTTCCCATTTTATGTGAAAGAAACTGGAAATAGCATAAATCACTTTCATTGAGACCATCTCTATTTATCTATAGATCAGATAACAAATAGTACACGTTATTTAATGAACGTGACATAGTATAGCGGTATAATCTCTCTGTGCTCAACTTCACATCTTATCAGTAATATCCTGATTGCTTACACTTGAAGTAGATACAATGAAAAGGAGTTCTAAATATTTCTATGTACCCTTTAGAAATTTTACCTCCTGAGCAACAGTGACTTAACTCAGATTTATAGGCTGTGACAGTATTTTGTGATTTAGTTGGAACATAAGACACATTTTCCCCATTTTCTATTCCCAAGAGAAATAATCATGATAGAATAAGTGTGCTTATGGTGTCTAGGACACAGGAGAACACCACCCCTCATTGGGGTAATGTGGCAAATTGCACATGGTGAAAGAGCAGTCAGAGAGAGAAAGTAAGACTGGCTTGTAGGGCTAGTAAACCATGGTCCACATGGCATGATTTGAAGGGATTAGGGAAGTGCTTTTTCACCTGCAATGTCTAATCAGCTCACCTGCCCCCAGGCCTTAAGCTCCAACAGAAAAGATTGATCCATTGGGTATATTAAAAAAACTGTTTTGTCTTGAGCAGACCATTATGAAAATGTCAGTGATCTGAGATGAAGCAAAAGTTGTTAACCATTAGAATAAAACCATTTAGCAAGGCTTCCTTAGCCAGGGGTGTCTGTACTGGAATACTTTGTTGAGAGAAAGGCCTTTTGGAAATGAGGCGCACGTGGCAGATACTTGTGATGAGGGTCAAGGCAAAACAAGGTCTTCTTGGCTTGGCCTTTGTCTACGTTGCTGGCTTTATTTTTTAAGAGACCCATCTTTTTGAACTCAGGCTACCTTCTTCTCTAACACTGTTTCATGCCTTCATGCCTGTGTCCCTTCCACTCTCTTCCCAGTCTCCTTCCTTGCCCTGCCTGTTGAGGGATTGCTTACTCAAAATATAGTCATATGTTGCTTCACAATGGTGATACGTTCTAAGCAGTGTGTCATTAGATTATTTAGTCATTGTATGAACGTCATAGAGTTTACTTAGGCAAACCTAGATGGTGCAGTCTGCTCCAAACCTGGGCTATATGGTATAGTTATTGCTCCTGGGTTACAAATCTACAGCACAGCATATTGCTGTACTGAATACTGTAGGCAACTATAACACAATGATATTTGTTTATCTAAACATAGAACACAGTAAATGTAGTATTATAAAATGACAGTATTTTAATCTGTTGGGACCATCATCATATATGCAGTCCATTTTTTTTTTTTTTTCTTGAGACAGAGTTTTGCTATTGTCTGCCCCTGGCTGGAATGCAGTGGTGCGATCTCAGCTCACTGCAAATTTTGCCTCCTGGGTTCAAGAAATTCTTTTCCCTCAGCCTCCCGAATAGCTGGGATTACAGGCACACAGCACCATGTCCAGCTAATTTTTGTATTTTTAGTAAAGATGGGGTTTTGCCATGTTGGCCAGGCTGTTCTTGAACTCCTGACTTCAAGTGATCCACCTGCCTCGGCCTATCAAAATGTTGGGATTACAGGCGTGAGCCATTGGAGTCCTTCATTAACTGAAATGTTGTAATGTAGTTAGTGACTGTATTAATCAGGACAAGGAAGAGAGTCACAACTCTAAGAGCCTTAAGCAACACATAAGTATTTGGCTTGTACCTCTGAGAAGGATACTGCAATCCCTAACACAGTTGAAGAAGGAGCTAGAAGAACCGTGGCCTTGGACTACCAGGATTAGTGTCAAGGATTCAATGCTATTGGCCCTCTCTCTTTCTCTTTTCTGCTTGTCTCTGCTTCTTGTGACTCTTGGCCTTATTTCCTTCTGCTGCCAAAGGGCTTTTCCTACATGTGGTTAGAGGGGGGTGATGGTACTGTCTCAGTAACCCCAGTTTAGTCATCTCAGGTGACAAAGAATTTTTTTCTCCTGATGTCTATGTATCAGGCCCAGGGAAATACTGATAATTTCTCTTTGACTGTTACACCCACTTCAGGACCAACCCCTGAGTTCAGTGGAATAAGGGAATATGACTGGCTGGAACTCAGTTATAGGTCTACTCTTGTGGACAGAGGTCAGGATCCATAACCAGAAGAAGGGGGAGTAAAGACGTGGGGCAGCAAAGCAGTGGCTACACAACACACAGGACTCTAATCAGCACTTAAGGCCAACTAACGGAGGGACTCTATGAAGTCTTTTGTGACCCTGAAGTAAGAATGGACACCCCTTCTTGGTGCCTCTGCCTATTAATGAACCTAAGCCATTGTATTACATTTGTGTATTTACCCACAATCACACAATTTTGAAAGCTTGTTAAAGTTGATGAGGCTTTTGTAATATTGTCAGATAATTGATTTATCTCCCTTAGCTCCTCTACCTAGATCAAGAGTGTGCTAATGACTTATATGAAGGCTGGGGTTAAGCCAAATGAATATTACTTTAATTTCACATCTCTCTTTTATTAGCACATCTAGGCAAAGCAAGCCTTATTCACAGAACATTCCAGTTTTTGGTCTTCGGTTGGCCTTATTATACAAAAATACTTCAAACACTACAAGTACAATTTTTTTTTTCAACAAATGAGACCAAAAGAACTATAGAAATAATCCGTTTTTAGCAAATGTGCCTTTAGTAACTTTTTAAATTTTTTAAAACTGAGTTTGAAGAATTCCACCTTTTAATAGTATAATGAACACCCACATAGTCAGTATCCATCTCTAGAAGTAAAACTTGCCAAACTTGTGAAGACAGTTAAAGTCCCTTTTGGACTTCTAGACTCCAGTTGAATTTCCTTCCCTGTCCTTTTTCAGATATAACTGTCTTGAATTTGCTGTGTCTTGAATTTGCTGTTTCTCATTCCTATGCATTTCTTCTTCTTTTTCTTCTTTATTAAGCCTGGTTGCAAAAACACGAACAAACAGTTGCTCTGTGTAGCTGCCTATCAGTGTCAGTGACATTCATCACCCTAATCTGTGGTTAAATGTCTCTTTCTAGTAGGTGCTACATTTCTTCCCAGGTCCTCCCAAGTGGTTGGCATTGACTCTGTTACTGTTGTTGAGTAAATGACATGAAGATGCAAAAAGGCAAAGCAGAAATGTAATCAAAAAGACCAAAACCCAGCTTCCAAATTTGTTAAGGGACATGGAAAGACTCTAGTGTGTGTTTCATGGTCTTCATCAGACCAGGTTGTTCTCAATATTTTGCTAATAAAATAGCCTTTAATTTTAATTCTAGGCATACTAGGTATCTGGAAGAATATACATGAGTGATAAATCAAAATTGTGGTGGCCTTTGACAGTGGTTCAATTTTGAATTCCCGTTTTCTCTGCATGTTAGAGGGAATTTGTATTTTGATGTTTTTCCTGCTTTTCAGGAAGAAGCATAATGAAGTAGGAAAGTTGGGAATACCTGACTCTCCCAGTTACTGGCTCTGTAAACTTGGGCAAGTTGATTTATGCTCCCTGAGCCCATCTCCTCATTGGAAAAATGGGCATAATAATAACTGTTCTGCCTACTTTTGGGAGTTGCTTTTAGAAGAAAAAAAGAGAGACAATTCCTAAACTAGGAAAGACCATAAGTATAAAGGAGACTGACTTTGGTAGAGGCTCTTCTGTGTTCCATCACGGGGTTAGGAAGGATGGAGATGCTTACTCTGCCGGAGTGGACTTTATTTTAGACTTGAGGCTCAATCTTAATAATTCTAATTAATTATTTCCATATTTTAGCATGGTGAAAATGGTCTTGTATTCATGTGTTCAGACATATTCCTAGCCAGAACTCAGATGCTAGAACTTTACTTACTGACTAGGTAACGGATTGGTAAATGTGATTTTCCTCTTGTATTGTAACTTCAACAGAGGGCCCAAGATCTGAGAATATCTGAGAACAAAAAAATAGATGCCAAAACATTCACCTTCTGAAGTGAGGTTCCAGAGTTCTGACTCTGCCTATACATCTTTTTACAGTGATGGAATGTTCTATATTGGTTCTATCCCTTATGGTAGCCTGCTAGCCACAGGTAGGTATTGAGCATGTGAAATAGGACTAATGAGATAGAGGAACTGAATCATTTATTTTATTTTTATTTTAACTTAAATTTGCATAGCCATATATGGCAAGTGGCTACTGTATTGGATGGTGTAAACTTAGACCACTTACAATGATCTTGCAAAGGAAGTGGTTAAAACTTAGTGTGGCTTCTGTTCATCTGGTCCATCATGCACTTCCAGGGTATATAAGAAAGGTGAGTGTTCATTGGAAAGTGAAAGAGGACTGTTACTAGAATCATCTGTAGACTTTTTTTTTTTTTTTTTTTTTTTTTTTTTTTGAGACGGAGTCTCACTCTTGTCACCCCGGCTGGAGTGCAATGGCATGATCTCAGCTTACTGCAACCTCCACCTCCCAGGTTCAAGCAATTCTCTTGCCTCAGCCTCCCGAGTAGGTGGGACTACAGGCGCATGCCACCACACCTGGCTAATTTTTGTGTTTTTCATAGAGATGGCGTTTCACTATATCAGCCAGGCTGGTCTCGAACTCCTGTGATTTGCCCACGCTGGCCTCCCAAAGTGCTGGGATTACAGACATGAGCCACTGTGTCTGGCCAATTTTTTTTTTCAATGTGTTATGAATTCTTCATCTCTTTTCTGATGAAGCAGAGTGTAGTGCTTGCCCTCATATCTCACACCAGTGAGTTTTTTTAAAAGCACCACTAAGGAGTTTACAGATAGACAGGAATTGTTGTCTGGTACAATTCCTGAAGAAGAAGAGTTTACAGGTGAGAGACTAGTTGAAGCAGCTTGTGCTAAAGAGGGTTCCGCTTTGCTCAGCTTTCTAAGCAAAGATACCTGGCCAACTGTAGACCAGATATGTGTCTGTTAGGGGAGTGTATCATGGCTCATTTTAACAGAGACTCATACAAGAGACATGAGGTGACCTCAAGTGCAGGGTTGAACTTGGAGACTAGAGTCTACCAGAGAAATCTTAAACAGCCAGAAGGGACAGGAATTGTCCATGCCAGACAAGCAACTGCATATCTTGAATGTAAATCTCTGCAGAACCTGCAGAAGGGCCTGACCCCAAAAGGAGTCAGTTTCAGATATCCGCAAAACTCATGAAAAATCAAAGCTAGATATAAATCTGCAAAAATCAAAGCTATATTATCAATGTTCTTACTCATGGCAGATCTTTTCTGTCTCAGATTGCCCTTCCCTCTCTCAACTCCAGGCCCTATGCTCAACCCTGGAGAACCAGAGACTTCATAGTGAGTGTAGGAGGAGGAGTCAAGGAAAATGATCCAAAGCCAACCAAACTTTTTTCCCCATCACAGATTTTCCAGCCTGAGGCAGGCTTGGGCTGAGGGAAGGAAGAAATTTTGAAAAGGATTTGAGATTGCATTAGATTGCACTGGAATTTTTCATATTTGAAAGTATTCAAAAACGTTATGTCATCTGCTTAGAGTTTTATCCAGGATCTGAGAAAAATCATCTTACAGTATGAGTTAAATATGAATTGGTTAGAAAGACTAAATTTCCTCTCTTGCACCTGCTGAGCCCAGGTCATTCAGTAAACTGGTTACAATAATATGAATAATTATACATTGTTAATGATATATTAATAATGATAGTGATGAATAGCTAACATTTATCAAGTGGTTATAACCTGCTAGAAACATTTCCAATCATTTTATCTGTTTTAACCCCTCAGCTGGAGATACATATGAAACTGATTTCAGTCTTCATCTGATTTAGTTTAGATAACTGGATCATATGGATCATAAAGTTTTGTCAGTCACATTGGAAGATCCAATTATGCCTTTGGAAAATCATTATCATCTATTATTTATTAAATACACATATCAAACATTTCACATGCATTATTGCATCTACTACTTTAACAGTACTATGAAAATATTACTGATTTCATCCACGTTTTCGAGGAGTAAGTTGAGTTTTAGATATGTGAAGTCAATTTGCTTGATTGCAGGGCTAGCTGAGAATACGGGGCTGTCAGGCCTCAGTGCTTTGCCCTTTATCAATACCCTACATCAGAGGAAATATAAGAATCACCTGTTTTCTCTTTTTGAAAAGTGCATTAATTACAAATGTTTTGTTCAAGCAAATAAAAGATTGGTGTATCTGAACATTGTAAACCACTTTGAGTACTGAATTAAAAATAATTAATATTAAAATTAGTTTCTTCTTTTGACTTATCTTGATGATAAACTCCTCACTTTAGTGTGGATAAAAGGGAATACAAGAAATGCTTTAAATTCATGGTCAACCTGTATTATTACAAAAATACTGAAAACAAAAACAAAGGGAAGTCTTCATTTCTGATCCACTTGAGTACTTCTGACCCTCCAAATCTTCTTCCTCTCCACTTTATTTCATTGTTGTTTTTAAAATGAATTCCAAAACCCAAGAGAGGGATAAGGCTCTTACTAAGAAGAAAAGGAAGAAGCTATGCTGTTACGGTTCAGTGTGTTCTGAACTTTTGAAATTTGGGGCCTATTTATACTTCAAGACAAACAGAGATCATGTTAACGACAGCAGATGTTGCAAGGAAAGGATGGAGTTTATTACAGACTCGTCTATGTGGAGTCAGAAGCAACAGGCTCTTTCTGTAGAGGAAGTCAGGTGGCAGCTACAACTTGACTAGAGAAAGCCTATCATTTTATTGTGATCTAGGCTGAGAGCATAATGTGGTGCAATCTCTGTTGGTTAGATTCACACGCTACTCCTAGTACAATTTTTTTGGCTAGGTCCAGGCATTACTTCCAAAACCATGTAGGTTGCTCAAATGCAAGGAAAATACCTAACCATTTTGAAAGGGGTAGGAGATGCCTCATATTTGCAAATATGATTGGAAGCATTTATCTTTCTTTTTTTTCCCCCACATCTTCTAAATATTAGCATTTAATAAAATACACATTTCTTTCATTTATTTTGAACTCCCTCCAAAGCCAGCAAATACCAGAACCTCAAATGTTATGATAGGATAGGTTCTTTATTGGTTTGTTTTCTTTTCATTCTTTCTGTTTTTACTGTGTGACTCTTTTTCATTATAAATCCTTATGTTTCCAACCCAAGGAGCCTGACTAATCAGAAGGGCTTCCAGCAGAGGTAGACAAATATTCTCAACATGGTCCTGAGACCCTACAGATGCAGATAGCTCTGCTATTCACAGGAAATGAAGAAGTCAGGTCCATCGGAGACAGGGGATTTCCTCTTCAGATAAAATATGTTAGCTGTTGCATATTAGTTCCGTAAAGCTCAGGGATAGAGACAAGATGATTTCAGCTGGTGAGGGAAATGGCCTCTTATTATGCTGAATGCCACTGAAAACAGAGCCTGGGACAAAGGCTTGCATATAGGTTATGTATTTGGGAGATGGTTCCAGGGAACGGGAGTGGAGGACTACATTAGTGAAACAAAGAAGGAGGGAAGGCAACTCAGGATGCCTACAGGAAATGCTGATTTTGTGAGGCTTTCTCAGGATCCTTATGAAATATATCCCAACACTGCCCATGGGAAAAAGTGGAAGGGACAGGTTCATGTCTCTGATTGGTTAAAGTATCCCCAACACCAAAACTGCTTGGTTGCACATGTATGAATGCTAAGTGGTTCATCTCATGCAGTAGCATCAAAGAGGCCTGAGGCAGAAGGCAGGGCACTCTTAGCTTCCTCCTGCATGGAACTGGGAGCCTCATCAGTGGCTAAAGTAAAAGATGAGACCAAGAAGATTTGAAGTAGCACAAAAGAGGTGTCTAATACAGCCTCCTAAGGAAATGGTTATGATAGTGTGGTTGTTCCTAGTCAACTCAGAAAGATCTGAATTGAGGTCCCATCTGTAGCACATACTAGCTGTGTATCTCTAGGTAAGTTATTTGCACCTAGTCTCAGTCTTGTCATTTTTGTAAATAGATGGCTCTTACCTCATCTGGTTTTTGGGATGAGTAAAAACATTACATAAGATTACTGCCTAATATGTTGCATATATTCAATAAGTACTAAAATTTTATATTGAGTGTTGAGTATTGAGTGTATATTCAACATATATTCAAATAATTATTATTAGTAATATATATATTTAATGAGTTTGGCCTGGGTCTCAGAAAAGTGGTGGCAAAAGACTATTTAGAGAAGTGAAAAGGAAGTGAAAACACGTAGAACTCATATCTTCCATTGGATAGGTAAGATTCATGTATAAATAAGTACAATATAGATTTTTGTTAGGTGAATCTGAGACATGAAGATTCCAAAGTGATTTCAAACTTATTAAAAAAGGAATGCAATATAAATATGATATTTTATTATGTTTCATTTTATTTACATTTATGGGAAAATGTTCAACCGGGTCTATTAATGATTTCAAAGGAGCCTTATCCACTGCAGGAATATTCGCCTCTCTTGTCATCCATATTTATATCCATAAAATAGTAATGTCGAACCAGAAGATTCCCAAACTTAACTTTAATTCAATTTTATATCTGAAAATAATTTTTTTTTTTTTGAGATGGAGTCTCAGTGTCACTCAGGCTGGAGTGCAGTAGTGCCAATCTTGGCTCCTGGTAACCTCCGCCTCCTGGGGTCAAGTAATTCTCCTGCCTCAGCCTCCTGAGTAGCTGGGATTACAGGCACCCGCCACCATGCCCGGCTAATTTTTTTTGTATTTTTAGTAGAGATGGGGTTTCACCATGCTGGTCAGTAGGGTCTCGATCTCCTGACTTCAGGTGATCTGCCCTCCTCAGCCTTCTGAAGTGCTAGGATTACAGGCATGACCCACTATGCCCAGCCAATTCTTTTAAAATCAATCCTGCACATTGATTAGCTAGAACATCTGTTTTGCCAGTCATGTCAAAAGAAAAAAGAATGACTAAAGCATAGATGTCAGGTACACACACAAAAAACTTACTATATATTTATCCATTAAATGTAATTACACTGACTGTTCCAAACTCAAGATGGACTGATTTCTAAAAGTTGGTCATTTGCAACATATTTCACACAATGACTATGTTAAAAATCACAGGAAAACCTTTAGATCATTGAAGAAAAGTCTATTTCAATCATAATGTTCCATAAACACATTTTACTAATATTTTTCTGGATTCTGAACATTGTGTGTTACAATGATTCTTTTTCCCATAGAAAGAGTGCTGCTGTTTGATATGAAGGTCACTATCGTTTCTGCAACAATAGTCTCTAGAAAATCTTCCCAGGCAATTTGACTTAAAAACTTTTTCCAAGTATCTTAACTTCCTCCAAAGTGAGATACTCTTGACAGGGAAAGGGAAACAGTTAATAATTTTGCTGGGACAATAGGAATAAATCATCACTGCCCTGAAAAACATGGGGATGTGTGGTTGTCCTAGTCATATACCCCTGGAAGTGTTTCTATGGCCTATTTGTGGACACCAGCAATGTGGAAGCTGTCATTTGTTTTCATTTTCATTTTGGTTCATTCAACAAATGTTTACTGAGACTCTACCAGGTACAACATACTTGGAACGTAGTGTGATAAAGGTGAACATGGTGCCTGACTTTGAAGAGCTCATAGTCTAGTGTTAAAATGAGACATTAAAAAAACTGATTGTAATATAAAGCACAAATGTGATAACCAGGAAAATTCAGGGCATCAAGGGAGCACGTAGTAGGGGGGCCTATGCTGATGATCTAAGGCAGGAGTTAGCAAAGTTTTCTGTAAAGGGTCAGATAGTAAATATTTTAGTTTTTAAAGGCTACTGTTTTAGGCTAGAAGGGTCATATATGGTCTTCATTTCTGCTTCTCCTGCTCTTTCTTCCCTTTCTCCTCGTGTTCTTTTTCTTTTTCTTCTTTGTCTTTTAATATCCTTTTAAAAGTTTAAAACCATTCTTATCCTGAGGGCTGTTTCACAACAGGCAATGGGCAAATTGACCCTATGGGCCATAGTTTGTCAATATTTGATTTAGGAGATAAGGGAAAGCTTCTTGGAGCAAATTATATGGAAGTTGAGATTTGAAAGACAAGTTATCATTGTATAGAAAAAGTTGTAGGAAAAAGTACATGAGATGGAGGGAGAATCTGTGCAAAAGCCCATAGCTTAGAGACTGTGTTGTATCTTTAACAAATGAAAAGAAATCCAACCTGCCTGGAGAATGGACCAAGATGATATTGGAACATGAAATCTCAGTTCCCAGAATATATAATAGCCCATGTTAAGGAGTTAGGACTTGATTCTAAGGGCAGTGACACATTCATAAAGGATTTTAAATGAGGAAATATCATGATCAGACCTGCATATTTAAAAGAGTATCCTGATTGTGTTGCAGAGAATAGATTGAATAGGGGCAAGAGAGAAAGCAGCAAGTTCGGTACAGTATAATGACATAGGAGATAATGAGGCAGCATTGACGAGGATGATGACATGAGAAATACATGGATTCCAGTGAGATTTGTGAAGTGAAATTAGCTGGACTTCTTGAGGTAGGAGATGAGGAAAAGAAAGGAGGAAGCAGGGATGAGTTTTAGGTTGCTCCTTAAACAACTGAGTGGCTGGTGGTGCCATGTATTGGGAGAATCCTGCAGGAGAAGCAGATTTGAATAATTTGGTTTTAGACGTATTGAATATGAGGTATATGCTAGTCATCCAAGTGGTGATGCCTTGTAAGGAATTAAATAGGCAGTTCTGTAGTTTACATGACAGGTGAAAGATTTGAGGATCACCCTATAGATGGAACCAAGGCTCAGGGACAGAATAAAATTATGTGTGCAGAATAAGAGCCCCCAGTGTTGAAGGAATGACTAGACAAGGACGATCTCACAAAACATACTGAGAAGGAGTAGACAGACATATAGGAGGAATACAGGGTAATTTCAAAGTCACAAAATTCACAGAATAAAAGCATTCCAAGGTGGGTGGGATGATACAGTATCAAATCCTGCAACTAGGGAAAACAAAATGAGTCCTGAGAAGAAATTATTGGATATGATAATAGAGACTTTATTGATAATCTTGATCTAAGCAGTTTCAGAGGAGTGGCATGGCTGGAAGTCAGATAGGAATGGGTTGGAAGTAAGTGGGAGTATGTAGGGATGGTGAGAGTAAAACATTTTATCAAGAAGTCTAGCAAGTATGAAAGGTTGGAGAAAAGGAAGGACAGGGTGGTAGCTGGAGTTGGGGAAGGGATCTGTTAAGATCCAGGAAGTCTTAGACATGTTTTAATGCTCATGGGATAAGTCAACAGACTTAGAGTAAAAGTACAGGAGCAAGATTACTTGAGAAATTGGGAGGATGTGGGTTTCAGAGCACAGGTGGAAGAAATCGAGTTTGCCAATGAGGCCAGCCTGTACTCTGTTTACCTGGTATGGTATACATCATACTGGAGGTGCCTTGTTCTCAGTTGCAAAAAGTCACCCTGTGGGCTAGAGGGCCTTTTACAGGAATAGAAGCATCAGATGAGGCAAAAGAAAGCAGAAAGGATGAGTGAAGATGCTGATGGATTTATTTTCAGATACCATTTTTAGTTCAACATTCTTTCTTGGGCCACTGTCAAATTTTTAATTTTGAAATCACTCCCCAGCAAACTTAATGTCAACAAACTTATCAGGCTGTTATAATAGCAATGATTTCTTATTTATTGACTGATTATTATAAATATACAGATTGATATAAAGCAATTCTTATATATTCAGCAATTCTTTTAAGTGAACGTGTTTTAGTAATCACCACACAGAGAATCAAATTTGAAAGAAAAAGGATAGAAATCTATGCAAGAAATTAGTATTTTTCCAGTTTACACAATGCTTGGCTAGCATGTGAATCCTCAAATCCTTTGCAATGATTTTGAGAGTTCAACTTATAGCAACACTGCCACATGTCAGATCCTCAGAGCCAGGGTCTGAGCTCAACTTTAGAGAAAGGCAACATGAAGTATAAAAGCTAATGGTACTTCCTCGGCATTCCACAGAATTGAAGAAAATTCAAAATATTTCAGAGGAGAATCAGATTCACACTTTTCTAGGCATTTCATTACAAGAGTTTGGCTTGGGATGGGACTGTAGGGAAAAGGCATTAATGGACAGATGATGAAATGGGACAGAGTTTAGGGATGGAAGTGGAGTATCAGTGATTGAATGGATAGAAAATGGTTTTGGCATTTACTGATCCCTCTTCCACTTGCTCCTTCTCCTTCTGCTGCTCCTCCTTTTCCTCTTTCACCTCCCTCTTTCATTAGTCATGTTACCCATTTTTTTTTTTTAATTTTTACCATGGGAGAATTAGAGATGATATATATAAAGTTGTCCTTGACAGGGTGGGGAAAGGATGTTCAATTGGAAGCAGAAAGGAAGGGCCTACTTGGGGCTGCAGTATCTCTTAGACAGGTTGGAAGCCTTATTTTCAGTTTCTTACATGCATAAAGGGCCATGTGTAGATTGCAGATAAATAAATTGTGAATGACTGCCTTCAATATATAAGTCACCAACACTGTTCCTGTGGACCTATGATCAGAAGAAAGAGAAATTGGGATGGAGACAACAACAGACACAACAGGCAATGGTATCAATGAGCTGCTTCAATTGTGAGAAAAATTTGGAGAGAGGAAAGTCACCTAGTAATCATTATCAGGCTTTGATTTTCCCAAGTCCTTCCTTTACTTCTGTGATTATACATTTAGGGAAAATTACAAATGATCTCGATAAGTTTTACCCTGGGGCATTTAATATCTGTAAATGCTATCTGTATCACCTAATAGACTTAATTTTGATGCAAATTAGTATTGTTTATTAAATTTAATTTTTATTCTTAAAAATTGATACTCTGTGTATGATGTCTGTCTGTATATAAGATATAAAGAATAACTTCAGCTAACCAGCACCTATGATTAATCACAGTTGCCCTTCTCTGCTCATGACCATGAAGCAGGCAAAGATTTTTTTTAATTTTTATTTTTTGACTTTTGCCTTATCACTTCCCCTTTCTATTTCAAGTATCTATCCTTGCCTCATTTCCAGTTGTTACTGGATATTTGCACTTTAATAGAAAATTGCTGCCAGTAAAAAGCCTTTAAGGTCCAACTAAATGAATCTTTCTTAGTGGACTTTTAGATGGAAATGAGGCCCTATGGGAGAGACATTTTCCAGAGAAGAACAGTCATCAATCTGTGCTGCTGGCATTGCAGGTGTATCATGGAGTTCTGAGGAGTAGCTCTAATACAGGGTCTTTACTTGTGCAGTCAAACTATTTTTGAGGCTCTTTGACCCAGAATCCCCCTGGAGCTACTGTCATATTCTTCTTCATGGCTTCATAGTCAAATTTCTTCAAGAGGTCTGTCCACATCGACCCTTCCTTACCTCTTACTCACCCTCTCCTCACTGCCATGGGCTTTTCCCCTCATCACTTCACTGAAATTGCACTGGCAAACATTAGTCATTGCTAGATTGACTGGTATTTTGTCCTTACTTTATGATCTCTGGGGAATTTGACACCAAGTCCACTCTCTGGTTCTTAAAATCCCATCCTCCTTTGATTTTTCAAGGCAATGCACTCCCCCGATTTTTCTACTTTTCAGTTCTATGGTAACTGAAAGTTGGAGCTGGGCTGGGAACATAATGTCCACAACAGCCCTCATTCTTTGATATGGACAACTGAGTTTTCTTAATTATTTGATTAAATACTGTACTCTGCAAACAAATCCTCAAGCCCTCTTCTGACCTCATTGCTGATCTCAGTCTTTTCAAAATAGGAATTTGGGAGCCAACACTACCCCAGACATTGCCTCCTCTTCATATTCTCCCTCTGAATCCTCTTCTACCTATACCTCCAGTGTTAGTATTCTCTAAAGTTTGTCTTTAATTGTCTTCTCCTTTTCCTCTTAATTTTTCTCCTCCTGATCTTACCAAAGCCCAGGCCTTCAACTATCAGGTCAGTGATGAAGATCCCAAATCCCTATCTCTAACCTAGTCTTACTCTTCATCTACTACCCTCAGATCTGAATATCCAACTACTATACCTAGCCAACATCTCTGTTCTGCCTGTTTTAGGCATGCCTTATTTTCAACAGTCCACTCTCCACCCAGTCTCCCAAATTACTAGTCACCCTTGACTGCACCTCCCTCAGTTCCATCTTTCACAGAGTCACAAAAATTTGCAGATTTCTTCTTAATAGCAGCTAAATCCATCTTTTCTTTTTTTTTCTTTTTCTTTTTTTTTTTTGAGATAGAGTCTCCCTCTCTCACCCAGGCTGGAGTGCAGTGGCGTGATCTTGGCTCACTGCAAACTCTGCCTCCCAGGTTCATGCCATTCTCCTGCCTCAGTCTCCTGAGTAGCTGGGACTACAGGCACCTGCCACCACGCTTGGCTAATTTTTTATATTTTTAGTAGAGACGGGGTTTCACCATGTTAGCCAGGATGGTCTCGATCTCCTGACCTCGTGATCTGCCTGCTCTGGCCTCCCAAAGTGCTGGGATTACAGGCATGAGCCACCGCGCCCGGCCCCCATCCTTTCTTCTTAATTTTCTTGCTACTGCTTTGGTGTGAGCTTTTACCTGAGCTATAGCAGTAAATACTGTTCTTCTTTTACTAGTCTAAATGTCTATAATTCCACAGTCTACAGAAAGAAGTGCTCTTTTCTAAAATGTTAATCTGATTATGTAAGTGTCTGTATAAAACTCATGCTGGCTTCCCTTTATCTTATGGAAGAACATCTCAGTTCATTGGGATAACATTTGATGTGCTTTGTAATCTAACCTCCATCACAAGACTCTGGTCTCCTTTTCAGGCACCACTCTCCTTTGCAATATGATAAACACTGCTTGTTGCTTGAGGTCTCTGTACCTCTGGGCAATATGTTATTCTGGTTCAGTTTGATGTGTGTCTATGCTTTATTTACCTATCTAGAAAATAGATTGCATGCCAGAAGAGATTATGGAGTAAACTCCCTTTCTATAGGTGTTGATTGACTGGAATTGTCAGAGGGAGGATAAAGAAAGGTAGAAGATGTAACTTTTCTCATCTCATTACTGCCTCCTGTCAGTATTAACATGGCTGATGTGACTCTGAGGTAGAAACAAACTTTTGGAAATAAGCTAGGTACCCTTCAAATGAGGATCACTGGAGCAGAAATGTGAATGGTCTGCATTCCCTCCAAAACAGTAGAGCATCTTGACTTGTATTTATGTTTATTTCCAGATGAGCTTTCCAGGAATTAAAACACAAAAGGTGGACCATCTGCATCCTTTTGGTGTAGAACAGGGAGATGCTGAAGTCATCATCTCGTTGATATTTGAAGAGAAAAGGTTGCAAGATTCTTTAATATGTCATCAGTAAGGCATGTTGCTACATTTTAGGTCAGAGTTCACAACAGACCTTTTTGGGAGAGAGGAGACTCAAGACTTTGGTTTCCTTCTGAATTTAGATAATAAGTATGTGGCTTTGGTAGTTCATTGCCTACTGTATGGCATACAGGTTTAAACAATGATAATAAAATATAGTTATTCCTCTCCTTCTGGCTTGGAATTACATTGAATAATCTGGATTTTGTTTGTTTTTTGTGAGTCCTCATTTTAGTGCTTGAGACTGCTGGGGGAAGTTCTCCATTAACTAGAGCCCTCAAATAACCAGAATCATAATTGCCAGGAGAAAAGAAAATGCATTGTGATAGACTTAGTAAAAACATAGAAATACAGCACTTCCTGACTGCATTCTCACAGTCCCTTCTGATTCAAGCAAATTACTGGAACACCCACTGCTATGAAGCTATTAATATATAATGAAAACAGACCAGAACCATCATTCAGAAGCAACAAAAGGATCCTCAATCAATTAGACACTCTGAGGGCCCAGCGTTTTTATTACTAAGACCACAAGGGGAGAAATGTACATTTTTAGGTAAACCTTCAATAATATTTTCATAAGTCCTTTATCTTTGTTTATGTAGCACTTTCTATAAATGTTTATGGAGCACTCTGTGTACAGACATTTATTGCAGTACATATTACATGCCATCATTTTGCTTTGTCTATTTGTCTTTTCCTCTTAAATTTTAGCACTTTGAGGGCAGGGGGCCATTTATCTTTGTTTCCTTGTTATCTAGAACAATCTATAGGAAAATTTGACACCTACTTAATTGAAGGTAACCACAAGTTAAAAAAATTGATTTCTGATAATTCTGAATCCCAGAAAAAATTTGGTACTTTTGAATTATTTGAATTTGGTACATTGAATTATCTATCCTTTTTCTTTCTCTTTTAACAGTGCATTTATTAATTTTTTATTTCTATAGGTTTTGGAAGAACAGTTGGTATTTGGTTACATGAGTAAGTCCTTTAGAGGTGATTTGTGAGATTTTGGTGCACCCATAACCCGAGCAGTATACACTGAACCCAATTTGTAGTCTTTTATCTCTCACCTGCCTCCTACCTTTTCCCCTGAGTCCCCAAAGTACATTGTTTCATTCTTATGCCTTTGCATCCTCATATCTTAGCTGCCACTTACGAGTGAGATCACACAATGTTTGGCTTTCCATTCCTGAGTTACTTCACTTAAAATAATAGTCTCCAATTCCATCCAGGTTACTGCAAATGCCATTAATTTATTCCTTTTTATGGCTGAGGAGCATTCCATGACATATATATGTGTGTGTGTGTGTGTGTGTGTGTGTGTGTGTGTGTGTGTATATATATATACCACAATTTTTTATCCACTCGATTGATGGGCTTTTGGGCTGGTTCCATATTTTTGCAATTGTGAATTGTGCTGCTATAAACATGCATGTGCAAGTAGTTTTTTTATATAATGACTTCTCTATTCTGTATTGAGGTCTTATAAAATAAAAGATAGTAATTAATTACACAAATGTTATTGTTTGAGATATGCTTAATCTGATATAATTTTTGAATTTTATCAATAAAAATGTGGAAATAATTTTTCTTTTTTAATAAGTGTGTACATAATATCCTTGATATTGTCTCTTGGCCACAAAGCCTAAAATTCTTACTCTTTGGTCTCTTACGGAAATTTTGCTTACTTCTGCACTATAAAATACTAATATAAACTTATATAAAGTTGGAGAAACAATTAGTTTCTAAAAATTTTTCCAATGCAATATTTAACACTAGCCTGGACATTGAAATCATGAATTCTGTGTCTCACCTGTATCTATTTCTAATCCTTCTTTTGTATTTGGTTTTACTTTGCATAGGGCTGAATGAATAACAGGTGCTTAATGAAAACTGGTTAATTGATTTATTTCTCTAGCTGCCCAGTTTTAGGAAAAGATTTTGCTTTACCATGCTAGAATTTAATCAATGGAATACTAAAAATGCAATGTAAACATGATAATTTATAATGAGGATTATTTTAAATGACTTGGCTCTATTCTGAGGAATATGCTCAGAAATAAATGTCAGAATCTTCGAACAGATTTAACTCTACCAAACATTAGAAATTGGTGACATCTGTGAATGATTGACTGGCAGTGATGACTCAAACAGCCTAAGAGATTCTTTGGAATCAATGTCAGGTCAAATAGGCTAGTTTTTTGCTTAATTCTAGTTTAATAATTTCGAATGAGGCATTATCAGTGATACTCACCATCAGAAATTTTTTGAAAAGATCTCAAAATTAGCAAACTATATAGCAAAGGAAATTACATTAGATAAAATACAACCCAGAGTTAATGTTTTAGTTATTGAAGATTTATATCTTAATGAAACTTCTCTCTTTTTCCTTTTTTGGTTATAGGAAAGTCTATAATAATTTTAGTTGTTAAAGAGTACATTTTCAGCTGCCAGGATAAGGTGGGTTCTATTGTGAATCCTGCCTAAATTTAGCTTGAATAAACCAGTCAAGAATTTAACCTTTGTTTGATAAAGTAATTGGCTGGGGTTTAGAACCATCAGTTATGTAATAAAACTGTATGCAATCAATTAGGGTAAACTGATTATATTCAGGTGGCTTCATTTCTGAAGGATCTTGCTAGCAGTTGAACTCTTTGTTACTTGCCTAACTCTTAGAAAATGACTCAGCCTTTTATATAAGCATGAGGTTTTTTAATTCTCTGCAAATTTCACAGATGTTTCTTTCAGGTAATGGGCTGCATTTTACCAAATAAAGCAATGTTAAGTGCACACAGATAGAATGGTTTTGGCTTATTTTCCCTTCCTTGGAGAATCACAAGGTAGATACTGATCTCAAATTCCCCTTCTGGATGACCCAAATGAGAGGCTGGGGTGCAGTGAATTAATAGTCTGAGCTGGGGAGAGATTCAATCCTTTGGGGGCCATTGTCTTCCATTTGGAAGCTGCAGGTATGATCTTGAGGCAGTGATGCATCAATCCAGAGGAATTAGAGAATGAAAATCCTAGAATGAGCCTTAATAAGGAGATGAAATACTGGGAATCTGGACAAGAGGGTGAGTTTTCAGAGAAAGAAGATGGGGAGGAGCTTGAGTCTGGTGATGTTGTGCAGCCAGAGAAGGGAATTGAGTGTTAGCTATTGATGACATTCAAATACTTTCTCCATTTATCAAAAGAATTTTGATATTTTAAAGTACCTTTCATAGTTGTCATTCTGTCTGCCTTCTAAATTTGTTTTTTTCCAGATCTTGGAATCAAAGTTTCTTGCTCAGTTATTAAAATTTGTATTATATTTTAATTAGTTTCTAATTTGTACCAATTTCTCAGAAACACTTGTTAATTTCATTATTTGCTATGAAATCAGAATTATAGCATAGTTAATGTTTTTTATTTATGCTTCCTATGAGATGTACCTAGAATTGATCAAAACAAGGCCAAGTTCTCCTAAAATATCTTTAGCTAATATACTCTATACACATCCTTAGAATGAAAAATTACTCAGGCAATTTCTTATTACTGTTTTTACACACATGCACGCACGCGCGCGCGCACACACACACACACACTCCATATGTATATTCCAGAAGCCAAATTTGTTCTATTTAGTATTATTCCCAGCATAATAGTTCTCACCAAATATTTGTTGAATTAATGAGTGTCGTTCTGGTCCTTGTAATAGCCCAAAAAGCATGGAGCGCATTTTGTAGTTAGCACAGATACAAAAAGAAATAAACAAATCATTTATGACCATTACAGCTTCCTCTGTCACATTATATAACCCAATTTTAGAGAATTTTACTGGTAGGAGTGCAAAGGTATACGTAACACTCTGGAAAACAGTTTGGCAGTTACTTATAAAGTTATCCAAACACTTAACATACTCCCTGGCAACCCTGGTCCAGGTTGTTTACCTTAGAGAAATAAAAAGTTACATTCAACAAAAATTTTTAGAATGAACATTCATAGTAGCTTTATTTGTGACAGTCAAAAATGGGAAACAACCCAGATATCCTTCATCAAGAGTGTGGACAAGTAAACTGTGGACTAGAAGTAAAAAGGGACAAACTATTGATACATGCAACAACTTGGATGATTCTCAGACACACAGAGTGAGAGAAGCCAGTATGAAAGGCTACATCCTATGTGATTGCAACTGTGTAACGTTCTGGAAAAGGAAAAACTATAGAGACAGTAAAAAGATCAGTGGTGGCCAGAAATACGGGTATGGTGAGGGTATTACTGTAAGGGGTAGCCCAAGGGACTTTTGGGAGATGAAGGAATTGTTTTTTATCCTGATTGTGGTGGTAGTTATATGAGTCTATATACATTTGTTGAAGTTCGTAGAACTTTACACCAACAGAAAAAAGTTACCATCACCAAAAGAAAAAAATTACCATATGAGAATTTTAAAATGAAAACTAAAAATCTCTTAGATTTGGATAATTGTTTAACCAACTGAGGCTTACTAAGAGTCAAGTGGAATCTTCTCAGGTGTTTCATAACTAGAGACCATGGGTTTTGAAAGCCATGATATAGTTATCTGAGAGGTGGAAAGGTAGAAAAGTCAGCTACAGTATAATTTTTTATAAAGAAATAAAGTAGTTATGATCAAAAAGGATATTTGCCTATAATTATTCAGAATGCAGAGTTGTGAGATCTTGTTAAAACCCATCACTTTATTGTCCAGTTATGTGGACTTACCCCTCTGGCACTGATTATTGCATTAATTAATATAATAGCATATGAAAGAAAGATTAGAAATGTGTTATGTTAGAAATAGACTTGCTCTAAGGGACATACATATTGATACGCCAGGAAAATTTGGACAATTTTCTTACTGCTGAGATTTTTTTTTCACCCACTCTGGAGTCCACTGGAAACCACGTATTTATTAAATGATTGATGCTTGTGCTCCTTAGGAACCATGGGAATTACCATCCTAGATCAGATCATTAGTCTGCCTAGTCTAACATCTTGCTTCTGGCTTAGGTAATTATCTGATGCTTTTGAGGGATGTTTAACTCTTTCTTGCAAAGCGTTAGACCAGTGTTTCATGTAGTGTTAATCTCATTGTTGAAGTGTAGATGAGAAACCCATGCTGATGATAATCATAACTGAGTTCTTTTGTACTTTTAAAATATAATTTTGTCTTTACCATTTTAATGATTCTGATTAGATCCCAAATAATTAAGACTGCTATGATATACTTCATCTAATTCCCAAGGATTTGATGTTCTACTCTACAATGAGCCTGTACGAATGGGAACACAATTATTCTGTCTAGTCTAATGGGTTTTATACCTCTAGAACCTCAACATTTTGTAAGAAGAGCAAATCAGCTTCTTCCTGCTTGTAATATGGCTGTTCACAGCTGTTTAGTGCTCTCTGAGTCAATTATTTCCAAATAATTGATAATTGATAACTCTTAACACAGTTACTTTGTACCATTTACTTTCTAACAGATGACTTGATTCCTTAAGAAAGGGATGGTTTAATTGGCTAATATAATATGATCCTCTCCTTACTTCCTGTCTCCTCGGTATTTGTTGAATGTATAAGCATTGTTTTAGCGCCAACAGCAGCGTATTTAGTGTTTACAACTTCTTAATGAGGATTTAAAAAAAGTAAATGCCAGGTAGGAGACAAACCATATTGCAAATGCCCAGGAGTTGAAATTTGGGCATCCTACTCAATAAGAATGTTTGCTGTTGTTGTTTATAGTCAGAGTTCTGCTGAGGTGTTAAAATGGTAAGAAGGCAGCCATGCTACATGAGCAGTAAGAAACCTAAGAAAAGGGTGTGTGAAGAATCCTTCTATAGCACTGACTTCTCAACCAGGATGATTTTGCCCTTCAAGGACATTTGGCAATGTCTGCAGATATTTTCAGTTGCCACAACTGGGGACACGGAGGTGTACTTATGGGTGTTTAGTGGATGGAGGCCAGGGAGGCTACTAAATATCCTATGATGTACAGAACAGCCTCCTACAACAATTTTCCAGTTCAATATCTCAAAAGTGCCAAGGTTGAGAACCCCCATTCTGAAGTGAGGAGAATGTGCTTTCAGCATTGAACATAATGCTTTGAACACAGTAGGTGCAGAATATGTGTTGATGGGATTTTCACAAGAGACCTCTCAAATCAGATTTGGTTACAATTATTATTGTAATCAAAGTAATTGCAAATAAATGCTAATCTAACACAAATTTCATGACATACACTACAATTACCTCATAGCATGTTTGGTTAGGCACACGTCCGAAGCAGCTCATTAGGAGAACAATTACTAGTATCCTTTATATTTATTTATTTATTTGAGATGGAGTCTCATTCTGTTGCCCAGGCTGGAGTGCAGTGAAACAATCTCACCTCACTGCAACCTCTGCCTCAGCAACTCTCTTGCCTCAGCCTCCTGAGTAGCTGGGACAATAGGCACGTGCCACCATGCCTGGGTAATTTTTCTATTTTTAATAGAGATGGGGTTTCACTATGTTGGCCAGGCTGGTTTCAAACTCTTGACCTCAAGTGATCTGCTCTCCTCAGCCTCCCAAAGTGCCAGGATTACAGGCATGAGCCATCACACCAGGCCCAATTATGAGTATCCTTTTAAATCTGTGACACTAAATATTGTTTTCCTCTCTTCTCTTTTACAGTTAATTTTCAAGGATTGGTCATCAGTTTTTTTGTTTTTGTTTTGTTTTTCCGTCTCCCACTATCGATGACACATGCAGTTTCTGGACCTCATATCCCAACAACTGGGGCTCTCCTCCCACCCACAGTTCTCCAGGGCCACAGTCCCCTGTGTTTCACCTCTAACCTGGCTTGCTCATCCCCTCCTCAGCTGTCGATCCTATTAAACTTCATGGATTTTAGAGCAGGATATCCACTTGCTTTGTCTCTTTCTGAGTTCTGAAAATAAACTCTTTATAATGAGACAGAAAACAGTAGGGTAAGAGTTCTGGACCAGGAGATGATTACATAATGGATCAGGGGAGGGCCCACAGAAGGGATTGAGTTTCTCAGTCCTTGGTTTGGGACATAAGATAGTCACTTTCTAGACATTTGGACAGATTTTTGCTTAGTTGGGTGATATTCATGATGGCTCTCGTGAACCTTGCTCTGCTGCTTCTAAGAACTAACCTTCTAGAAGCTTCAGCCCCATTTTCTTCTTTCCAGTGACTATTAATGTATCTATTGATTAAAGATCAGCTACCATTCTCTGCTGACTTTGTGTGTGCCCATCACTTCCAAGTCTTTAAAGCAGAGCTGGCTGCCTTCCAAGTGCTTTGGGTTTGCAAACAATGAGAAGAGCATTTTCTAAAAACCACAGCTCTTCTTGAAACTTGGTGCTTTAATTCCTTTCAATTCACAACTAGAGTTTTTTTTTAATGTTCATATTTGTAAATGCAAACTGAGTGCTAGCTTCTGAGAACAAGTTTTTTATTACAATTCAAAGAAAGATGACAGATTCTTTCTTCTGAAAAAATAGATATAGGTTTTGGAGTCCCAGTGTGGAAGAGGTTATTTTTCAAGAGCCAAAAGGACCATCAAGGCAACCTTTCTCTACCTCAAAATTTCACTCTGGGCTTGTGCCATTTTTCTTCTGCTCTCCTATCCAAATGTACAACAGATACAAGATAGTAAAGGAGGGAAGAGAAGGAATTGAAAATTTCATTTAGAATCCATTTATTTATCCATAAATAATTTTTTCCACCTTTTAGCCTCTACAAAACCCAGAAATTTATTGTTAATATATTTTTCAGAGATATTCACATATATCCATATTGTTATTATTTTAAACCAAGGATACAAGGCATCCATCAGTCATCATTTTCACAACCTATAAAATAACTTTCTCAGGGTGTCAAGAGTATCAGTTTCTGAAAGTCAGGTAAACACAACACTGCTTCAAGCTGAACAACTCTAGAAATGAATCCTAAGAATATGTTACATAGATATGAATTATGTGATGATTCCTACCAATTTAATAAACTACGAACTTAAAGATTTCTTCTTCTTCCTCCTCTCCTTCCTCCTCTTCTTCCTTTTCTTCTCCTACTCCTCTTCATTTTACTTTTTCTCCTTCTTCTTCTCTGGCAAAGCGATATTTATGTTTCAGAAATAACAGTATTAAGTGCTATGGAGAAGGGTTAGAGGGTTGAGATTGAGGTTGCATTATAAAGACAAGTTAAAAGCTTTAATTTATACTTGAGAATAACAAGATATGAAAGGATTTTGAGAAAATCCTTTGTTCATTAGATAATGTTTATTTAACAAGATGAGTGTTTTCAATGAGATTATACTGTGGATTTTATTGAAAAGACTTTAAGAAGTAAGGTCTCTGTTCTTTAAATCCTACTGATTTAAAGAAATATTATTAAATACTTTTAAGTCCATTTTTATTCAGCTTTGTCTACTTGCCATTGGTTATAATAGACTTAGAACCTTAAATCTTATTCCTTTATTCTTCATTTTTTGTTTTAAAATTTTGGCAAGATTGTTTTCTTTGTGCTTGTTGTTATTCATAGATCCCAGCAGAATTTCCAAGTTTTTTTTGTGGTCAGTGCCATTGGAAGAAACCATAATATCATTGTCAGTGGGAAAGCTGTTAGCAAGGAAAACGCTGCAGTGACAATGTGGCAGTGCAGCTGTGTTGTCTTCTGTGGGTCAGAAGTGATGTGACTATACCACTCAGTTTGCTCAAAATAGTCTGTTTATACACACTGCCCCAGCATAATTGTAATAGCACCAACTCTTGATTTAGACAGTAAAATTTTGTGGTTACTCTCAACTTATAAATCTATATGGAAGGCCGGGTGCAGTAGCTCATGCCTGTAATCCTAGCACTTTGGGAGGCTGAGGCAGGTGGATCACTTGAGGTCAGGAGTTCAAAACCAGCCTGGCCAACATGACAGGGTAAAACCCCATCTCTACCAAAAAAAAAAAAAAAAAGGCTAGGCATGGTATGGTGGTGGGTGCCTGTAATCTGAGCTACTTGGGAGGCTGAGGCAGGAGAGTTGCTTGAACCAGGGAGGTAGAAGTCACGCCGAGATCACGCCACTGCACTCCAGCCTAGGCAACAGAGCAAGACTCTGTCTCAAAATAAATAAGCAAACAAATAAATAAATAAATTAATTATTTTTAAAAAAAGAAATCCATATGGAAGAGTGCTATTGATTGTAAGTGGTTTGTTTTTTCCTGGTATGACGGGGCTGTGGCTTGTGAAAAGATCAGTAAAATTAGATTATCCAGGATGAGATCAGAGCGTAGTATATATTTTTTGGAACTGAGAAAGAAAACATTTGCAGACATTGTTATAAAATAACAAGTCAAAAGCAGGTAGGAGGGAGAAAATTTAAAAAAAGCATCATAACAGCAGGAATATTAATTATTAAGATGAAGCCAGGTGGCATGGTGGCGGTGGCGAGAGAGGCGGGAATGGGGTACCTAGGACTCAGTACTCAATGTTACTTTAAGAAGCTTAACTAATTGTTTATATAGTAAAAGAATATAATGTAGAGGTCGAGGACAGGGGCTTTGAATCAGATTGTCTGGGTTCACTTTCTGCAAGCTACTTAAAAGTAGAAAAGATGTTTAAGCTCTATATGCCTCATTTCCCTCATCTGTAAAATGGGAATAATAGTAGTACCTTTTTATTGTGGGGATTAAATGAGTTAATGCTTATAAAGCACTTAAAACAGTGGTTGTCTCATTGTAAGCACTCAGTACATGTCCTCTGGTATTATTATTGTTGTTGTTATTGTTTTCAATGAGCAAAGGAGGTAATGGCTTTACCACTGCCATCCCATGTTTTTAATGGAGCTGCCCATATTGCCTTCTGCAGGCAATCTTGTCCATTGAACCAGCTGGGCTGTATGGGTTTCCTGTCTCCATCACTTATTCCTTCAGTAAATTTCTGAACTTCTCTTTAGTCTCTCTCTACATCTTGATAGAGATAAAAATAACATGGACTTTTTAGGTTTATCCTGATGATTAGATTTACTACAATCTTTGTAAACTACTTCACAATGTCCCAGGCACATGGTCTGTTCTAGGTACATGTTAGAAGTTGTTCTAAAGGAATCTTTTTGTATAAACGTGCATGTATAATAAGGAATACATAAGCCATTTATTTTCTGGTTCTCTTAGGTCAAATCATTGTTAAGCAGTAGACAGTAAGTATATGGTTCACATGGAGGCATGGAGGGCCAATGGGAAAGTGTTATGTTTGAGCCATGTGTAAAATGTCTTCATAGAGAAAAGTGGCTGAGAATACAGTTCTGTTATTCAGGACAGATGATGATTTTGGGGCCTATTAGTACACGAATCTCTCTCTCTCTCTCCCTCTCTATGTGTGTGTATGCATGTGCGCTTGTGCAGGGGGCATATGTGTTGAGAAATAACTGAACCTTGAAGAATACCACTTCATAAATGATTGGGTGAAGGAAAGCCACCAAAAGAGCAAAAAACAAAAATAAACACCACAGGTGAGGATAAACAAAGATAAGAGAGAAATAAGGAGATAATGATGCCCAAGGAGTTAAAGCCAAAGAACATTTCAAGAACAGCAAAAAATGTTTTACTTAAGTCAAAATGATTAAATCAGAAAATAAAGACCTCTAATAACATTACTGAGAATAGTGTTGACAGAGTGATTGGGGCAAAATCTAGATTTCAGTGGACTGAGATTTATAAAAAATATGAGATAAATTAAACAATAAATACTAATATAAAACAAAATCATAAGAAAACTTAGCTTTTCAAGAGTTTGACAGTAAGTGGAAAAAAGATAGATGATATTTATTATATAGAAAACTTATGCATGTGTCAGTTGATGGAAAGAATTTTGAATATCTAAGAAACGGAAAAAAATGGATGAGACTAACTTGTGATGTTCAAGGGGAAGTGGACTGGGACAAGGTCACTTGTGTAGGAATTATATCTAGGGAAAAAGAAGAATAACCATATGGGAGGGAGGTAAGGAAGAGTGAATATTTTTAAAAGTTTTTGGTAAAAGTGTCCTCAGCTTTGTTTGAGAAGTCAGTGACTAAGTCATGGAGGTAGAAGAATAGCAAGAGGTAAAACTTTGAACAGAAAAGAATTTTAACTAGAGATGAATGGAAGATGAGTTAATTAATATTGAAGGCTCAATTGAGGTTGGAAATAAAGCATTTGCAATAGCACGAAATGACACAGAACTCAGTGGGCTGTGCATGTGTGTGTGTGTGTGTGTGTGTGTGTATTATGTGATTTTCTACAGAATTCTTAAACTTTCCAGAAGCAAAAGTGATGGCAGTGGATACATAGCTTTGCCAAGAACTGGGAATTTTCAATGTGAACATGGGAGAAGAATGAAGGTTGAGAGATTGGGAGGAGTGAGAATACTGATTTGAGCATTAAGCGAATGATGAAGAAAGAAGTCGCTGTTAGGTATGAAATGGGAGGAAGCTGGGAGAGGGCTGAACAACCAAAGACTAGAGTGAATGTGGAAAAGAAAGAGGTTTGGTTGGAGAGACAAGTTTCCTTGTTTAAAATGTTGGAGATGGAGGTTTCTTAAGAAATGAAGAACCAGAGTTTGCCATTAGATTGGGTAGTCGCTTGGTGATCTCTAGGTGATAAAATACTTTTGGTGGTGAATACTGAAAGGCACATCAATGATAATTTACTTAATCTAATCCCACCTTTTTAAAACTTTTAAGCTTAGGGGTACAACTGCAGGTTTGTTACACAGGTAAACTTATGTCATGGGGGTTTGTTGTACAGATTATTTTATCACCCAGGTATTAAGCCTAGTACCCATTAGTTATTTTTCCTGATTCTCTCCCTTCTTCCACCCACTACCCTCTAAAAGGCCACAGTGTCTGTTGTTCCCCTCTACATGTCCATGTGTTCCCCTCATTTAGCTTCCACTTATAAGTGAGAACATCCAGTATTTGGTTTTCTTTTCTCATGCTAGTTTCCTAAGGATAATGGCCTTCAGCTTCATCCATGTCCCTGCAAAGCACATGATCTCATTCTTTTTTGTGGCTACATAGTATTCCATGGTATATATGTACCACATTTTCTTTATCCAAGCTATGGTTAATGGGCATGTAGGTTGATTCTATGTCTTTGCTACTGTGAATAGTGCTGCAACAAATCTACGCACGCATGTGTTTTCATAATAGAATGATTTATATTCCTTTGGGTATATACCCAGTAATGGGATTGCTGGGTCAAATTGTATTTCTGTCTTTAGGTCTTTAAGGAATCACCACACTGTCTTTTACAATGCTGGACTAATTTACACTCCCACCAACAATATATAAGCATTCCTTTTTCTCCATAACCTTGCCAGCTTCTGTTATTTTTTGACTTTTAATAATAGCCATTCTGACTGGTGTTAGATGGTATCTCATTGTGGTTTTGATTTGCATTTCTCTAATGATCAGTGATGGTGACCTTTTTTTATATGGTTGTTGGCTGCATATGTGTCTTCTTTTGAAAAGTGTCTGTTCATATCCTTTGCCCACTTTTTAATGCGATTTTTTTTTTCTTGAAAATATAAGTTTCTTATAGATGCTGGATATTAGACCTTTGTCAGAAGTATAGTTTGCAAAAACTTTCTCCCATTCTGTAGGTTGACTGTTTACTCTGTTGGTATTTTCTGTTTCTGTGCAGAAGCTATTTATTTAATTAGACCCCGTTTGTCAATTTTTGCTTTTGTTGCAATTGCTTTTGGTGTCTTTGTTGTGAAATCTTGGCCCATGCCTATGTCCTGAATGGTATTGCCTAGGTTTTCTTCTAGGGTTTTTATAGCTGTGGGTTTTACATCTAAGTCTTTAGTCCATCTTGAGTTAATTTTTGTATATGCTGAAAGAAGGGGTCCAGTTTCAATCTTCTGCCTATGGCTAGGCAGTTCTCCCAGAACCATTTATTGAATAGGCCTCCCAAAGTGTTGGGATTACAGGTGTGAGCCACTGTGCCCACCCTAGTTTTCCTTAGTTCTGTGAAGAATTTCAATGGTAGTTTATAGGAATAGCATTGAATCTATAAATTGCTTTGGGCAGTATGGCCATTTTAACAATATTGATTCTTTTTTCCATAAGCATGGAATGTCTTTCGTTTGTTTGTGTCATCTCTGATTTCTTTGGGCAGTTGTTTTAGTTTTTGATAAAAAATCTTTCACCTCCATAATTAGCTGTATTCCTAGGTATTTTATTATTTTTGTGGCAATTGTGAATGGGAGTTCATTTGTGATTTGGCTCTCAGCTTCTCTGCTGTTGGTGTATAGGAATGCTAGTGATTTTTGCACATTGATTTTTGTATCCCAAGACTTTGCTGAAGTTGTTTATCAGCTTAAGAAGCTTTTGGGCTGAGACTGTGGGGTTTTCAAGACATAGGATTATGTCCTCTACAAACAAGGATAGTTTGCTTTCTTCTCTTGCTATTTGGGCCCTTTATTTCTTTCTCTTGCCTAATTGCCCTGGTCAGAAACTTCCAATATTATTTTGAATAGGAGTGGTGAGAGAGGACATCCTTGTCTTGTGCCAGTTTTCAAAGGGAATGCTTCCAGCTTTTGCTCATTCAATATGATGTTTGCTGTGAGTTTTTCATATATGACTCTTATTATTTTGAGGTACGTTCCTTCAATACTTAGTTTATTGAGAGTTTTTAACATGAATGGATGTTGAATTTTATTGAAAGCCTTTTCTGCATCGATTGAGATAATTGATGAATTTAGATATTGAGATATCTAAATTTAGAAATTGAGATAAATTTGTTTGCTCTTGGTTTTTGTCTTTAGTTCTGTTTATGTGATGAATCAAATTTATTAATTTGCATATGTTGAACCAACCTTGCATCCTGAGGATGAAGACTACTTGATCTTGACGGATAAGCTTTTTGATCTGCTGCTGGTTTTGGTTTGCCTGTATTTTATTGAGGATTTTTGCATTGATGTTCATCAGGGATATTGGCCTGAAGTTTTCTTTTTTTGCTGTATCTTTGCCAGGTTTTGGTATGAGGATGATGCTGGTCTTATAGAATGTGTTAGTGGGGAGTCCCTCCTCAATTTTTTGGAATTGTTTCAGTAGAAATGGTACTAGCTTTTCTTTGTACATCTGGTAGAATTTGGCTGTGAATTTGACTGGTTCTGGGCTTTTATTGGTTAGTAGGCTATTTATTACTGACTCAATTTCAGAGGTAGTTATTGGTCTGTTCAGGGATTCAATTTCTTCCTGGTTTAGCTTTGGGAGGGTGTATGTGTCCAGGATTTATCCATTTCTTTTAAATTTTCCAGTTTATATGCATAAACCAGAAAACACTGGAGGTGTTCATAATATTCTCTGATGGTTGTTCGTATATCTGTGGGGTCTGTGGTGATATCCCCCTTGTTGTTTCTGATTGTGTTTATTTGAATCTTCTCTCTTTTCTTCCTTATTAGTCTAGCTAGTGGTCTATCTATATTATTTATTTTTATTAAAAAAAGAATAGCTCCTGGATTTGTTGATTTTTTTGAAAATTTTTTTGTGTGTTTCTATCTCTTCAGTTCAGCTCTGATCTTGGTTATTTCTTGTCTTCTGCTAGCTTTGAGATTTGTTTGCTCTTGGTTCTCTAGTTGTTTAGTTGTGATACTAGGTTGTTACCTTGAGATGTATCTAAGTTTTTGATGGTGACTTTGAAGTCCTGAGAGTGAAGACAACTTGTTTAAGAATAGCAAATTTTGGGACAACTGCTGGTAGAACCCAAGTCCTCTTCTCCTCAATATGGGGTTGTGTTTAATAAACCAAGACATTTTATACTTAAATCAGTCAAGTACTGATTCATTCTGTGAAGGGGGAAATACTGTATTATAAAATGGCTCTAGATTGTGCTTAAGAATTAATAAACTGATCTCTTTCTGTTCACTTCATCAAATAATTCATGGTGTCAAATTCTAGCAGCTTACTGCCATCAACGACATGTACATCAGAGTGAAAATGTAATCCAGGTGATATATGACATAAAAAAGTCACATTTCCTAGTACCAGCCCTTTCTTAACTCTAGTTAATTGGTAGTATTTTTTGGTTAAGTCAAGTAGATGGATCTCAAGGCAATACTATTTTTAGAGTGCAATCTGATACCAAGTATTAATCCACATGGTTTGAAAATATGAAAATAATTTTAGGATCTCTTTGGAGATTGCAGTATCAAAATTGAACTGATTTATTAACTCACAAATTCATCCTTTATTTGAGAAACATTCGTTTTATTACCAACACCAAGAGCATCATGTTATGACAAGAGCATTGGACAGAGATGTCAAGAGATCAGTATTTAGTTAATTCACTTTGTCTTTGGGCAAGTACTAAATTTTAAGAAACCCAGTTTTTTTCATCAGGCAAATGGAAATTCCACCTTTTATTTCTGCCTTTTAAAGTTGTTGTGAAGGGCAAATGATAACAGGTGACGCAGGTGGCATGGTGGCAAAATGTGTGCAATGGGGGCTATCATATGGCTTCAGGTCCTGCTGGCCACTGAATAGATGGGTGTCTATGGATATTTAACACCATGAGCTTAGGTTTAGTCATCTGTAGAATAGAAATACAGGTATTATCTTTCATGTTGTCAACATTTATATATAATGCATACAATATAGCTGTTACAGAAAAGGATCTATTATTAACACATAATGGTAAGGGTTATTATCTGTATTTAACATATTAAAATGTGCCATACAAATGCAACTTTTTTTCATTTTTTATCATCTGATTTTTGTTGTATTCTTTCTCTGTGCTCTATCTTCATAGAGTACTTTCTTCAGACAATCTCATTTAATTCATATGCCTAACTAATTTGGTGACCTTCATTCCTCTCTGTGAAGGAAGGGTACTGGAAATAATATTGTCCATTTCTTCCCTGCTCCTCTTTTCCCCTTTCCTTCTCATTCACTCTTGACAATGAGAAAACTTATATCCTCGTTTTTGGTGCCTTGATTTCAGGAGGGCAAGAACATCAACTTTTCTGAAAACCAAGAGAAAGTGGAGTACCTGAGAAAATGTAACTTCATATCTGTCCTCTGAAAGACATATGAAATATACAGTCCTTGCAAAATATTTTTAGAAAGTTGTCCTTGTAGGCTGGGCGCGGTGGCTCAAGCCTGTAATCCCAGCACTTTGGGAGGCCGAGGCGGGTGGATCACGAGGTCAGGAGATCGAGACCATCCTGGCTAACATGGTGAAACCCCGTCTCTACTAAAAATACAAAAAAAACCTAGCCAGGCGTGGTGGCGCGCACCTGTAGTCCCAGCTACTCGGAGGCTGAGGCAGGAGAATGGCCTAAACCCGGGAGGCGGAGCTTGCAGTGAGCCGAGATCACACCACTGCACTCCAGCCTGGGCGACAGAGCGAGACTCCGTCTCAAAAAAACAAAAGAAAGTTGTCCTTGTAGATTCAGACATACAAGTGAGTAGAACATAGTTTTAGCTTGAATGTTCAATTTCAATCTGAGTGATTCAGGAAAATTCTAGAGTTAATCATTGAAAATGAATGGATGCATTAAGTTTATTCAATTTAACACATATTACTGAGTCTACTGTGTGCCTGGTACTTTTCTGGCTAGTTCTAAAGTGTTAAAACTAGACAAATAACCCTGCTCTCATAGAGCTTACTTTCTTAGCTTACTTAGAGGAGAGACTAAGTAATATATATATTAAATAAGTAAGTTCTCTAGTAGATTATAAAGTTATAAGTGCTAAAGATTATAAAGTTATAAGTGTTACAGACAAAAGAGAAAATGTAGAGCATCATAGGATGCAATAAGAATGCTTGTGCATAGGCTGACCAAAGTAGGCCTCATTGAGAAGGAGACAGAGAAGAAGGTGTGGGATTGAGCCACAGGAACACCTGGGAGAAAAGTAGAGAGATCTGCCTTGGCAGAGGCCCCAAGTGGGGAGAGTACCTGCGGTGTGTGAGGATTAGCAAGGAAGTCAGAGTAGCCTGAGCAGAATGACCAGCAGGGGAATTAGCAGAGGACAAGGCCACAGGAAAAGCGCTCTGGTTCTTTGGAAAGCAGTCCAGCTTTTCTTGTGGTTTTAAAGATTACCAAGTCTAATCATTTTAATATAAATAGAAGAATGATCTTCCTTCTTTAAAAGGCAAAGGTGAATTAGGGGTTCAAAAAGCTTCTCACCTTGAATCTCTAGGTAAGATTTAGGTGCTGTCAGCCAAACATGCCATCCATCTAGGGCAACATTGCCAATTTTAGAGTGAATTAAAGAATGAATTTTGTCAGTCAGTCATCAGCACAGAAAGAGTGTTAGAAAAATCTTTATAGAAACTTAAAAAGTATGGGATGTAGATGAGTGGAATGGAATTTGGATGGAGTTCTAAGTTAGACAGCAGGTAAGTTGTGCCTAAGTGCTATTGAACAAAGAGTTTGCATAGGAGGTACAGCTGTGTTTTCCTGACAGTGAGTTTTGCCAAGGCTCCCCAATATCTTCCACCCCTCACACCAGCAGACTGCTAACCTATAAAACCATTTTTTCTACCAAGTCCTTACATGGCCTGGTAATGGTTCTTAAAACAATACTTTGGCAACCACTGCCACAGGAAGATAGCAACTCTCCTTAACTAAAAGAAAGACGTTGCTTTGGGAAATAGTAAAGTGAAGTGCAAGGGAAAACTGGCAAAGGGTCTTAGGTTATAAGTTGAATCATGTGCCTATAGGCCAATGTAAATGTAGACTAGGACTTCTGGATGGTGAGATAGCAAAAGTGACCAATCTCAGAAGCATTGGCTTACAAGAGCAAAAATTTTCAGATTTTATAGAAGTAGTAAAAAATTCTTTTTAAAATTTTTTTAACCCTGTTTTATAATATGAGAACAAGTATGCTCTCAATGAAATTAACATGGGAAAATTTAAAACAAATAAGAGGAAATACTTCTATTTGTAGCGTATAATCAACCCATAGACTTTTCTGTTGAAGAAGGTCAGGGAGTCAAATGCTGAAGAGGAAAAGAAAAGGGAGGAAAATCTAGTTAAATTTATGACCAATAATAACATGATAATTATGCCCTAAGATAAGAATAACGAGGTTGAAGTTTTGGGGTATAAAATGATTGTCTCAGAGGACAGGAAGGAATTCTCCCACTCTTACTCCTAACAGTTTGAATGGCCTCAAAGAATTGGCCAGATGCATAATGCGGTATAATATTTTCCCAGGAGGCAGCTTCTATTAACCCAGAAAACTATTCTTGAAATATCAGTGGCTAGTTTTGTCTGGAAAATCATGTATTTCAGGGAAAATCAGCCTTGAATTCAAGCAAAAAGAATTTTATAGTTGGTGAAATGATAAACTCCCCAATGATGGATACAGTCTAATTTTGCTTTTGACCCAGTGTGTGATTTTCTCTAAACATACTATTCATAAAACTAACTTAGTGAGTCATAATGGATGGAAATTGGCCTTTGACACAGAGCAAGTCCGATGGAAAGCACATGAACTGTCCCATAGGAGTTATAAACATGCTCTTGCCCTTCTGCCAAACTTTTTTCAAAGGTCAAAACAGCTGCTTGTAGCTTCTGATTTTGTTTCTTGGCATGCAGTGTGCTGCTTAAGTGCTTGCTTTTCAGACCTTAGTGAAGCTGTGAATCCCTAGCAGTCTCTAAAAGCTTCTAAATCAGTTTTAAGCTGGCCATCGAGTGGGGGAATATTTAGCAGGGCAATGCTTATCTACAGTCATTTCTTAGTGAACTTCCAAGAACACAGAATGAAGGCAACGATGTCCTATAGATCCCCTTGGAGCCTCTTTAAATGGTAGGTGTAGTGTAGGTCACAATGTCAGATTGCTTGTATTTTTCTCTTCCTTTTGCTTCTAAACTAACTGGGACCTCAGCATTATTTGTTCATTGCCTCTCTGTACTTACTTTTAAAATTTCCTTCATTTACATAAAACATGGATATTGTACAAGACAGAGTTACTAACTCCAATTAACAAATAATCTCCAAATCTCAGTTGTTTAAGAGTAGAAAAACTTTGTTTTACTCACATCTCAGGCTGAAGAAGGTTGGGTGGCTTTCCCGGTAGCTGCCCTCCTGGTGGTGACTCAGGGAACCAGGCTGCTTCTAACATTTAGCTCTGTTATCTCACAGTCCTTCAAGTACAGGTACAAGTTCAACTTTCTTATTTGGAAAATGGAAGCAATAAAAAAACACCTCTCAGTTTGCTGTGATAATTAAATAAAATAAGAACTGTTGGTTGAAAGACTTTCAGAATAGCTGGAACATGGTACACGCTCAGGAAATGTTGGTATTTCTCCTGTCTTGGTTTGTATATCAGGCACTGGTCTGAGTATATGCAGCAGAAGGACATATGCAAAGGTGAGTAAGGCTGATATCTTTACTCAAGGTGTTCATGAGCTCATTGTCTCCAAAAGAGAAGGAAAATTTGTTTCTAAATCATGACTGAGTAAACTCCATGAAGGCAAGCATTGTGTCTCTCCTTTAATTTTTTAACCATTATAATCTCAAAGTCGAATTCATTATCAGGATAATGGCAAGTGGTCAATAAATAGTATAAAATCAATGATTACAATATCACAACTATACAGTGGAAGAGCTAGAAAATTACATTCTTTCCTGTTTTTCCTCTCTATTACTCACACTGCCCCCAGAATTTACCAAAATCCGACGTGATGGAATAAAACCTAGGATTACTATGATTTCCTGAGTCTATACCATACATCATCCAAATTGAAGAGATGGTCTTGAAGTATTTCTATATGCAGACCATAGTACACAGCTGCTTATAGTTCCTTAACCTTATATATGGTTGAAAATAAGTAAAATTTTGCTTAATCAGGTATACTTTTCCATCCTGAGCCTGTATATTGTGTTTGTTGTCTGATTGGCATTTGTAAATATATTTTTTGGTATTTGTTCTTATAGTTCCAGCCAATACTTTGCCTTAAAGTTGGAATAAAGCCTTTGGTATAAGTAAGCCATTCTGTCTCCCAATGTTTAGTGTCAATTGTGTTTCTCAGTAATCTAGTTATGTTTTCTGACTCAAAATTGGATCCTGAATTGTCCTTAAAATTTGCTCACCTTGCTGAATTATGGTGCACCAGTTTTCAGGAGTCATTGAACTTAAAAGATAACTTAGAAGTAATTTATCTGAAATCCTCTGACCCAGAATCTTATTTGTAAGAACTTTAGCAACTTTGTTTGTAAAAAATCTTAATAGTTGATTTGTTCAATTGTCTAAATTGTATCTGGTTGATCTCACCATGTTTCTTATTCACTCTTTCTTCTGGATCCTATTTATTACTCCTAGTTAGCTGATTGTTTGGGTAAAAGCCTCCTTTTTCAATATATTTTCCCCTGCATTGTCTCCCAGGCATTAGTACAAATAACTGTTATGCATTCTCCCTGTATTAGATAAATATCCAGGTATATTGCTTTGTATGCATAATAAGGAAACTGAGGTGCATGGTAGCCTGTCTGTTTTCAAAGTCACCAGGATTAGGAAGAAAATCTACTGGAATTGACATTTCAGTCTAGTGTTTCTGTTCTTCAGGTCACAGAGCTTCTATTGGTAAGACTCCCCTAGGCTTTCCCTTCTACAGCAGATACAAGGAACATTATGCTCTCATTGTGGTCTCCATCACTTTCGGCCTCCAAAAAGCAGAAGCAGAGGCAAGCTGTTCACTCAACTTGCCCTGTTTCTTTTCCCTCCAAAGGAGAAGATCTGGACATAGCAAAATGAGCAAGCAGAGCCAGCTGTGTGCATTTTTCACCCATATTAAAGCAAAGCCCAAATGTAAGAACTCATTCTCAGAGACTAGAGCATCCCAATTCTGGGCTTATGAAAATATTTTTACCTAATTACTTCAGTAATCTTCTGCGTACAGTGTATCAAGGAAATTTCATCTTTATATTACACTGGAAAAGAAGGCAAATTTGCAGAGATTCATATACCTAGTTTTGCAAAGAGCTTTAACAGAGAATACTGATGCTCAGGTATTAGAAAAAGTGAATATTGTGGTAAATTATGTAAAGAAAACTTGTGTTTAGAAAGAAAATTGTGTTACGTTTCTGTTTTCATCCTAGGTCTCCTGGGCACACAAGAAGAGTTCTCTTATGTTCTTTGTCCTCTTCCCTCAAGCAGGAGATAGTATATATGTTCTGAGGAAAAGATGCATCTAAGAATACTATAGGTGCTGCATCCATCAGGGTACTGACATCCTAACCTAGTCTACCCTGATGCTGTATCTATCTCAACAGCTTAAAACAACAAAAGTTTATTTCTTGTTTGTACTTCTTGTCCATCTCTGGTTGGCAGGAACTCAAGCTGAAAGATCGGCTTCCATCTCATACTTTTCTGGTCATTGTCTCAAGAGACAAACTTAGAACTCTTAGAACAGAGACTGGCAAACATGTTCTGTAAAGGGCCAGGTGGCAAATATTTTTAACTTTGTAGGCCATACAGTGTCTGTCATAATTTCTCAACTCTGTTTTTGTAGTGCAAAGTAGCCATAGGCAATACATAAACAAATGCGTATGGCTGTGTTCCAATAAAATTTTATTTGTAACAATAGCCAGTGGACCTGATTTGGCCTGTGGCTTGTAGTTTACCACCTCTTTCAATTAAATAGTATGGCCCAAAAGGGACACTAGTTACCTCTGCTCAATGGTTAATGACTAGTTAATGATCCTATTAACTAGTCATTAAGATACCAATAAGATAATGGGGAAGTACAAGGTTAGCTTTATATGTATTCACATACATACAAGGAAAACAATGAAGAAATAGCTGAGCAGCTATTTTCACAGATCTACAATGCTTGATTAAGGCTACTGGTCTTTTAAAGTTCGTCTATTCCCTTCAGTGTTCTCTTTAACTCAGAAAAACAGACTTTACAAGGTGGCAGTATTTATTTGCTAGTTAAGGGGCAATAGAAGTGGTTGGTCAACCAAACATGACATTGCTAAGGCCTATGTTTATTCAGGGTTGGTGGCAATGTCTGGTCTGAAGAGCTGGAGTTATTCACAACATTAAATCTTCACCTTTGGAAATCCTAAGGTGAGTTAGGAAATACATCCTAGAAGCTTATCTTGGGAAAGGATTTGGAAGTAGCAAGGGAAGCATTTTATCAGATGACATTCCACAGCAGTAAAATTGCCTGGGGGGAAAAGTCATTTTCTCATAGATCAATTTCTGAGAGATTTCCTAGATGTGGCAATGCAGTCTATACATGGGCAGCAGTGACAAAATGGGGTTTTCCATTGATTTTACTAGAAATAGAGTTGCACTTAAACTTGCTTTACAATAGAAAGATGCCACTTATGTATTCGGTTTGCTGTCAAACCCTAACCCCCAGTTCACAACCGACCCATTTTTAACTGTATATTTATTCTGTCTCCCTACTGGTTCTTCATTGTCTTATAAAGGAATATGGTTTTTATACCCTCAGTTAACACTCTTTCAAATTTTATTGGCATTGCTCTCAGAGCAAAACGTTAACAGTTCATTTGTCTTTACAGTAGTTTAATTCGTTTATATTTGTGACTTTTCACTCTAGTCTGGAAGTTTAACTATGGAGAAATGTATATTCAAATGGATTTTTTATTTAATTAAAATAAAGACACTAGGAATCTATAGTGTAGGTAGCAGGCTTTCTGTAATAGGAAATTTTGTTCATATTGATTACTGTCCTTACCTTCTAAACTTTTATGGCACTTTCTTGTATTTGTCACACAAGCATAATACTTCAGTGAACCCATTTTAATAATTAAATTAAAAACCAAAACCAAAATAGAACATATACCTGGACTAAGATTTATTAGTTTGTGATAACTCTTGGCTTTTGCTCGCCTAATCAGTGATACTTCTGTGCAATATGAGAAGAGTCTATGGGCAGTAGTTACTTGGCCACTTATGATAAAATGTAACCACCTTTAAAAGTGTGAAAATAACCTTTGTATAAGTAAAAATTTCAATAAAATTTGTATAAGTAAAAACTTTGTATAAGTCCAGGTGATATTTTTATTTGAAGTAGTGTTGTACTGTACCTTGAAATTAATTGTAATGATTTACATGAAGCTCCTATTATGATTTTCCCCCAAAAATTTGAAATTTCATTTCTGAGATTAGCTGCCAATATCAAGCCATCATGGAAAAAACTTCTAGTACTGCTAGAGAGACCATTTTCTAAATCTCTCTGTTTGGCATAATAATAGTAATAATAATAATAATACATATTATGCTTCAGATTTAATTGGTACAGGCACCTTATGAGCTTGATACTATAGCATTATTCTTCCTACTTTGCAAAGGAGAAAACTGAGCAATGAGACCAAGTTATTTGCCTAGAGTTACATAGAGAGTAAGAAACAGAGCCAGGATTTGAACCTAGGCAGTTTGCACCAGCGTCCTGAGAATAATCACTGTAGTATAACATCCTTCACAGCAGAGACAATGGGATTGGCATTAAGATGCCAGAGGAAGGGTGGAGAAATGAGATACAGGGAAAATGCTAACTTCCTTTCCTTCAGCAACTTGTGTAGAGATTTTTTGTTCCTGAATAAAGGCAGTGTGAAAGGAAAAGAAGCACTTGTAAGCTTTAGTTTGCTTTCAACGGGGGGAATCCAAGAATTGGGTCATTATTACCACCTTTCTTTCTTTCCTCCGGAAACATCCTGCTTGGTGTTTCTACCACAAGCTTCCTTGGAAATTCTTGACTGTACCTGAGTTCCCATACATGACACTCTTGCCTTGAAAAGATTAATATAAAATATCAGTCAAAGGTTTTGTATTCCCAGCCCAGATCTTTATCTCAGAATAAAAGGGAGAAATTTACCTCCTGTGAGTCATGGGCACTGAGGAACTGGGAACATTCCCCTGGCAGGGAGAGTTGGCAAAAAAAAAAAAAAAAAAAAAAAAAAAAAAAATCCTAGTGGATTTCAAGTTTATTTGACTAATTCTTTCACCACTTGTCAAACGAAACTACTTTTGTTTAGGTAACAAAACAAGCTGTTTCCTCTGCCATTTCTCCAGTGAGTAGTATAGGCACTTGTGGCGAACACACATTACTGCTAACTGTTATGATGTTTGCTGTCAAATTCATTTATTTATACAACTGCTGCAAAAAGCCTGAGGCCCATAAGCAGCCATGAAAGATTTCAGAGTCATGGTGTGGGGTCATGAGAGGGAAAAAAAAGTCTCCACTGGTTATGAGAAAGGAACTGACACAGGAAATGGTCACATATGGCGCAGATTTATTGTGTCCGGGGCTTCCCATTCAAATCTCATTATAGCCACAGCTCAGAGCAGGGCATGGCACAGTCACATTCATTTTAGTTTTGGCACCCAGCAGAAATTACTGCTACAGCTTCAAACTGAGGGCTGGAGAGGTGATAAGTTTATCATTCTGGGGAAAGAGTGTGCCAGGAATTGTATCTGCAAAGAACGCTGTTGGCTGCTCCTGCATTTAACCCATGAACATCAGTTTGTTTAAAGCTGGCAGGCAAGGGTTGCTAGCAAAATAAATAAATAAATAAATAAATAAGTAAATAAATAAACAAAATTAACATTAAAAAGTAAGATGGTAGAGAGAAGGTGTAGGGTGATGACGGCGAATATTATATTATAAAAGAAATGAAGAGAAAGTGAAGAATAGATGAACAGGAAAATCGTCTCAGATTTTCAGGTTGGATTTTTTTCCTGATTGGTGGAAAATATAGGCTCTCTATTCATAGACCCGTTTGCACAGGCACACACAGAGATATATGTATGTATGTATGTACATTTCTTTCTTGCTGATATTTTCTTGAAAACATAGATTGTCATTTCTACCTTCTAGCATTTTCTTCACCTGTAACTTGTCCCTTTCAACACTGTTTATTATGATTGCAACACTTCAGGTGCTGTTCCAGAATACTAGACAAACACTGGTTTGAGATAAGGATAGAACCAAAAAAGGCAAAATGAGAATGAAAGGTAGCTTTAAAAATTCTCTTTTTAAAATTATAGGAATGTAACAGCTTGTATTTATTAACATGTGTTTTTCTCTCACTCTGTGCACACATCATCTGACTTAGCTCTCTCCATCAGTTTATGTATTAAGTACCATTTCCAATCCCTTTGACAATGAAAAATATGAGTCAGAGAGAGGATAAGTAACTTGTCTACGTTTTGCAGCTAGAAAGTGGCAGAGCCAGGTTGCAATGCAAATCTCTCTGACTTGAAAATCTGATCTCTCATGTGCTAAGCTGTACTTCCTGAGTTTAAATTTGCCTGGGCTGTTTTCAATGTAGTATTCAAATAATAAAATCATAATTGGGACCATATTCATTGATGTTTGCAGATGAAATCATATTACAACAAAATAACAAAAATACAAAAACACTTTCTAAACCACTTTTTCAAGCAGTGTATAGATGATGACATTTTACCATAGTAAAAAAATATAAAATAGTCTGTTGAATTTGTTTGAACAGATTTATATTAATAAAAGTAAGGGTTTTTAAAAATTTTAAAAAGGAAAAAGGAAAAATGGTTGAATCAGAAGAAGGGTCTATTGGGTATAGATCTGACCTTCTCTCTCATATTTATTGTCATGTCATCACTTATTTTCATCTCTTGATCTTTTTTTTTTTATCAACGCAACACTTTTATTAAAAGATAACAAATATTTTGAGATATTCACTGAAAGAACTGATTGTAGAGACAGAAAGGACTTTAACAGAAGGTCTTATAGACATTTCTTGCTTCATGCAATAGTTGGTTTTATGTAGTTTTCCATTTTTCTTGTATTAATTTGGAAGTGCATCCTCATGGAAAGTAGACCCAACTACAAAACTTTGGCAAGATTGCTCATAAAATTGGGACAGATCCTATGATCCGTAGTTCCTGAAGTCTACCAGTCCATTTTACACCTGCAGATGCATATATTCCTCATACAGCAGCTTCCTGTTCTTAGGCAGTATCTTCAGTCCTTTCGAGCTCTCTTCACCCTTGGGCATTGTGTGGCTCCCAGGCATTGAAAGCCACTTCACTACACCAGTAACTAACTGTTAGAGTGCTGTCCCCCGCATTGAAAATGGTGCCAGAGGTGACTATACTCTGAAGTGCCACTGTCTAACAAAATGTGAAAGCCAATCTGAAAATACATTAATTTTGAAGCTCTAGAACCTAAGCAGTGAGTGAATGCATGTTGTACTTCTTCAATCTAATGAACTTGAAGTTTCTCATATTACTTGTAATAGTAACTATTATAATTGTACTTAGTCTGGTTATAATAATACCTCTCAGTGTATATATGGGCAAGCATATTTATCTTTTTCATAATAATTAGAACTACCATATTATGGTCCCTCGATAAACTTTAACTAACTCTAATTCTAGACTCCAGACTAGCAAGGGTGTGTTTCCTGCCACCTATATTGAATCTATTCTGCTTAAGAACATCACTCTCAATGTGGCTTCACCTTATAAGTATAACATACAACCATTTTTTGAAATTTAAACAAATAATTTTTTTGCTTAGAATTGCCCATTCTAGAAAAGCAGACTGTTTTTCTCTATCATTTCTAATATGACCAAAACATATTTTCTTTAATAATTCCTTTGAAGATCACAGTTACTCCTTTTGTGTATTGAAAAGCACAGCTTTGAGATTTTGGAGTTTCACTCCTCATAGCCTGAGGGCCTGTGACAACATATATAAATGGGGATAAATTCAGCCTGTCTTCACTTTATTTGATCTGGGACCATTTATATTTGTTAAATTAGAAATAATGAGGTATAACTGTTGTTTGACAGAAAAGAATTGTAAATGATTTCATTTCTTGAAAATAAGAGAATGAGTATATATTTTGTTTTTGTCAAAATCTCCTACACTTTACCATGAATTGTGAAATATATCACAAAATGGCTAAAAAAATTATTGAGGGAAATGGTGGTGTTAACCTCGAGGAAAAAAAATCATTAATGTTGATGTATTTCATTCAATTTTAAACATATAAATTTTTCTATTTTGTTGAAAACAGAAATATGGAAGGATTCTATGTGCCTTTGAGTCAGAACATTTATTTAATTTTTTTTCTTTCCTTCAGATCCATTTTTCTAAATAAGGAATAGAAGTTGTTTTTTTTCTTCTTTTCTTTTAATTTTTTTTTTCCCTAGCAAAGACAACCCCTTTGGCATATTTTCTTTTCAAACGTGAAATGAGGTGGAAAATCCTCATTTCACGACAGGAAGGACAAATATTGACACAAAGTTAATATTTGTTAGAACCCTGGAAGCAACCTGAGTCTACACAGGCACTCGCACACATACACACCCGCCTTCTTCCTCCTCCTCTGCCACCAGACAGACTCCACTCACCGCCTTGGTTTCTAAGTCTGTAGCTTCCTGTCCAGGGAAAGGTGGACAGAGCATACTGAATGACCAGGGTATTTTAGGAAGTTAAAGTATACACAAAGCAAGTGCTCATAGGCACACATGCACGCACAAATACAACCTGCTTAATCTAATTTTCCCCACTTAGAGAAGAGCTTCTGGACTTTATCATGTTCTTGTCCATCGTGAATGCAATAGCATATGCCAAGCCAATACTCACTGGTCACTCAGCATTTATTAAGCCCTGTCCACCCTAGCCTTTTGGAAAGGAATGCCCTGGGGTGGCTGGGCTGCTGCCCCTGACAGGCTGTGTCACTTATCTATTCATGTTGATTATGAAAGTCAGCTGTGGCCAGACCTCGCTTTTTTCCTTCTTCTCTCAGCCCCTCTTACAAGCACCCCTGCCTGGATTTTCATGAGGAAATAATCAGATTAGGCCTTTCACGGTGAGTTCATATGGAGTTCTCTTTCTCCAGTGTGCTACTAACTGAATAAACGTGTTTAGTGGTAAATTGTAAATGACATTATGATTACCAAAGCCAGCATGGGTTTCATTTAAAAGTGATCAGAATTGCAGACCACAAAAATTGTGACTGGCAGATAGGCCATTTGGAGAAGTGGGAGAAAATAAAAGACAAAAACAAGGGAGAAAGATAATTATTACTCAAAACTAAACCTTCCCCAAGTGAGAGAAGCAGGAAGAAAACAAATCCAGAGGAAGGAAAAACGGAACGCTCTATAGAAGTGATGCTGGACTGTCACTGCAGTCTCCTGCCAGTAGTGCCTGGGGATTGAGCTCTGAGGTCTGTCACCCTCTTAAGCAGTTAATGTGTATTCTCTGCCATAATTAAGAACTACACCCATTTAGTGGCTCTGGAACCCTGCTTACATGTGCTTTATTTTTGCCTCACGCCAAAATTAAAATATGAGGGTTGATTAAAGGTGACCTAGGAAAATGAATGATAAGATACTGACAAACCACCCCATCCCTTAGTCACTGGTAAACTCTGAATATATATATATATATGTGTGTGTATATATATACACACACCACACACACACACACACACACACACACACACACACACACACATATATATATATTTTCAATTTATGAAGACCAGGATTTCAATTCTGGCTACAAAAGTGGACAATTAACATTGCTTGTTGATAATCCTTAGGCTATTGTCTTTGTTAAATATGTGGCTATATCTTTATACTGCTGGGATAGTATGATAAAATATTAAAAGGGCCAAATGAAGACATAACACAGCAAATGGACTCTTGCCAAATATGTGATATGACAAATCGTCAAAAACTTTTCCATGTGTGCCTGTCAATAAATTGTGCAGAGAGAACTTCTAGTTATTACAGCTCCTCTCTCACAGGATAAATCATCACCCTGAATCTTAAGTCTAAACTCAGGCCCAAAGGGAAGTTATTTAGACTACATTTAACTTTGCCAAAGGGACACGTAGAGGTTTAGAAGTATGCCTTTTTTTCTTCTTCCTCGTCTTCATCATTACTACTAATTATACTGAGTTAAAATTGCTGTCACTCAAGTTTTTTATCTATGAACTGTGGATAATTAAACTTGCTATTAGAAAGTTTTAGGGAAAGGAAGTAGAGAAGGAAGAAAAGGATTGAAGAAGGAAGAAGGAAGGAAAAGAGGAAGGAAGACCACCAGCCTTATGTTTTGAGCGCATCTTTGTAGTGAGGTCAAAGCTTCTTCTTTGCTATTCTAATCTCTATCCTGGCCTGTCCCACTTCCAAGCACCACACTCATCAGTCTGTGGGCTTCTTAACAGATATATCTGTACCTATAGCTCTCCTAAGCAATCATTGTGTGTTAGCTGAAATGACCATGGGGTGACCACCATCCTGCCACATAAGATCTCCTTAAACAGTATACCCGAGCCTCCCATTGATAAAAACTGTGGGAAACCCTTCAGGCTCCTCTGATAGTCCCTAATTTTTACACCACTATTAGTATAAGGAGGCAATATGTTTTTCTTAATATCCCGGCTTGCCTCAGTCACTACCTACAAGTCTGCCACTCTCTATCTACCATCTCTAGAATACACATCTCCTTCCCAATCCATTCACGGGCTCACTCAACCTTTTACTCCATTCCTCCAAAAGTTGTTCCTGGTGCTGTGAGAAAGTTTGAATTTGGGATCAGCAAACTTTTCTTTATTTTCAAAGAACATTCTTCTCACTTGTTTACCTCAACTGGAACCTAGCCATCTTCTAAAGATGCCACTCTTTTTAAAGCCTCTTTAAGCCACACTCTCAACCCTTAAGGTGTCTTTCATGTTTCCATGCTGCTCTCATGCCCTATATAATATCCTTTAATAAAACCCCTACCCCTCCGAGGCTGACACCATCTGGCTGACTACCTACTTCACGAGTCTTATTGACATAATCGGAAGGCTCTTCACTCCCTGAAGGCCAAAGAAACTGGATCACTGTTCTTCTTCATCCTCACTCTTTCGTGATTTTCTTAAGGTGGATAATTCATTCAAAACCTTGACTGCTATGAAAATGAACAAGGACTATGCAAAGAACTGGCAATTGTTATTTATCTGAACTTGCTATGGCAAGAGAGTCAGCCACTATCGCTTCAACTTGGTAGAGATGCAAAGGCACACAGAAAAGCAGGAAAGCTTAAAGAGGCTTTAAGAGTGTGGAAAAAAGGGAAAGCTTCAGGTTAATGCTTTGATTAATGCTGTTGGCGTGGGGAAGCTGGACACAGGCAAACTAGAAGTGGGGCATCCTATGTGATTGGTTATGGATACATATTTTGCTTTCTCTGATTGGTTCTAAGTTGGAAACTGAGGCAAAAATTGGGGAATTATCAGGGAAAACAGGGAAACTGACAGTTATTAATCAAGTTCTGGCTGTTTGAGGCGTGTGGTTTCAGGGATTATTATTTGGTCTTCTAGGACTGGTTACTGCTGCTTGTTGGTCAGAGTTCTATTTTGGTATCTGGTCTAGACATTGTCAGTTTATATATTATCTCTCATTGTTCATCTCATCTTCAAGTCCTCTCTAGAAGAATACCAGACGCAGAGAACGCCTTCAGTAAATGTTAACCATTGTTGTTAGTATTTCCTATCAGATATGCTTTCCCCCCACTGTACCTTACTATTCACTGACACAGTGACAGCATTGAAATTGTCATGATGACTGGCCTTAAAAATCATGAATTTAAGTACCCTACTTTCAAGGAATAATTCAGGTCTTTCTAACTCAGTTGTTCAAGAGTCCCTTCCTTGTGGCCTTAAACTCATTGCCATGTGCATTTTTCTTTCTCCTTTTTTTTTTTTTTTTTTTGGTGATGGAGCCTCGCTCTATGGCCCAGGCTGGAGTGCAGTGGCGCGATCTCAGCTGACTGCAAACTCCGCCTCCAGTGTTCATGCCATTCTCCTGCCTCAGTTTCCTGAGTAACTGGGACTATGGGTGCCCGCCACCGCACCTGGCTGATTTTTTGTATTTTTAGTAGAGACGGGGTTTCACCATGTTAGCCAGGATGGTCTCGATCTCCTAACCTCGTGATCCGCCCGCCTCGGCCTCCCAAAGTGCTGGGATTACAGGCGTGAGCCACCGCGCCCGGCCGCCATGTACATTTTTCTAACATGCATGAGTGCCTTCCCTTCATTTCCCTTCTTATGCAGCTGAAATGAACTATGCTTTCTTATCATCACTTCTTTGTATATACCTTTAAAACCTGTGACTCTTTGTCCTTCGCATAGCCGGGCATGAACCCAACCTTGAATAAACTCAGCCATTCTATTTGTCCATTCCATCTTACTGGGTATAACCAAAGCAAGTACACATCCATTCTCCGCAACACAAGCCGACTAAATTTTCTGTGAAGATGATTAAGATTAGGTTTCAGGCTCTTCACTTACATGGGCCCCTTCCAAGGCTCCAAAACGAATCTCAGCTATGTGTTTGCATAGATCTGTGCTTTGTAAAATTTTCAAAATTAACATATTTTAACCAGAATTAGGATAATTCTCTCTTTCCACTCTAAATATTCCTTCATCATAAGTGGTGGGGGTTGAGCGACAGTGGACTAACTACAGCATTTTTGAAATCTAGCTAAGGGGAAATTGAATTGGACATGCATTTGATTTGGGCTTAGTAGGGTGTGATTTGTGTGGTTCCTAATCACTTCTATCTAAAATTATTAGTAGACATATATGTCAACTTACCCAGTGCTGCAACACACAGAAGCCAGACCCTAGGTCACACTGGTTTATGAACATATCCTAAAGCATGAGGAGAAAGTGAAAGGTATAAGAGATGTAGGACTGGGGTAACAGTCCAATAAAAGCTACTCTGTGAACATTTATTCAAGTATTACAGCTCATACATGAGAAAACCTTTCTGAGAGACTTCCCACATTTGACAAAAATTCTAAACATTTACACATACAAATAATGAGTTGTGAAGCTGAAAGAAATTCTTCTAAACTAACAATGAAATTATGGAAAACAATGTCAATCATCCAAGCTATAGAAAAAACTAAATTATCTTTCTATCTTCTCTATAAAAAGTATTACAACATTGTTGTTATATGAAGAAACAATACAACAGTTAAACAATAAAATATAGGAAAAATGATACAGAGGTGAGCTGGGTAGTATACATAGTACTTTTTCTTAGATTTTATCATGTTTGTGGTACTTATGAGGTTTTTAAAACATAATTGTGTTGTGATTTTTTTATCATTTTAAATAATTCATTCCCACTCCAAATTTTAAATTCATACCTTTGTACCTACTTTTATAGAATTGTTCCCTCCATTGTACAAGCACTAAAATAACAGAAAGACTAAGTTTGCACCTCTTTCACAATGACTGTTTTATACCATCTTCTCAATCCACAAACATTGGACCCAACTTTCCTGCCCTTCATCTTAGCCCCCAATACTCACCCTCATACTTGACTTTCTGTCAATAACCATGCTTGCCTCACACCTCCCAGCAGATAGAGTCCTTTCAATCTCCCACACACCTCCACATGCACTTACACTCTCTGCTCTCCTTCCTGCTCCATGGGAGATGAAGTCTTTCAACCTATCCAATCCCATCTTTAAGAGGTCTGTGGACCCCATTCTTCTTTAGCCTCTCAGAGAGCTTACTGTGTCAGTCATCCACTCCCTCCAACATTAGTCTCTTTCTTTTTATGAGTTCTCTATTATCTACAGCACCTCAGCTTGCATCTAAACACAACAATCTACCTTTTTGAAATGTACATTTTAAGATACTCTGAATTATAATATCTGTGCATGAGCTGTTTCTCACAGTTTCATTGTGTCAGACTGTTTTATTCCAATGACATGAAAGGTAAAAGAACCTACTTTTCAGCTCATGTAAGGCACTTCATTTGTACAGAATCCTTATTGTCAAAGCTCTAAGGTAAAAATTCTTGCTGAAATAGGCTTGTATTATCAGAGATGACTAATTGTGTGGAGGGATTATTTAATTTGTGGGGTTTTTTGGGGTCTGTTTTAACTTTCTTTATAAAAGGAAAATTTTCTACTTATCCGCAATAATGTATCTGATGTACAAATCATTTTTCCCCTCAGTGGGTAAAGCTACTTGTATACAGCTTCATCTCTGTAAAGAGTTTGGGGCAGTCACATCCCAATCATCATTCTCATATTACTATCAAAGAAACCTCAGCTCTGACTTCTGAGAAACATTGGGCTAGAAAAAGTATATCTGTCACAAGACTACCTAGCCTTAAAATATAACTAATTGGTTGTTTATTACAGATTTTTTTGGTACAGTTTTTTTCCTAGGGTAGAAAACATTGTGAAGGGTATATTCTGGAGAAATATATGTTGTATGTTTTGTCAAGCAGATCTGAACCGAAGTAATTTAAATATTCTTTATTCTTACCTTGAATCAAAATGAGTATATTTTTCATTTTTGGGGAGTGTAGAAAGGAAACAATGATGAGAATATTTTATAATAACTAATATATGATGAAACGCTTTATTTAAATAAGAAGATACTAATTATTAACTTTGTGAAGGTTATAGGGGTAAATCTCCAACCAGATATGAGAAATCAAAATCCATGTGGTTCTTTCATAGCAAGGTGTTCATACACAGAGGTTTAAAACATAAACATAGGAGAAAATAGGTATAAAAACAATGCGTGTAATTGGCACTGCACTAGTTCCTTTGTAATCAGGAAGGTAATTGGCTAAGTTTAAACAAGCAAATAACTAACACATCATTGAGAAGCCTGGCATTTGATCTCTAGTTTTAGCACAGTGCTTAATAATAACAATATGGCAACTAGCTCCTTATTATTGAAGAGAGAGGAGCCATAGTAACAAAATCTTACTGCATGCACAAGGAATCCAAATAAATGTTTATTCAATTCCTTACCACAATCTAGGGTTTGTAATTAAATTCATACAAAATTCCAATGGGTCATAAAGATTTGTGACTTTTCATTGTCTATATTCTTATTCCTGAGTTTCCTCATGGGCCGGGCCTGAGCTAAAATCTCCAGGGTGTGCAAAGTCTTTGCATCACACACTTCCAACAGAGATTGTGCTCTCTCGAGCTCCAACCTAGCACAAGTCAAACCCTTCTCTCCTTCTGTCTCTTTCTCTCCCTCTCAAGCTCCTGCCTTCTATCTAGGTAGTTTGTCATATTCTTTTTCATCAAGTGTCATGACTGAATAGTGGAATGGGGAACTTTGGATCCTTAGGGCAGAAATGGCTTGGGTGACCAGCCTTTATGATGGATTGGTTTCTGGGTGGAATATGTAAAAATAAATAAATAAGTAAAAAAAGAATCATATCACTGGGCCTCTTTGAAGGTATACATCCTACTAGTATAGCTCCTGTACCTTATTACTCCAAAAAATGTTAATTACATTTTAAAAGGCCATTTTTTAATTATTTTGGCCTTGGAAATTACCTGTCATAAGGAATGGAGGTATGAAAGAAACACTTATGTTCCTCCATGTGTATTTGTTTAATGAATAGAGGAATTGTTCCAAAAATGTTTTATTACAACAGAACCTGTTGTGGACAAATCAACTATGTGATACAATAGCAGAAGAAAATTTATAAAAGTATAGTCAGCCATAATTTCGATCTTATGGATACATGTGAAAAAGATGCATTACAATATTGCCTAACATATATTAGAAATCAATTTAGAGGATGATACAATAAATTTTTGTGATATACTCAATTATAATTGTTACGCTGAGTTGACTTAAAATATATTTGCACTATAGAGTAAGAGTTATTATTAGACACTTGACAAGAACACATAAAGTGATTTGAAGAATAGGAATTTTGAAAAGGACATTACATATCAATCAACTAATTTATATATTAAAACCATCTACTCTGCTTGCAGTAGAATGTTGACCCTTGTGGTGATTTAGAGATAAGATACTGTCCCTGGCCTGGAGAGATAACCCTTAAGAACACTGATGCCTACTAATGTCATGTGATTTATCAAATTACATACAGTTAGATAGTAGCAGAGAATGATTGAGAATCATCAACAAAGGATGTGATTGTTTTAGTTTAATTATTTATTTATAATTCTAACAGAACTGTACATCTCTAGAGGTCACTTTAAGACATTATATCTCCTAGATGAGAAGCAGGAAGAAGAAAGCCGGAGATTTATAAAATTGGATGGAATGTGAGTGATTAATTAATGACATCAGCATGGCTGAAAAAAATGTATAAAAAGGAGAGTGAGCTGCCAAGTTTAGAAAAGGGAAACCACTGTGATTCGAAGATCTCCCATGAGGAAATGTTACCTAACTATCTTACTTGGAAAAGATATAACTGTAATAGAGACTGGTGCATCAGGATCTCAAAACAAAATTTGTAGGGCCGTTAAGACCATGCAATTAATTCCCTTCATACTGGATCCATGCTTCTGAAGACAACTCTTGATTAACATTAGAGTTATCCTATGATATAATCACAGGGAAAAAAAAACCACAATGTGAAAGTGACTATTCCTTTAAATTTGATAATTAAATTTTTATTTAATCATTTAGCATTCAATGTAATGAATCCAATTTCATTAAGAGACATAGAACAGGCCAAAATTTCTGTTTTATCTTGTGTCAATTTTAAAGAAATTTGTCTACTTTATCTAAATTGTTGAATGTGTTGGCTAATGCTTGTTTGTAATAGTTTCTCATTTTTTCTTCTGCAGAATCTGTAATGATAATCTTTCTTTCATTCTCGAAATTGGTGATTTGTATTCTTTTTATTTTGATTAGTCTAGGAAGGGTTAGTCAATTTTGTTGCTGTTTCCCGAGAACCGCTTCCTCTGTTGTTTTATATTGTTTTGTTGTTGTTTCTTTTCTAATTCATTGATTTCTGCTATCATATTGACTATTTCCTTTCTTTCACTTTGTTGTGCTCTTTTTCTAAATTCCTTAAAATTCTTTTAGACATGCAAGTCTTGTATTTTTTCTAGCTTTTATGAGACATAATTGACAAATACAATTTTAAATATTTAGGATATACTATAGATATACTATGTAATGTGATGTTTTGATATGCATATACATTGTGAAAGCTAATTAATATATCCATTACCTCATATTACCTTTTTGCTTGTGTGTGTGTGTGTGTGTGAGAGAGAGAGAGATGAGAATATTTAAGATCTACCTTCTTAGCAAATTTTAGTTATACCATACAGTATTATTAACTACAATCACCATGCTGTCCATTATATCTTTTTTCAAAATTCTTGAGGTAGTACCATAGGGCATTGCTTTTAGATAATTCTTCTTTGCTTATATAAGCATTTAACACTATAAATTTTCCCATAAAAGCACTGTTTTAACTTCATTCCAAAAATTTTAATGTAGTAGAATTATAATTATTGTTGTTTTAAGTATTTTATAATTTTCCTTGTAACTTTTAATCACCCCTGTTTTTGCTATTATTGTTGAAGAAAAAGTAAATCATGTGCCCTACTCTTGAACCAACACTTTGGTAGTTAAATTTATTAACACCATGGACAGGTTTAGCATAGATTTATAATTATATCATGTGGATGGAAGGATATAGGAAAGACTAGATTATACGCAAATCTAGTATTTCCTACATTAAAAATAATTTGATTTTTTGTTCCATTTCTTAGGCTACTTTTATGAACTTGCACTAAGGCAAATTTTAAAAATCTAGAAAACAATACAGAATGATTTTGTGAATATAAATTTTAAGTCAAAGAAATTCTTTGTTGGAAAACAAAATATCCCTGTGGACAACAAAATATCCCTGTGGATTCAAAACAAGAACTATTCTAGCTTCATAGAGGCACTATTAGGAATGGTGGGAATAATGAATAACACTGTTCCTTTATTTTTTATTTATTTTTTTTTTAATTTTTTTTTAATTTATTTATTTATTTATTATTATTATACTTTAAGTTGTAGGGTACATGTGCATAACGTGCAGGTTTGTTACATATGTATACTTGTGCCATGTTGGTGTGCTGCACCCATCAACTCATCATTTACATCAGGTATAACTCCCAATGCAATCCCTCCCCCCTCCCCCCTCCCCATGATAGGCCCCTGTGTGTGATGTTCCCCTTCCTGAGTCCAAGTGATCTCATTGTTCAGTTCCCACCTATGAGTGAGAACATGCGGTGTTTGGTTTTCTGTTCTTGTGATAGTTTGCTAAGAATGATGGTTTCCAGCTGCATCCATGTCCCTACAAAGGACGCAAACTCATCCTTTTTGATGGCTGCATAGTATTCCATGGTGTATATGTGCCACATTTTCTTAATCCAATCTGTCACTGATGGACATTTGGGTTGATTCCAAGTCTTTGCTATTGTGAATAGTGCTGCAATAAACATACGTGTGCATGTGTCTTTATAGCAGCATAATTTATAATCCTTTGGGTATATACCCAGTAATGGGATGGCTGGGTCATATGGTACATCTAGTTCTAGATCCTTGAGGAATCGCCATACTGTTTTCCATAATGGTTGAACTAGTTTACAATCCCACCAACAGTGTAAAAGTGTTCCTATTTCTCCACATCCTCTCCAGCACCTGTTGTTTCCTGACTTTTTAATGATTGCCATTCTAACTGGTGTGAGATGGTATCTCATTGTGGTTTTGATTTGCATTTCTCTGATGGCCAGCGATGATGAGCATTTTTTCATGTGTCTGTTGGCTGTATGAATGTCTTCTTTTGAGAAATGTCTGTTCATATCCTTTGCCCACTTTTTGATGGGGTTGTTTGTTTTTTTCTTGTAAATTTGTTGGAGTTCTTTGTAGGTTCTGGATATTAGCCCTTTGTCAGATGAGTAGATTGCAAAAATTTTCTCCCATTCTGTAGGTTGCCTGTTCACTCTGATGGTAGTTTCTTTTGCTGTGCAGAAGCTCTTTAATTTAATGAGATCCCATTTGTCAATTTTGGCTTTTGCTGCCGTTGCTTTTGATGTTTTAGACATGAAGTCTTTGCCCATGCCTATGTCCTGAATGGTACTACCTAGGTTTTCCTCTAGGATTTTTATGGTATTAGGTCTAACATTTAAGTCTCTAATCCATCTTGAATTAATTTTCGTATAAGGAGTAAGGAAAGGATCCAGTTTCAGCTTTCTACTTATGGCTAGCCAATTTTCCCAGCACCATTTATTAAATAGGGAATCCTTTCCCCATTTCTTGTTTCTCTCAGGTTTGTCAAAGATCAGATGGCTGTAGATGTGTGGTATTATTTCTGAGGACTCTGTTCTGTTCCATTGGTCTATATCTCTGTTTTGGTACCAGTACCATGCTGTTTTGGTTACTGTAGCCTTGTAGTATAGTTTGAAGTCAGGTAGTGTGATGCCTCCAGCTTTGTTCTTTTGACTTAGGATTGTCTTGGAGATGCGGGCTCTTTTTTGGTTCCATATGAACTTTAAAGCAGTTTTTTCCAATTCTGTGAAGAAACTCATTGGTAGCTTGATGGGGATGGCATTGAATCTATAAATTACCTTGGGCAGTATGGCCATTTTCACGATATTGATTCTTCCTATCCATGAGCATGGTATGTTCTTCCATTTGTTTGTGTCCTCTTTGATTTCACTGAGCAGTGGTTTGTAGTTCTCCTTGAAGAGGTCCTTTACATCCCTTGTAAGTTGGATTCCTAGGTATTTGATTCTCTTTGAAGCAATTGTGAATGGAAGTTCATTCCTGATTTGGCTCTCTGTTTGTCTGTTACTGGTGTATAAGAATGCTTGTGATTTTTGCACATTAATTTTGTATCCTGAGACTTTGCTGAAGTTGCTTATCAGCTTAAGGAGATTTTGGGCTGAGACAATGGGGTTTTCTAAATATACAATCATGTCATCTGCAAACAGGGACAGTTTGACTTCTTGTTTTCCTAACTGAATACCCTTGATTTCTTTCTCTTGCCTAATTGCCCTGGCCAGAACTTCCAACACTATGTTGAATAGGAGTGGTGAGAGAGGGCATCCCTGTCTTGTGCCAGTTTTCAAAGGGAATTTTTCCAGTTTTTGCCCATTCAGTATGATATTGGCTGTGGGTTTGTCATAAATAGCTGTTATTATTTTGAGGTACGTTCCATCAATACCAAATTTATTGAGCGTTTTTAGCATGAAGGGCTGTTGAATTTTGTCAAAAGCCTTTTCTGCATCAATTGAGATAATCATGTGGTTCTTGTCTTTGGTTCTGTTTATATGCTGGATTATGTTTATTGATTTGCGAATGTTGAACCAGCCTTGCATCGCAGGGATGAAGCCCACTTGATCATAGTGGATAAGCTTTTTGATGTGTTGCTGAATCCGGTTTGCCAGTATTTTATTGAGGATTTTTGCATCGATGTTCATCAGGGATATTGGTCTAAAATTCTCTTTTTTTGTTGTGTCTCTGCCAGGCTTTGGTATCAGGATGATGTTGGCCTCATAAAATGAGTTAGGGAGGATTCCCTCTTTTTCTATTGATTGGAATAGTTTCAGAAGGAATGGTACCAACTCCTCCTTGTATCTCTGGTAGAATTCAGCTGTGAATCCATCTGGTCCTGGACTTTTTTTGGTTGGTAGGCTATTAATTATTGCCTCAATTTCAGAGCCTGCTATTGGTCTATTCAGGGATTCAACTTCTTCCTGGTTTAGTCTTGGAAGAGTGTAAGTGTCCAGGAAATTATCCATTTCTTCTAGATTTTCCAGTTTATTTGCGTAGAGGTGTTTATCGTATTCTCTGATGGTAGTTTGTATTTCTGTGGGGTCGGTGGTGATATCCCCTTTATCATTTTTAATTGCGTCGATTTGATCCTTCTCTCTTTTCTTCTTTATTAGTCTTGCTAGTGGTCTGTCAATTTTGTTGATCTTTTCAAAAAACCAACTCCTGGATTCATTGATTTTTTGGAGGGTTTTTTGTGTCTCTATCTCCTTCAGTTCTGCTCTGATCTTAGTTATTTCTAGCCTTCTGCTAGCTTTCGAATGTGTTTGCTCTTGCTTCTCTAGTTCTTTTAATTGTGATGTTAGAGTGTCAATTTTAGATCTTTCCTGCTTTCTCTTGTGGGCATTTAGTGCTATAAATTTCCCTCTACACACTGCTTTAAATGTGTCCCAGAGATTCTGGTATGTTGTATCTTTGTTCTCATTGGTTTCAAAGAACATCTTTATTTCTGCCTTCATTTCGTTATGTACCCAGTAGTCATTCAGGAGCAGGTTGTTCAGTTTCCATGTAGTTGAGCAGTTTTGATTGAGTTTCTTAGTCCTGAGTTCTAGTTTGATTGCACTGTGGTCTGAGAGACAGTTTGTTATAATTTCTGTTCTTGTACATTTGCTGAGGAGTGCTTTACTTCCAATTACGTGGTCGATTTTGGAGTAAGTACGATGTGGTGCTGAGAAGAATGTATATTCTGTTGATTTGGGGTGGAGAGTTCTATAGATGTCTATTAGGTCTGCTTGGTGCAGAGCTGAGTTCAATTCCTGGATATCCTTGTTAACTTTCTGTCTCGTTGATCTGTCTAATGTTGACAGTGGAGTGTTGAAGTCTCCCATTATTATTGTATGGGAGTCTAAGTCTCTTTGTAAGTCTCTAAGGACTTGCTTTATGAATCTGGGTGCTCCTGTATTGGGTGCATATATATTTAGGATAGTTAGCTCTTCCTGTTGAATTGATCCCTTTACCATTATGTAATGGCCTTCTTTGTCTCTTTTGATCTTTGATGGTTTAAAGTCTGTTTTATCAGAGACTAGTATTGCAACCCCCGCTTTTTTTTGTTCTCCATTTGCTTGGTAAATCTTCCTCCATCCCTTTATTTTGAGCCTATGTATGTCTCTGCGTGTGAGATGGGTCTCCTGAATACAGCAGACTGATGGGTCTTGACTCTTTATCCAGTTTGCCAGTCTGTGTCTTTTAATTGGAGCATTTAGTCCATTTACATTTAAGGTTAAGATTGTTATGTGTGAACTTGATCCTGCCATTATGATATTAACTGGTTATTTTGCTCATTAGTTGATGCAGTTTCTTCCTAGCCTCGATGGTCTTTACATTTTGGCATGTTTTTGCAATGGCTGGTACTGGTTGTTCCTTTCCATGTTGAGTGCTTCCTTCAGGGTCTCTTGTAAGGCAGGCCTAGTGGTGACAAAATCTCTAAGCATTTGCTTATCTGTAAAGGATTTTATTTCTCCTTCACTTATGAAACTTAGTTTGGCTGGATATGAAATTCTGGGTTTAAAATTCTTTTCTTTAAGAATGTTGAATATTGGCCCCCACTCTCTTCTGGCTTGGAGAGTTTCTGCCGAGAGATCTGCTGTTAGTCTGATGGGCTTCCCTTTGTGGGTAACCCGACCTTTCTCTCTGGCTGCCCTTAAGATTTTTTCCTTCATTTCAACTTTGGTGAATCTGGCAATTATGTGTCTTGGAGTTGCTCTTCTCGAGGAGTATCTTTGTGGTGTTCTCTGTATTTCCTGGATTTGAATGTTGGCCTGCCCTACTAGGTTGGGGAAGTTCTCCTGGATGATATCCTGAAGAGTGTTTTCCAACTTGGTTCCATTTTCCCCCTCACTTTCAGGCACCCCAATCAGACGTAGATTTGGTCTTTTTACATAATCCCATACTTCTTGCAGGCTTTGTTCATTTCTTTTTCTTCTTTTTTCTTTTGGTTTCTCTTCTCGCTTCATTTCATTCATTTGATCCTCAATCGCAGATACTCTTTCTTCCAGTTGATCGAGTCGGTTACTGAAGCTTGTGCATTTGTCACGTATTTCTCGTGTCATGGTTTTCATCTCTTTCATTTCGTTTAGGACCTTCTCTGCATTAATTACTCTAGCCATCAATTCTTCCACTTTTTTTTCAAGATTTTTAGTTTCTTTGCGCTGGGTACGTAATTCCTCCTTTAGCTCTGAGAAATTTGATGGACTGAAGCCTTCTTCTCTCATCTCGTCAAAGTCATTCTCCGTCCAGCTTTGATCCGTTGCTGGTGATGAGCTGCGCTCCTTTGCCGGGGGAGATGTGCTCTTATTTTTTGAACTTCCAGCTTTTCTGCCCTGCTTTTTCCCCATCTTTGTGGTTTTATCTGCCTCTGGTCTTTGATGATGGTGATGTACTGATGGGGTTTTGGTGTAGGTGTCCTTCCTGTTTGATAGTTTTCCTTCTAACAGTCAGGACCCTCAGCTGTAGGTCTGTTGGAGATTGCTTGAGGTCCACTCCAGATCCTGTTTGCCTGGGTATCAGCAGCAGAGGCTGCAGAAGATAGAATATTTCTGAACAGCGAGTGTACCTGTCTGATTCTTGCTTTGGAAGCTTCCTCTCAGGGGTGTACTCCACCCTGTGAGGTGTGGGGTGTCAGACTGCCCCTAGTGGGGGATGTCTCCCAGTTAGGCTACTCAGGGGTCAGGGACCCACTTGAGCAGGGAGTCTGTCCCTTTTCAGATCTCAACCTCTGTGTTGGGAGATCCACTGCTCTCTTCAAAGCTGTCAGACAGAGTCGTTTGCGTCTGTAAAGGTTTCGGTTGTGTTTGTTATTGCCCTGTCCCCAGAGGTGGAGTCTACAGAGACAGGCAGGTTTCCTTGAGCTGCTGTGAGCTCCACCCAGTTCGAGCTTCCCAGCAGCTTTGTTTACCTACTTAAGCCTCAGCAATGGCGGGCGCCCCTCCCCCAGCCTCGCTGCTGCCTTGCTGGTAGATCACAGACTGCTGTGCTAGCAATGAGGGAGGCTCCGTGGGTGTGGGACCCTCCCGGCCAGGTGTGGGATATGATCTCCTGGTGTGCCTGTTTGCTTAAAGCGCAGTATTGGGGTGGGAGTTACCCGATTTTCCAGGTGTTGTGTGTCTCAGTTCCCCTGGCTAGGAAAAGAGATTCCCTTCCCCCTTGCGCTTCCCAGGTGAGGCAATGCCTCGCCCTGCTTCAGCTCTCGCTGGTCGGGCTGCAGCAGCTGACCAGCACCGATCGTCCGGCACTCCCCAGTGAGATGAACCCAGTACCTCAGTTGAAAATGCAGAAATCACCGGTCTTCTGTGTCGCTCGCGCTGGGAGTTGGAGACTGGAGCTGTTCCTATTCGGCCATCTTGCTCCGCCCTCATCAACACTGTTCCTTTAAATGTTTTTATTAACCTTCACCATCCTCAACTTGGGCTCCTTAATATCAACAACTTTCCAAGTTACTACTTTCTTCTTTCCCTCTTCTTGTATTTCTTTACTTTTTATGTTTGGGGAAAAATAGAGTATGAGAAAATTATATAGTTTGACATCCAAACTCTTTCACAATCTGGTCAGATACACCTCTTCAATTTTAATATGCCTCCATAATTTCTCTGTTCCACCCTTTCCCCTCCATCTACCTCTTCTCCCATTCACTAGGATACTACCCCTTCTCTTGTACCCTATTTCTATTATGGAGCTATAATATTGTGAGATTCTTTCTATATCTATATCTATATCTAAATCTGTATCTATATCTGTATCTAGATCTATATCTACACCTAGATCTATATCTATATCTACACCTGTATCTATATTTCTGGTTCCTGAGGCAGAGCTACTAAAATCGGTAGTGCTAGGAGACTCTTTTGTTCGAATATTTGATCTTTGACTCTGGTTGCTGACACAGAAGCCCTAAGACATTTGTAATTCCCCGAGTGATAGAAACATCCGATACAAGGTTCCTAAATCCCTTGGAATTTCCTGGGTGATAGGAATGTCCTTTTTTTTTCTGACAAGCTGATGCCTCAACTACTGGATAGCCTCAGGATAGGGACTGGTTGCCAGGGGAACCAACCATGTGACTAGAGGGTTGGAACTTCAAGCCTCATCTCCTCACCATCCCCATCTCAGGGGAAAGGAGAGGGTCTGAAGGTTGAGTCAATCACCAACAACAAATAACTTAGTCAATCATACCCACATAATGAAGCCTCCATGAAAGCCCGAAAGGACAGGATTAGAAGAGCTTTCAGGTGGCTGAACACATGGAAATGTCTTGAGGGTGGCACATGCAGAGAGGGCATGGAAGCTCCATGTCCCTTCCCACATGCCTTGTCCTATGCATCTCTTCCATCTGTCTGTTCGTCTGCATCCTTTATAATAAATGAGAAAACATAAGTAAATGTTTCCCTGAGTTCTGTGAGCCTCTCTAGCAAGTTAATTGAATTCAAGGAGGGAGTCATGAGAGCCCTGATTTATAGCCAGTTGTTCAGAAGCACAGGTCACAACCTAAGATTTGCAATTGGTGTCTGAAATAGGGGCATGCTTGTAAGACTGAGCCCTTACCTTGTGGAGTCTGCACTAACTGTTTAGTATCAGAATTTGGTTAAATTATATGACACCCAGTTTGTATCCGCTGGAGAATTGGTTGTTGGTGTGGAGAAATACCTACATATTTTGGTGACCAGAGGTGAGGTATTTTGTGTTATATGGAATGTGTGAGAGTAGCAAAAACCAGTTTATCTTGTTTTTCTCTCAGGGGCCCTTGATAATTATTTCATTGTCTTGACTCTTTTACTTCTTCAACTCCTTTTCTCAGTTATTATCTCCATTATTAACTTTAAATAACATATTATGTAACATGTACTTTAAAAATACATTAAAGAACTATTATTTAATGTACTTATCTTTTTATATTTTGCCCCAATCTTCCTTACATTCTCAGTATCTGGCACAATTAGATGTGTAATAAATATTTTATCAGGTTATAGATGATGGCGACAGTGATGGATTACAAATCATCATTGAGAGATTGTAATTCACATATAGCTTGTTTTGTTTCTTTTCTTTTATAGGTACATATAGAGAAGAACAGAAATGTACATACCGATTTCTGATGCAAGGATTCGTCTGCAAACAGACTGACCAAGTGGTCCTCATTCTTGATGGCGCTGATGCCACTTGGGCAATTCAGAAGTTATATCCAGTTGTATCTGTGACTAGTGGTTTTGTTGACATCTTTAGTAGTGTAAATGCCAATATTCCCTGCTCTACCTCTGGGTCGGTGTCTACTTTCTATTCTATCTTACCCACCAGGCAAATCACCAAGGTCTGCTTCATGGATGAAACTCCTCAAGTTTTGCGTTTTTTTCTATTGGGGAACAAAAGTACCTCCAAGCTTCTCTTGGCTGTATTCTACCATGAGCTCCAGAACCCCCACGTCTTCTTAGGGGAAAGTTTTATTCCACCCACTCTGGTTCAGTCAGCTTCCTTATTGCTGAATGAATCTATTGGTGCCAACTATTTCAACATCATGGATAACCTCTTGTATGTTGTACTACAAGGAGAGGAGCCCATTGAAATACGCTCAAGTGTTTCCATTCACTTGGCCCTCACTGTGATGGTTTCAGTCTTAGAAAAAGGCTGGGAAATAGTAATACTCGAAAGACTAACTAACTTCTTACAGATTGGCCAAAACCAAATCAGGTTTCTTCATGAGATACCTGGCCATGAAGAGACCTTAAAGGCCATTGCTGACAGTAGAGCAAAAAGAAAGCGCAATTGCCCGACTGTGACTTGCGCTAGTCATTATAGAAGAGTCAGTCAACGTAGGCCTCTCATGATGGAAATGAACTCATATAGGTCTTCACCCCCAACGACTGTGGAAACTATGTCAAAAGTGATTGTCATTGAAATCGGTGATTCGCCAACAGTAAGGAGTACTGGAATGATTTCATCCTTATCAAGTAACAAATTACAGAACTTGGCTCATCAAGTCATCACTGCTCAACAGACTGGGGTACTAGAGAATATTCTGAATATGACTATTGGGGCCTTACTAGTTACTCAGTCAAAGGGAGTCATTGGCTATGGGTAAGTACTAATTATATTCACATCCAAATGAGGGTGAGGGCTGATTTTTTAGGTCCATATTGACATATGTTGCAAAAGGGCTGATTTTTTAGGTCCATATTGACATATGTTGCAAATGTCAATGTACTTACACTGAATCATATAACTCGTCTGCTTTTTAAGAATAAAAATTCAAAGTGTCATTTAAAGACTTAAATTCTTAGTTTTTAGATTGTGTATTAAATTCATATTTTTCATGATTATTCTATTTCCAAGGTGGTAGAAAACATTATATTTTGATTCCTTAAAGTGAAAAGCATGTGGGAAGAGATTTTTTGGAAGCAACTTGTTTTTAGTTCATTTGATCGTTTATTTATTTATTTAATGAATTTAAGCAATAGACTAGGTTCTAGGGTTGGTAAAGTGAAATAGATATTATTCTGTTGCTACTGCTGTATCATTTTATTTGTGATAGTGCTAATAAGCTATTAGTATTTAATGGGTAGTGATTACTTCTATACAACCATCAACCATCTCCAATGGATGTGGAATTCGGTAGAACTTAAATAAAAAGCAAAACTAAAAAGAAAACCACGTCCTCACACTTGGATAAATATTCAGCTAATACATTGATTGTCCTTTTGTACACAGAGCAACATATCTAAGTGAAAGTTTAGCTAGTGTTTTTGTGTTTATAATAGAGATAGATGTTCCTCTTTCCTGCTATACATTGATATATAGAGAAGATGAGAAAAAATACAAGCATATTTTTCTGGATCTGGTTGATTTTAAGGCCTTTGGAAATTGTTAACTTAAAAGGTACTCATAGCTTACTGTTATCACAACTTACTCAATTTTGGATAATTTTGTCAACTACCAAACCTTCACCATGTTAGTGACGTTATAATATTATGTATGGTGGTATGAGGATTAGAATGCTTAAAGGAATGATGCTGATGGATGTTAGCTTACATTTAAGTATTTTTCCATTAGCCCAATTTTATTTAGGTCCCACTGAGTTCTTGTAAGTATATTATAAGTATACATACATGAATAATTTTTGTCTAGAGAGAAAGAGAGTCAGTTTATTGCTTAATTTTATTTAGATTTTACAGTACTGAGCTTTCTAAAAGGTGGTAATTCCAAAATGACTGATTTTATATTATATATAAAAGAAGCCTCAGTGAATAATGTGCTTTTAACTAGAAACAGAGAAAAGTCAATGAGTAGAAGCAATAGAGCTACATGAGAGGAAAACCAGCAGAGAGTGGATCCAGCACAAATTTAGGTATACACACACATATATGTGGGGCATGCCATTCTATCATGAAGAAATGAAATAGCTTCAGAGAAAAGATTGCTTTTATTTGTCACCCACCATTTGTCATAGCCATCATGTTTTTTTACTTTTGACTCAGTTATTTCTGATTTAATAAGAAAGAGTTGAAAGTGTAAAATATAGAATTGATTTTGTGTTGCAATGTGTTCTATCCCCCTATCTCTCTCTTTTTCTTTAGTATTTTAAAAGATATTTTCTAGACATAAGGCAAAGATTAAATCTTCTAAAGATAAGGAAGGGCTGCTTCTTAAGTATATCTGAACAAACCTCTCCCGAATGAGAAATGCCATATCCTATGGCATTCAATGAGAATTAGCAAGGTTTCTCATGTTTCCCAGTGTTGCACAGTATGATAAAAAACAAAACAAAACAAAACCATAAAACCTGACACAGGCCCCAGAGCCAGCCTTGTTTCTTTCAGCTTTATCACAGTCAGCTGGGTTTTCCACTGAACTCACTAGAGAGCTATTGACGAGCCAATGAACTGAACTTAAGCCAGCAGAAATGAGTCTAGGAATGCAGTGCTTTCATGGAAAAGTACCAAGGATGTTCTCCAGTGGTTTGCTCTTGTTAATTTAATGGGGTTATATGCATTTCAACAAATTCAGGCCATACTAGACACATTTTTCTAAGAGAGTACTAGCTACTTTCAAAAGCTACCAACTTTGGGCCGGGTGTGATGGCTCACACCTATAATCTCAGCACTGTGGGAGGTGGAGGTGGGTGAATAGCTTGAGTCCAGGAGTTTGAGACCCACCTGGGCAACATGGTGAACCCCATCTCTACAAAAACACAAAAATTAGCTGGACATGATGGTACATGCCTGTAGTCTCAGCTACTTGGAAGGCTGAGGTGGGAGGATTGTTTGAGCCTGGGAGAGGAAGGTTGCAATGAACTGAGATTGTGCCACTACACACCAGCCTGGGTGATAGAGCCAGATCTTGTCAAAAAAAAAAAAAAAAAAAAAAAAAGAAAAGAAAGAAATAAAGAAAGAAGCTACCAACTCTGTTTTGTGGGGAAGAGATGGAGTAGCTGTCTACTTTCAAAGTAAATAATACACAGTGAACTGGCCTCTTCCGGTCTTTATCCTCCTCTAGAGGCATCTGGATTCAAGCTTCCTCTGCTTAGCTAAGTTTCCATCACCATGTTTTCCAACTTCCAAAACTTTGTTGACCTCCATTGTCGTTTGTTGTCTTCTTGCATGCGCCATGGTGGTATTCTGCACCTATCAACCCGCTATTTACGTTTTAAGCCCCACATGCATTAGGTATTTGTCCTAATGCTCTCCCTTCCCCTGCTCCCCACCCTACAACAGGTTCCGGTGTCTGATGTTCCCCTCCCTGTGTCCATGTATTGGCATTATTCACCTCCCACTTATGGGTGAGAACATGTAGTGTTTGGTTTTCTGTTCCTGTGTTAGGTCGCTGAGAATGATGGCTTCCAGCTTTGTCCATGTCCCTGCAAAGGACATGAATCATTCTTTTTTATGGCTGCATAGTATTCCATGGTGTATATGTGCCACATTTTCTTTATCCAGTCTGTCATTGATGGGCATTTGGGTTGGTTCCAAGTCTTTGCTATTGTGAATAGTGTTGCAATAAGCATACGTGTGCATAGGTCTTTACAGTAGAATGCTTTATAATCCTTTGGATATATACCCAGTAGTGGGGTTGCTGAGTCAAATGGTATTTCTTGTTTTAGATCCTTGAGGAATCGCCACTCTGTCTTCCACAGTGTTAGAACTAATTTATACTCCCACCAACAGTGTAAAAGTATTCCTATTTCTCCAGAGGCTCACCAGTATCTGTTGTTTCTTGACTTCTTAATAATTGCTGTTCTGACTGGCATGAGGTGGGATCTCATTTTGGTTTTGCAGGGACCTCAATTCTATAGTCATAGGAAATACATTCTTCCAACAACCTGTTTGGAAGTGAACTCTTCAGCAAACCCAGCCAAGCCTCTCTGGACTCCTGGCCCACTCCCTGGAGATAACACATTGGTGTTACTGTAAGCCGCTGACTGTGGTAATTTGTTATACAACAATAGAAACTAATATGCCATGTCACATAAAGCTCTTTGTCCATGACATTGCCATGAACTTTGGGCTATTAAAACAGTTACCATGAGGGTGAGCATGACACTGTGGGAGTGTTTATCTGTGTATGCGCAACATGTATATACTTATCACATTAGTAGTGTGTTTTTAAGTTCCCTCATTCTGCATAAGGAGCACCCTATCAGGTTACTTTGGAATAGAGAAGAAAACCAGGAGAGCCAATAAATTATACAAGTCTTTTGGCATTCAGTCACCTTTAACATTTTCTCTTCTGCATCTTCTCCTCTTTATGCATCCTGGGCACCTGCTTTCTAGAAGACAGCTGTTTGGAGCATGAAATAGTAGACTCTTTCTATCAGCAAGGAAGTACGTTCTTTTCAAGACCGGCAGAATGTTCATCCTAGAAGAGATTCCTATACTACTGGCTTGTCTCTGTTCTTCCCCATGACAAAAACCACAACTTTGCCATTAAAGAGTGTTTTTACATCATTCCTTCTTTTCACTGCAGTACAAATACGCTACTTTGTTTAATTGGGTCAATGGCAAAATTATTGCAATCTTACTTCATATGTGTGGCTTCGTGGGAAAGTGAGATGTTCTACGTAAGCAAGCTTTCTATACAATTAAAAATTCTTCCATTAATAACAAGCATTTTTAAGTCTTCAACTCTTAAACATTAAAAAAAGACAAAGATTGCATAATATTCAGACTTATTAAATGGGAAATAATGTAGACTATTCACATTTGTTATGATGATTCATGGTCATCATCAAATCTGTCATTTACTTCACAATCCTGTTTTTGCAGTGATGCCCTTGAGTACTATTTTTCTTATACTGAATGGCGCCAGACCACTAAATCTTTAATTCTTGTCCTGCAGTTTATATTTTTTTCTGCTATTTTATTGTGAACAGGATGTTAATTGTAATCTATTGTTGCTGTTGACACATCCACATCCAGAAAAGTTCTAATTCCAAAATCAGATGACACTACCTTAAAATCAATTAATTTAAGAATTATTTGTACACATCGTGAACTCGCAGGTAAATATAATAGACTCTTGAAAGCTTATATTTCAATGTTTTTTATTCCCCAATGTTAACTGAACAGCTATAACGTTCAAAATATCATATGGTCCCTGTAAGAATCTAGAGATTTGAAAATTAATGGATATGAAAAATAGCATTTATTCAACTATTTAATGAGAAGATGTTATACTAAATCTCATTCCATATCTATTACAAATAAATCATTAATTCGCTATGAAGCTGCTTAACCATTAATCCAGTTTTTCATAACATTAACTTGAGTATAAAATGTTAATCTTTATAATATTTATTAGGTGGTCAAGGTTTCGACTTATGATTATATTCCCAAGTGTGCCTAAGCACATTGTAAATCACAATAAATTATCATTCAATATATCACATGTAGTGAAAGGTAGCCTGTTTTACTTTTCTACTATTCTAAAACTCCTGTGCAACCAATATCTTGAATTAAATCTCTTCCATTAGAAAGACCTTGAGTGATTTCTGTTTTCCTGAACAGACTTATGACTGCTACAGCTCCCCAGGATAAACAGGAAATTTTGGTTATTTTGCATATGATCTTTAAAAATGCAGAGTTTTCATTCTCCTAGATAAAATAGTCATGCTAGATTTATTATAAAATATTGTTTTAAATGATTTGCCAATTAAAATACTTAGGTTTTTGTCCCCTGATTTTTTGCTTATAATTGATTTTACTTATCTTTCATTGTCCTTATGCCCTGTTAAACCCATCTAGGCTTCCTTAGCAGCTAGTCAACTCCTAAGAGGTGTTTTTGTCCCCTGAATTGTTGGAAGATGTCCTGTGTTTATTCTGTGTCTTTATATACTTCTGATCCACTGCAAGTTACACCTAAGGTTACTGAAATCTCATTTTTAAATGAATAATTCCATGGAATCACAAGAGTTTAATCAGAAGTATCACAGAATAGAAGTAAGCACACTGCTTCAGGAGTGCCCCAGAATGTGAAGTTGAAGGCCAAGATGAGTGGTAGTTTTTCAGAGGCAATTAGTGACCTAAGAACAGAGGGAATGCATAATGGGTACTGATTTGGCAAGTGTTACTATAGCAACATGTACTGGGTGCTTATAATATGCCAGGCTTGGAACCGCAAGATCACAGTGCCAGAAAAAAACTGTCAGATCATAAGACATTTCTTCCCTCTTAGGAGTTGGCTATTTGCTAAGGAAGCCTAGATAGGTTTAACAGGGAGCATCAGGACCATGAAAGGTAAGAAAATTGCATCTATCAACTCAGAAGGATAACCAGAAAAGTCATTCTTGTCATACAAAGTATATAGAAGGTTATTCTTTAGGGGGAGATCATGGTGTTCTATATCTTTGCATATCTCACAGTGCCTTGAACAATGTTTGTACATAGTAGAAGGGTTAACATATATTTGTTAAATATATAGAAATATGTTGACATTATATTTGTATTTTTCCTATATTAACATAATATATATATTTTAGATTTTTTTAGAATTGACTAAAGAATTTACTTTTTTCTTTCAGGGTACAAAATTGTCCAAAATCATTTTACAATTCAAGTCCCCTTGTGGTACATATAGAATATTCAGCCTTATCTAGCCTATTTAAAACAAGAGAGATAAAAAATGCTCAGGACATCCTGAAGCATTCAATCAAAACATGAGGCTTTTTATAGGAACTCGGCTTAGTAGCTTTGAGCAGAAGGTTGAAGACAGAGTATTTCCACCCCAACTTCACCTCACCCCACCCCACCACAGTAGGTCTTGCTGAGAGCCAGTTTTCACTAATAAAATTTATTTGCTCTTTAAGTTTTCCATGCAGATAGAAATAATTCCATCTTCTACAAGGTAAACATTTCAGATCTGGTGGAATTGAAAAGCAAGAGTTGACATGAATAGGAGTGATCTCTTAATTGGGAAATTTCTGTATTTTCTTGACTTTTCTCCTTTAGCCTGCATTTAAGTGTTGTAGAAAAAAAAAATTCTTTCACATACCTAACTGGGTATTGGAAGCTGTTAAATAATGGTAAAAACTGGGATGAATGGAGGGAACTTTTCTCCCCCATTTTTTAAAGTTTGGCTGTAGGTCCTTCTGCCTGCAGGCTACAGTCACATTAGCAGTTGGAAATTGGATAACGACAGCACAATGACAAATCCAGGTTGCTTGCAATAAGTTGCTAATCCCTTTGCTTTAATATTGGAGCAGCATGTAATGATGTTTGGACATCACTCCAGTTTACTGACGACCCCACTGGGGCCAGCAATAGAACCTTACAACTGTCTAACAAGGCGTCAGGTGACTCCCGTCGTCACAGCAACGGACACTGGAATCTAATCTTCCCTCCATCCCTTCTAGCACCCAATAACGCCTAGATTATATAAGTGGCCCATCATTGCTTGGTAACTTGAATCAATTAACGTTAATTCGCACAATGCTATGATGTATTGTGATCACTTTCATTTCAAGGAAGGGGGAGAAATTGCTATAAGTCACCTAAAATGAGGTTGTCTGTGGTGCTGAGGTATTAATTGGGTGTCCATATTAAATGCAAAAGGAGCCCCGTCGTGAAAGGAAAGTGGATGAGTGACTCTCTTGGCTGCTATTGACCTATCAGAAGAAGACAGTGCCCTTTTCCTTTGCTTTTATCTATTACAGTTTTCCCTATTGCGTGTCAAGTTGATGTATTATAAAAAATTCATTTGGTGACCTTTCACCCCCTTAGCAGATTAAACAATTTCACTTCGATGGCATCATTAACAGGACCCTGCATTTAATGATGATTTCTCTAAAAGGCCACGGAGATTCGATTTTAAGCTAACAGATTTATTGCACTATTATAACATATCGTAAAAAACTGTACCACCTACGGTCAGGTTTTAGGACAGAAACTGCTTAAGAGTTTATGTGGAGCTTAAAGTGGTATTACCTTGGGATATGCTGCAGCAGCAAGTCTGTGACCTCCAGTGAGATGCTGTTTACATTTAACAAGAGATGTTTGCTCACAATAAACTTTAAAGTGTGTCAGGAATGGGCCTTTTAGCGTGTGTTCAGGCAGTTGGTTTCCCTCCCTTCGTCTCTAGATGTCAATGTACTTATGTCAGAATCTTTGATGGAGTCTTTCAGTTTCTTTAACCCAGACTGCTTGCCTGCATCCTAGCCCCCATCAGAAAGAATTTAAGGAAAAAGATTAGGGGAGAAATAGGATCTGATAACAACGTTAGAATTTTCTAATAACCTGGAACCCACAGAAGGATAGAATTAATAGCATGGATTTTTAAATGGTTCCCTTTAAAAAAGGAAAGGAGCCCTAGCCACTCAGGCTAAACAAACTAAGAAACGATGTGGGGGCTAGTGTGTGTTGAATTCCCAGGGAGTGATTCCAGCCAAAAAGCCAGGGTCTTCGCTGGTAGATGACTAAAGAGCTTCTTAGGACCACATATTTGCACTCTGCCCGCATTTCCTAGGATTCCTAGGGGAGAAGAAAATTGCTTCCTACGGAAACTTCATATTTAGTGATCCCTTGTATTTGCTCTTCCACTATTTCTTCTTTCGGAACAAATCTTCGCTTTTTCCTGACATGCACCCTCCACGTTAAATAAATACTTTATCCTTTCCTCCTCGTGTGGGGAAGGGGAGGTAGTTAGGAGATAGAATAGTTGACTTATAAACATTAAATGGGAGAAAGCAAAGTAGGCTATTTTAAAAATAAATAAGTAAATAAATAAATAAATACCTCATGAGACCTGGCCCAGGCTATTGAGGATAACTCATCAAGGAATGCTCTATGTCAGGGTCCTATATATGATATATGATGTCCAAGTGCCTCCATTTAGTTGCCAAACATCTGTTGCATGCCTATGATGTGTAATACACAATAGACTTAATGGGACAATAGGTGTATAATTTTATTTTAATGATGCAAGCTCTGTCATCAAAAATGCCAAAACTCTGAGTGACATATGTTTTACACTGTCATGAATTATATAACTATTTTGTATGTGTTCCATTTTGTTGCTAAGTCATGTCAGCACTTAGTATGTTCAAAGGAAGTGAGAAGCAATATAGCTCACTGGTTAACCACTCTAGATCTCAGTCAATACTTACTATTTGTAGGACCTTTGGCAAGTTATTCAAGCCTTTTTGGACCTCAGCTTCTTCATATATAAACAAGAGTACCCACCACATAGTGTCATTTTACAGATGCAATGAAATTATACATGAACACTTTATCATGGAACTTGGTATACAGTACATGCTCAGTAAATGGCAATTATAAGTATTATTCTCCTCAGATGCTTCATGCAACTGAAGTAAATTAATTCATTAATGCTATGAATAGTTATTGAATCCATTTAGTACAAGCACACTCAGAGAATATAAATACGGTTTGTTGTGAAGATTAAATGAGCTCTTCTGTGTAAAACAGCGGTGTACTGGAGTTTGCTGTTGGGTGTCTCTTCCCAGCTCTGCTCAGTGGTAGTATCTTGTCATCTTGGAATTAGTTATGGTGGTAGTATTTATATCATGGAATTGGAACACACCCACAAATCAGGGCATTATTTGGGAAAGCTGATTTAATAGCTTACTATTGGACATGTCCATGTCCTCTCATTTTAGTCTGAGGCTTTTATTATTATTATCTATATGAGTTTGAGGCTAATTTTCACTGAGACTTTTGTTTTTTGACTGATTTTAATAAATGATAATAAAAATATACACTCATAATTTGTGATTTTTCCCTACCACCCAGTCCATTTTCATTATAGCTAAGAAAACATATCAAATACATACATAATTAACCTTTGCTATAAAGCCATGTTCACTACACAGTGTCTTATTTTCTAGAAACACAGACAAATGCAAATATTTTCACTGGTAATAATGGATTGTGCAAAATTGCTGCCACAGGGATATGTGTAATCCCAAGGATGTATTTTATTTGTTTTTATATCTGCCAGAAATTCAAGCAGTTTTAAAACTGGGAACTTGATATATATTCGGCCCTATGTGCTTTCCGTCCTAGTCCAGCCTTCAGATGGAGAAGTGGGAAATGAGCTTCCAGTGCAGCCACAATTGGTATTTTTGGATGAGCAGGTAACGTTTCACAGGAAGCAATCTGTCTTTAGAGCTAAGTAGCATGTAGCATTCAGTCTGTCTTTTAGAGTGTGTCATCACTGATCCAGATTTACAGAGTGCCCACTGTGTGCAATTTGTTGCACTTAAGAGCTTCTCACTACTTTCACAGTTTTCCTTCCACTTCACAGCCTGCCTTCCTTCTATTTTCTCTGGACATTCAGAATTTGATCAAGGGTAAAAATAAAATTCTGATACTTTTCCTCCCCAACCAAATTCTTGAAGCAGGTCTGTCACATCTTCTCTGAAATCTAGCCTTCACAAAGAGGTAGATCTACATCTGAAGAAGTTTTTCATATGTTAATGAAGGAACTTATGACATTATAGATACATTACAGTTTTATGTTTTTTTAAATAATCTCTCTTATATGTGGTTAAGTAAAACAAGAAGTTTCTGTGCTTAATTCTAATTTCAGGCTTTGCGTCCTGATTCTATTTTATCTTTCAGTATTTACAAAATTCACAGTGAACTATGATTGTTGAATTGGCTTTCTCCTACTTACAAATGCATCCCCTGACGTGTTTGCAGAGAGAAATCTGTGGCACTGAGGTCCACACTTGGAATCCTGTAAACTTTGATCTAGTCTGGCACTCGCCCAGCTCTCTCCTGTTTTCTTCTCTTTACCTTTCCTTTCTTATGAACCTTTAGCACACAGTACCATTCTTTTCTATAAACATAGTTTTCCTTTCCTCTCCTCACTGTTCTGCCCCAACTTGTCTTGCAATAATTTCCTTACTCATATATAAGTTAATTCTGATATATTCTTAACATGAGAAAGACAACATTTATTTATCACTTTCTTTCCTTTATTTCTACTGAATATGTTCTTTATAAAAGCATATATCTGAACCATCTTCTTTCCTAACTTCACAAAATTCTCTTCTGAATCCAACTTTTTCTTTCTCCCTCCTCCTATTCCCATTTCTAGAACCGAAGAGTGGAGTCCCTGGGGCCCCCTTCAGAGCCATGGACAATTTCAGCTTCCCTGGAAGGAGCATCAGACTCAGTGCTAAAAGGTAGGTAAAGTATCTGTAAATTTCAGGTATCTGTTACCACTTTATCTGCACATAAAATATTTGCACCCATTAGGAATTCATAGCAAAATTGGTAATACTGAATTTCTTCAGTAATTTGGAAGGAAACTCCTTCATCCCTAATCTACAGTGTCAGTGTCTGTGAAAAGGAAGATTAGGCTGCCAGGAAATCCCAAAGTCACCACCTTTTCTCTCCCTTCCCTTTCACAATAAAGCAACATTTTCAACATATCTGTATCCTTAAGGTAGTGTAAGGAAAAGTGCATGGCATTTTTGGGTGAGTATCAAATCCTAGGTTTTCTGCAGTCCTCTCAGTGCCCCCATGACACACCCTTATTTGGTACAGTATTATGGACTGGGCCAGGGAGCAATTTACCAAGTACAGTATGATTTCTATGGGGAAATAGAAAGACTTGCTCTCAGTGGTATGAAGAATAAATGTGATGATAAATGCAAAAGCACCTGACCCATAGCAGCCCTCAGAGTTAGTTTTTCTCCTTTTGATCTTTGTCTATCCTCTTTTGCCTCCCTGTTCTATCCCAGAACCACTGCCAGCTCCACTTACTTTCCTTGAAGCTTGTTTATGTGAAAATCTATTTAAAATGCAGATTTCTACTAGGCCTAAGATAGTTTGGCTACATATTCTGCAGAAGGACCCAAGAATGTGCATTTTAGGGCCTGGTCTAGAGAGAAGCAAGCAGGTATAACATGGTTTTTATGGGAAAAATAGTTTCTGAGTTCTAAATTCCTATCTAACCCCCTCACACACAAAACCATTGAAATACACCCTACTCAAAGAGGCACATATTTCTTTATTATGAAATAGTTCAATCATTGTGTTTTTATGTTGTAAAACAGTACGATATGTTATCCACAGAAAATATGTTAAGGAGAATGTGTTTGCGAAACAGAATTAAGACAAAGGAGCCTCATGACTAAGAGAGATCAAGGGAAGAGGTAAAGTGAGAGAGGTGCTGGAGCCAGACAGACAACAGAGGACTTTGGGGACCACGGTGGGGAGTTTGGGCTGCACTCTCAGTGAGATGAAGAGCCGTTGGAGGTTTTAAGCAGGCCAGTTCCAGAGTCTGACTTGCATGTTTAGAGGACCACTCTGTTCTGTGGAGGGTGGATTGGAGAACCGCAAGAGTGAACCTCCTGAGCCAGTTAAAAAGTGATTGCAAAAGGCCAGGCAAGAGATGGTGGAGATCACAAGTGGATTAATTCAGAAAGTCTTTCAGAAGTTGAATCAGCAGAATCTACTGGGAGCAAAGAAAACAAGGACTTAAGGACAACTTTTAGGTTTTGATTTTGTTATAATGGGTGGATATTGGTGTTATTTACTGAAATGGGGAAGACTGGATCGGGAGCAAAAAGCAAGAGTTTTTATGACGAGAAACACGGAAAGGTAAGTACAACCTGGCTGCTGGGCCAAATTAAGACTCAGGCCCTTTTGATTTCAGTTTTAAGGCAGCAAAAGCAAGAGGTTCTGTTTTACAATTAATATACTTTGTGTTCCAGGTGTCACAAGAGAGTTTTTTGTCCTCTTACCGGCCTCCCTCCAACATAACCCATACATTATTAGTCATGCTTCCTACCAGGAGCCTTCTCCCTATTGTGTGCAGTCAATCGCCCAACACATAGATCTCGCCTGACAGCCTCAAACTCTTCATGCATAGGGGTTGCCTCTCTGCACAAGCGGCCTCACAATGATCACAGCACCTTGAAATTCTTCCTCTGCTCATGGATAGGATTGTGTATTTCCTTCTCATCAGAGGGAGTCCCAATCATGCACAATATTACAGTCCAAGTCGGGGCTTCACCTTGAGGTGAAGAGAAATTCATTTTATGTCAACCTGATATAACCTAGAATAGGAGGGTTCAGTGGAACATTTTAAAATCATCTCCTATATTTGGATAGGGAGCCAGAGATTACAACAGTCTGAAAAAGAGGATCTGTTAAATTTCTTTAATCTCTCCCACTAGTTTCAATGAGAAAATTTTAAAAATGTCCCAAGAATCCAAACGGATTAAAAATGATTTTTAAGGTAGATGGAAAATATCCTCAGAAAGGAAAGCATTCACTCCCTTCCCCACAACTTCTAGGTCAGACAGTTTTCAAAAATCCTTACAGGGTCCCAGTAAAAGAATAGAGCCAATGGGTTTATCTTGACTCCTTGAATTCAGAATTGTTGAATAATTCTGACCAAGAGCTAGGACTCAAGCGAATCTCTGCACTAAATATTGTGTTGCTATTTTAGATGAGAAAGAATTGATAAATTCTTTGTGATTTCAAATATGATTTGAAAATAATGTTTTCAGGCTGGGCATGGTGGCTTGTGCCTGTAATCCCAGCACTTTGGGAGGCTAAGGCAGCTGGATCACTTGAGGTCAGGCATTTGACACCAGCCTGACTAACATGGTGAAACCCCGTCTCCACTAAAAATACAAAAATTAGCCGGGCATGGTCGGTGCGCTCCTGTAATCACAGCTACTTGGGAAGCTGAGGCATGAGAATCACTTGAACCCGGGAGGCAGAGGTTGCGGTGAGCCAAGATGGCACCACTGTACTCTAGCCTGGGTGACAGAGCAAGACTCTGTCTCAAGAAAAAAAGAAAATAATGTTTCAAAATATGCATACTATACAAAGAGATATATATCAGTAATGGTAAAATTTTTTAAAAAAAGAAAATAACAGTTATTTGTTTTAAGCACAGTTATCTATTATTACCATGATATTTGCCTATTATAATAGGGGAATAAGTAGGAAATCTTGTTAACTTTTGCAAATCCTTCTTTCTAGAAGTGTGATTTCAAGCACTGGCTTTTTATGCAGTTAGTATTGTAATTATAATGATGCATCCTATGAGATTTGCCAGTAACACATTGAAAGGAAGTTTCATACCAATAAATCACTGAAAATTATAAATTGATATGGTGTGTATGTACTTTTGTATAATTGGCCAAATATCCCCATTCTTATGCAAATTTGAGGATGTGTTTACCACTCTTCAAAAATTCGGTTTATGGGCCAGGCGTGGTGGCTCACACCTGTAATCACAGCTCTTTGGGAAGCCAAGGAGAGCAGATCACAAGGTCAAGAGATCAAGACCATCTTGGCCAACATGGTGAAACCCTGTCTCTACTAAAAATACAAAAATTAGCTGGGCATGGTGGCACGTGCCTATAGTCCCAGCTACTCGAGAGGCTGAGGTAGGAGAATTGCTTGAACCTGGGAGGTGGAGGTTGCAGTAAGCCAAGATCGCCCTCTGCATTCCAGCCTGGTGACAGAGTGAGACTCCATCTCACAACAAAACAAAACAAAACAAAACAAAACAAAACAAAATCAGCTTATCCAATTTCCTGTGCACCTCATGAATCGGGTAAGGCATTTCTGTTGGTTTTGTGTTGTCAAAATTTTTTTTCAGATTTGGAAATGACTCATGTGCCAACTCAAACATCAGCCTACCTGCAAAATCACTTACTTCCAAGAATAGGCCATGATTTTACAGTTATTTCTTGCTCTACTCTTGCTATGAGTCTAAGCTCATTCAGATGGTTCCCATAAAATATACAAAATGTTCAAATGGATAGGCATAAGTCAATCATAGATGTGCCTTGTTTTGCATTTATTATTGGCCTAAAACCATTCCTATCATATGGTGCACGCTGCCTACTTTTTTTGATGACATTGTTCCTTAATTTTTTTGTTATTTGTCTCTTAAGAAACATATAAAATTGTTGTAATAAAGTCTCCAAGTTAATGAATAATCATTTGATGTTGTTTTCAATGAATTAATCTCAGATCTCAGTTTTTTTTTTTTTTAATGTCACCATTTAATTTAGCTTATACATTTTGTTTCTGGCAAAGCTACACCTCATCGATTCCAGAAAATGAAATTATCCCCTTCTAAAAATTCTCTTAAGGAGGGCGATTGACATCTCGTGATTAAACATTTCATAGCTTCAAAACCCTTACTTTTTAAAGCTTGCTTCAGCTTATTGCTTTCTTATTAGAACAATAAATTTTCCCACTCTCTTTTCAATTTGAATTTTTACTATTTTGACCTGTAATTTTTTTACTCTATCTACTTATTAAGACATCAAATGTTTTCCAGTGAGAACACGTGGACACAGGGAACATAATGCATGTGGGGCTTAATACCTAGGTGATGGGTTGATAGGTGCAGCAAACCACCACGGCACATGTTTACCTGTGTAACAAACCTGCATGTTCTCTACATGTATCCCGGAATTTAAAATAAAATAAAATAATTAAAACAAACAAAAAACAAAACAAAACAACAAGACTCTAAATGTTTTCAGCCTGTCTACAAAAATAATTTTCTACCAAACTTTGAGGTCTTGCTCTCCTCGGTACCCTCTCCACGTTCTCTTTATACAATCCAAATTTAAAGGCCCAGGTAATGTTGCATATTTTGTCAGAATCTCCCCATAGACTCTCCAGACTTTCCCTTCCACTTACACAATCTATCTTTTGTTCACTTTGTTGAAAGTAACACCTGTGTGGCTAACTCATATTTTTGCTTCTGGTCTTTTTTTTTTTTTAATGTGAGCAGTACAGTTAGAAACTTCTTGGGTTTTAAATCCCAAGGAATGAGGACAGACCAGAATGGTCCTTGTACAAATTTGTAGACACAAGGCATGTCATTAAGAAAGTAAGAAAATGAAGTGAATTTATCCAAGGTTGCCCAATGTGAAGATGAAATATTCAGAATTGCATTCCAAACTGCCTGTTTTGATGCTGTCATTCTGTTCATTTTTGGCACCATTTTGCTACTGTTGGCATTTTGGTATAGAAAGTGCTTAGGATATGTAACAGTCACTCACCTTCTGATCTTAAAATAATACAGCAGCATAAAAATATTAATTTTTAGCTTTTTTTCATGTTCTAGTAATATTTATGACAGATACTCTCACATGAATACTGGAACTCACCTCCCCATCATCTACTCCATATGTTACCCATGTTCTTCTATTCCTTACCCATACTCCAAACCATACTCACACTTATGCCTTATATTGCTCCTCCATACCTTATCCATACCTAGGACCCTACTTATACTCCATACCGTATGTATAGTCCATACCTTACTTTTTTTTTTTTTTTTTTTTTTTTTGAGGCAGAGTCTGGCTCTGTTACCCAGGCTGGAGTGCATGGTGCGATCTCAGCACACTGCAACTTCTGCCTCCCAGGTTCAAGCGATTCTACTGTCTTAGCCTCCTGAGTAGCTGGAATTATAGGTGCCCATCACCATGCCTGGCTAAAATTTTTCTATTTTTCGTTGAGACGGAGTTTTGCCATGTTGGCCAAGCTGGTCTTGAACTCCTGACATCAGGTGATTCGCCCACATCGGCCTCCCAAAGTGTCGGGATTACAGGCGTGAGCCACCGTGCCTGGCCCATCCCTTACTTATATCCCATACCTTGCCATACTTCATACATTACCATACCCAGTACCTTACTCATATTCCATGCCTTACCCATATTCCATAACTTAGACATACTCCATGCCTTATTCACACTCCATACCTTACCCATAGTCTATACCTTACTCATATTCCATACTTTATACATTCTTCAGACCCTTACTCACACTTCATTTCTAACCCATAGTCCATATCTTACTTACTTATACTCTGTACCTTGCCACACTTTGCACATTATTCATACGCAGTACCTTACTTATGCTCCATGCCTTACCTGTTCTCCATACCTTCTCCTATATCATACCTTACTGAGACTTTATATTTTACTTTGTCCCACTCCTGACACTTATTGCACCTCATCTTTCATTATTTTTCTTTCAGTAACCTTAAGATATCATACCCCACCAGCTTAGAATCATGTTGTGGCTGTGCAAAGTGAATGAGGCATGAAACTACTTACTCTTTACTTACTCTTTATCTATCTATCTATCTATCTATCTATCTATCTATCTATCTATCTATCTGTTATTATACTTTAAGTTCTGGGATACATGTGCAGAACATGTAGGTTTGTTACATAGGTATACATGTGCCATGGTGGTTTGCTGCACCCATCAACCTGTCATTTACGTTAGGTATTTCTCCTAATGCTATCCTTCCCCCTTGCTCCCCACCCCCTGACAGGCCCTTGTGTGTGATGTTCCCCTCCCTGTGCCCATATGTTCTCATTGTTCAACTCCCACTTCTCCCATGTGAGAACATGTGATGTTTGGTTTTCTGTTCCTGTGTTGGTTTGCTGAGAATGATGGTTTCCAGTTTCATCCATGTCCCTGCAAAGGACATTAATTCTTTTATATGGCTGCACAGTATTCCATAGTGTATGTGTGCCACATTTTCTTAATTCAGCCTATCATTGATGCGCATTGGGGTTGGTTCCAAGTCTTTGCTATTGTGAATAGTGCTGCAATAAACATACATGTGCATGTGTCTTTATAGTAGAATGATTTATATTCCTTTGGATATGTACCCAGTAATGGGATTACTGGATCAAATGGTATTTCTGGTTCTAGATCCTTGAGGAATCACCACACTGTCTTCCACAATGGTTGAACTAATTTACACTCCCACCAACAGTGTAAAAGTGTTACTATTTCTCCACATCCTCTCCAGCATCTGTTGTTTCCTGACTTTTTAATGATTGCCATTCTAACTGGTGTGAGATGAGATAACATTTACTCTTTTATTCCATGGACACCAAGCCACACTCAAGCCAACTAGCTCACTTGGATCAGTATTGTCACTATTACCTTTTTTTAAGAGACCCAATGGGAATGTGTGAGGACTATTCTGAGGGTGTCTTATATACACACATTTTTTTATGTGTATGAGTCATGAAGTAGGGAAGAAATCACATGTAGTTTTCTGTTTTTAGCATACCCATGTCACCAAGATACCCTATTTTATATGATTGAAAGTTTCTCTTGAAGCCATTATGAAATACTACTTTTTAACTTCAGAAAGAATGCACCAAAAGCATTTGGGATAGATTATCTGACTTACTGTAAGTATTTCCTGGAGAAAAACAAAATAGCAACAACAAAACCATATCTGTATATCTCCTCTAAATCTTTTGTTCTGCAATTTAACTTCATATTCTTTTTCCTTTAGTAGACCGTCCTCAGTGAAAAGGCAGCTACAACCTTTATAAAAAGTGAATTTATATACTAAAGGACAATTATTTACAGATCTTCAATATCCTTTAACATTTATGGATCATAGTTGCACAAAAAAAGTCCTTAATACTTTTAAAGATAACATCTCAACATGAACGATATAACAGTTTGCTAGTACGCATACCTAGGAGTGAGTGGGATAGCTGTGGGGATAATTTGGGCTGCAAAGGTATTTTAGAAACTATCTATCCTGCAGAAACCCATTCAGGTATCATTTCCTGGTAGTTGTGTAATCAATTCCGAAGTTGCTTGAGCCCAGCACCCCACCCCATCCCAAGTCCCCCAGCCAGTGTACTGTTTATTCCAGCTTGATCAGGGAGCCTGTCAATTGCATCTGTATATGTCATCATAGCTATTCTGAAGATATGATGAACCCTGGAGTAATGTACTGTACTTGGCAGCAACTGCCTCAGCTTTTGGGCACATATGCTTCAAATCTGAGAATATCATAGATATATATGGGAATCTTTGTAGAGATCTCTAAGGCAAGCTGGTATTTAACGCAAAAGTAAACCCATTTAGAACTAAAGCACTTTCCATTAGGCAATTTGGCGGCTGTTCTACGAGGCCAACTCACTGTGCTCTACGGACACATTTCGATTAAATGCTGCTTTGTATTCTTCCAAAGATGGGAACAATAAGGACGTTTGTCAAAGGAAAAACTGCAGCAAATGATTTCATGTTGAACATCTGTACTCTGCAGTTCATTGTTTGCAAGAGTTTATTGACCATAATTTTGATGCATATAGGTTTTGAAGAGTATAAACTGCATTTATCTTGGGCGCCTATCATTTATTTGAGTCTTGGCTTATTTATTTTCATTTTAGTGGGCATTTTATTTATTTTGGAGCTCAGAAGAGATGAAGTAAAAGATGTTTCTCAGAAAAGAAGTTTTAGTTAGCTCTGCAAAATTGATGAAGAAAGACAGTGTTTTCACAAAAAGATTAAGCAATGGAATTTAAAAATGTAACACTAAGCATATTATATCTATATGACACATTTCAGCCTTAGAGATCTCAAACCAACTTATAAACTTTCAGACCACTTCCATAATCCTTTGTCCACCGTGCCAATCATATTGACATTTCCAGAGTAAAGTCTAGCAGCTGTTAATTAGGCACATAATTTAGAGATGGTAGAGTCAAAAGATGATTAATGGTATTGTGAATGTGATACTGAGTTAAGCTGCCTTTTTTCACTTTATAAATGGATGATCTACTGTTAGAAGATGCAAGGTTTGTTTTGTTTTGTTTGCATAAATCAGAGTAGCTTTATCAGTCATGATTTAATAGATTGCCATGGTCCTGATCCCTTGGCCTAACTCTGCTGCCATATAAACTATAGATAACCTGAATAGAAGAAAGACAGACTGTAGAAACTGACCACCTAGAAAGATTATAGAATTTCTTTCTTTATATATTGTACATTTAATAATAATATAGCCAATATATTGTAAAGAATGCAAACTTTGAAATCAGGTAGATTTGGGCTGTAACCCCAGTACCACGTAACTTAGTCTTTCATGAGCCTATTTCCTAATTGCTAGAATATAGATAATAGCATATTTTATAGGGTTGTTGTGTAGTTTGTAGGCAATCGTGTATATAAAGAACAGTGTCTGGCATAGTGAGCTTTCAGTATATGTTAACTGTTATTATACTGTCTTGGATCATGTGGTTCTAAGTCTTGACTAAGAAAAACCTGATGGATTAGATAACCTCTTGGAGTTAAAAAAAATTGTCCTTTATTGTCCAAATGTCTGCCTTCACAGCAGACATGAAGACGTTGTTCTAGATTAGATAATAAACAGCTAATTTTTGTTTTGTGCTTCTTTGAAGGGTGCACCCAGGCAGAAACTCGAGATGGTTATGTGAGCTTCTACAACTTGGCAGTCTTGATCTCTGGGTCAAACTGGCACTTTATTTTTACTGTCACTTCTCCTCCAGGTAATTTTATACAATGTGCTTTTATTCTCTGTTTTCTTTTCTTTCTTTCTTTTTTTTTTTTTCAGAAGACAATCCTTTCTCCCTTTTGGGAATAGCTACTATAATGAATAAGAAGTCATCGTAGTTTAGAAAATAAATTCACTTGACTGTATCATTAAGCTTGAGAAGAAAGAGCACATGTAAAAATAGAAACCTCAGGATACTCCTGGTGAGCAAGGAACCAAATGTACATTTCCTCCTCAACATTGAAGTTTACTTTCAGTGTTCTACTTGTTTTTTTCCTTTCTTTACTTACATGACATTTGGTTGGATATTAATAGGAGAATGTTAATGTATAAGAAAGAGAGTCATGGGATCTTGAAATTTTAACTTTGGGTCCTGTCCTCCTCAACCCCCCGCCAAATGGGGACAATACCCATCAACATCCTGGCACTTCAGAATAAGGGGTGTGTAAATTACGCATTTGATCCAGTTCTTTTTGACAAAATATGGAAAAAAACACCCTCTGATGTATTAAATGTGACTCTCTTGAAAATACATAATGATCATTTGTCAACATGTTATTTAACTCACTAATGAGGAAATCAGAAGACAAGAAAACTAATTAAAAGAGCATTTGGGAGATAGTTTTCATATAGCCCAAGAAGAAATGTTGGAATAAGTTTGCAATGGATACAGGGCAATAAAAGCAAAATTTTGATAGTCCGATGTTTACAGATATCATTTGCATCCTTAACTGTATAAAAATTGTTACAGCATGTCAATCTTCTACAAATAAACATGTCTGAGTCCTAATAAATAATAAATAGTAAGTGAAACAAATGTATGTTTGAGAGAACTTAATAAAACATTCAATGGACCTTTTGAAAATGTTCCAGTATGACACTGATAAGATCTGTAATCATAATCATTTTTCCTTTAATTCTAAGTTTTGGATTTTTTTTTATTTTTATTTTTTGAGATGGAATCTCGCTCTGTCACCCAGGCTGGCGTGCAGAGGCATGATCTTGGTTCACTGCAACCTCCACCTCTCAGATTCAAGCAATTCTTCTGCCTCAGCCTCCTGAGTCGCTGGGATTACAGGCATGCACCACCACACCCGGCTAATTTTTGTATTTTTAGTAGAAATGAAGTTTCACCATGTTGGCCAGGCTGGACTTGAATTCCTGACCTCCTGATCTGCCTGCCTCCGCCTCCATAAGTGCTGGGATTACAGGCGTCAGCCACCACGTCCAGCCTGGATTGTTTTTTGACAAAAAGACTATCTTCTGGGGTCAGATAATATTATTGCTCCCTGGCTATATGATCATTATCTCTTATATGCTATTTAAACCAGTTTCGTGTTCTTCCTGATTTCTTCATTAATGAGATAAATAACCTGTTGACAAGTGCTCATTATATGTTTTATGAGAGTCACATTTATACTTCAGAGGATGATTGCTTAAATACTTGTTAAAAAGAATAAAGTCACATAAGCAATTTACACACACTTTATGTGTCAAAGTGTCCTGATATAAGTACAGGTTCATAACAAATGTGTAGCGTCCTTGACCGTGGGATTCCCAGTTCCCAGGCATTGTGCCATAACCTTGAGTTTTTGAACGGATATGGTTTAAAGGGTGAGACAGGCAGGAATGCATATTTTGTTCCAGATTTGTCTGACATTTAAAAGGCCTTTGTCCTTTAATTACCTCAGTAATTAATTAAGACTAACCAAATACGTTATCAAGTTCATTTTAAAGAAGAGGTTGTAAAACCAAATGCGAGACAGAAATTTCTTGGTAACTCCCGTAATTCTGAACTAGTCTTGGTGTTCACACTTAGTAGACTACTGCTTTATTGTAGTTTCTACTGACAGCCTGTAAAAACAACTAACTGAAGAATCATCTGGAAAGTTTTCCCTTAGTGTTTTTCACTGAATTATTCTCCATAATTTTCAAGATCAAGTCTAAGATGAGACTCTTTCAGATGAGATTTATAAAAGTTTAAATTCAGAGACAATAAATGGAGGATAAAAAGAAAGGAAAAATAGTAAAGACATGCACTTCTGTGACCCCTTATAGACATCATGCTGAGTAATGGTACATGTCCAGAGAGTAACTCCTTGTTTCCAAGTATATCAATTTCAAGTGTTAGAATGTTTGGGAAAGCAGCGTATATTCACACATTTCAGCTAATCAATGAAATTTCTTATTTCTAATAGGCTTCAAAATAATAGGTCTGTTAAGCATTCTTTTATGTTATTGTTGGTTCTTTTGTTTTTTTTTTTTTTTGTATGTGTGTTTGTTGTTGTTGTTGTTATTTTTAGAGAGGGTCTCACTCTGTCACCCAGCACCCAGGCTGGAGTGCAGTGTCTCAATCATGGCTCATTGCAGTCTTGACCTCCCAGGCTCAAGTAATCCTCCTACCTCAGCCTCCCAAGTATCTAGGACTACAGATGTGTGTGCCACCATACCCAGCTAATTTATTTTATTTCATTTTTTGGTAGAGACGGGATCTTACTATGCTGCCCAGGCTGGCCTTAAACCCCTGGGCTCATGCTGGCATTACAGGCATGAGTCCCCATGCCTGGTCTGTTTTTTCATTCATTCATGAATCAAGCAGAGAATTTGCAATCATTTCCACTATTTTCCCTCATCTCTCCAATATCTTAGAGAGAGGAAGAAATTATTATTCCTATTTTAGAAATACAGAACATAGATCTGCCCAAGTATTTATGGAATCTTCTTAAGTCTGATATATTATCAAATCCAGCTCATTTATCACTTCTAAACTTCCTGAGACACTGCCAGGAGATAAGGGTTTCTGTAAGTTTGTAGTACTGACTTCGTAGCCAGCCTTTCCACATTCACTATCATTATCATGGTGTAGGCTGTGGCTTTTCTGACCATTTCTTGGTGTCATGGGGTTCTCAGGAGGCCCTCAGGGGCTGCTGGGCTGAGAAGAGATTAATGTAACCAGGTGTCACCCACAAATCCCCCCCACCACCTTCACCACACATACACTTAACCAGAGAAACTCTACCTGTGGTTGCCAATTCCTTGGTTGGAATATTCTCCCTCCAGAAATTCACATGGCTCACTCAACTCATTCAGATTTCTTCTCAATATCTCCTCCTCAAAGAGGCCTCTTTTAGATCACTCAGTCTATACCATCCCCAATCCTCCCCACACCTCCAGCCATTCTGTCTCATAAACTCACTTTAGTTTTCTTTATGAACGTATCACTCCCTGGCTTTATAGTATCTACGTATTTATTTGTTTGTCTACTGTCTGTGTGCTGGGTCCTCCACTGAGACCAAAGTTCCAAAGGGACAGAGATTCTGCTTAGTCTGGCATTATATCCCAAGGGTGTAGTAAAGCCTGGTGCATCATAGCTACAAATAAATATTTGTTTATGAATAAGTGAATATATTCAGATTATTTTTAAGATTGCAGATTTAGAAAATGTTCTGCTGCTAAGGTAATTGAGAGCCAGTGGTTTCCACCCTTGCATTTAGATAATTTCACCTGGTCGCCCTGACTTTAGCTTCTCTGTCATTTTTGTGTTCTATACAAAAATGGACTGACTATATTTTATGTGGCTAATGTCACTTCTCTGTTTAGAATCTCCCTTTCTAGGCTGGGTGGGGTGACTCATGCCTGTAATTCTGACACTTCGGGAGGCTAAGGCTGAAGGATAGCTTGAGAACAGGAGTTCAACACTAGCCTGGACAACATAGCAATACCCCACCTCTACAATAAATTAACAAAAAATTAGCCAGGCATGGTGACACATGGTTGTAGTCCCAACCACCTGGCAGGCTGAAGCATGAGAATCATATGAGCCCAGGTGTTCAGGGCTACAGTGAGCTATAATCGTGCCAGTCATTGTACTCAAGTTTGGGTGATAGAGACAGACGCTTTCTCTATTAAAAAAAAAAAAAAAAAAAAAAAAAAGCCTCCTCAGATACTTCCCCCCTCCAGGATGCTTTCCCTAATCATATCAATGGAAAATAAATATCCAAAGCAATTGATTTGCATTATTCTAGTGGCATGTGTAACATCCTGATTTGCTTAACAAATGTTTGTTATGTGTATCTTATTTCATTTACTAGCTTGTAAATATCTTAAGAATGGGAACTGGTAACTTATCAACTTGATCAAGTAAACAATTACTGAGCAATCATTGAAAAATGGATAAAAGTGTAAAGAATTTAGTTTTTACTTCTGTAAATCCCAAGTAAAATCTGTTCTCCCATCTCTAGGCCTGATTGAGCTTATTCATATGCCCATAAAAAGCAATTAATTGGTAACAAACAAGCCAAATATGGCTCAGATACATGATGTATACAGAGGAGATTTTGTTTTAGTAGCTTTGGGACCAAGTCAGTCAGAAGTTAAGAGATTGAAGATCTGACTGTGACTTCCAGTAAAATTGTCAGTGAAAGCACAGCAAAGAAAAACATGGTGTTTCCTTGAGTACATAAAATAAAAACTCTTTTTGCCTGAGTTATGTGGATGAAAGCAGAAGTTTGAAGTTTGCTTGTTTGTTTTGAATAAGCTGCTTTAAAAATGCTGGCTGTAACTGTTCATAAGCAAGTTTTTTCAAAAATAAACCTGTTTGTATTGAGATATGATTGACATATGATAAACATATTGAAAGCATACCATTTGATATATTTTGATGCATGTCTACTCCCATGAAAGCATCTTCATAATTAGAATAATGAATATATTCATCACACCCAAAATTAAAGGCAAGTTTTAAAACCATTTATTTTAAAAATTAATGTACTATAAAATTGACATTTTTGTACATGGTTTTATTAATTCAAATACATGTATAGATCTATGTAACCATCCCCACAGTCAGGATAAGGACCATTTCATCACCCCAAAAATCTGTCCTCACATACATATAGCCTTTCTCCACCATTCATCCTTGGCAACCACTGATCTGTACTTTATCTCTATAGCTTTGTCTTTTCTACAGTGTTATAGGAATGGAGTCCTATAAGTATGTACCATTCAGAGATGAGCTTCCCTTACTCAGCATAATGCCTTTTATGTTCATTCTAGTTGTTACAGGTTATCAGTTGTGTGTTTGTTTATATTCTTTTTTCTCTCCTTACTTTCTTTTTTGGCTGAGTGGTTTTCCTTGTCTAGATAAACCATAGTTTGTTTATTCACTCCCCTGCTAAAGGACATTTAGGTTGTTCCTGGGTTTTACTATGTATAGAGCTGCTATAAACATTTGTGTATGGGTTTTTATGAAGATAGGTAGCTTTCTTTTTAAGATTATTTTATGCCTCATTTCATAAATAATAACGGGATGAGAAATTTTTCTGTCTCCAAAAATGGGAGGAGTTTCAGATGAATTTTTAGAGAGTTGGACTCTCTCAACAGGAGGATGCAATCTTGCCCCATCCTTCATGGCCAGTGGTTCTATCTGCCATTGTTCTATTCCTAGTTTTCCAGATCACATAACTCTCTAAGACAATCCGGTGCTGCAGTAGGAGTCCCTATGCCCCTGTTTTGATGTGTTATATGGCACGTATTGAGTACATACATACATCAGAGCAAGTAATTTCACACATTCTGGAGCCGAGAATATTTTTGTTCTAATTAGTGAAACATGAGTGAAAGAAGCTGAAATTTTGCATTGGTATGGAAGGTAGGTCTGAAAATTAGAAGAGAGAATTGGAAGAATTCTCAATCAGTAATTGACAGAATTGGAAATAACTGTTATGTGTTAATGTTGGAATCTCATAATTCTCTAGCAATATAAATCTTGGATTTATAATTTATTTATTTATTAAATTCAATGAATATATATTGAACACCTACTATGTCACAGATACTATTATAAATGTATTTATTTTTACTATATTTTAATTATATTAGCATCTTATTAACATATCATTGAAACGTCTTCTTTTCCCCCCATAGGAGTCAATTTTACAGCTCAATCCCAGTCATTTGCTGTCTTGCCTGTGACTAGGAAGGAGAAGTCGACCATCATCCTGGCTGCTTCCCTGTCCTCTGTGGCCTCATGGCTGGCTCTGAGCTGTCTGGTGTGCTGTTGGCTTAAAAGAAGCAAAAGCAGAAGTATGTAGATTTTTTTAAAAATTTTGGAATGAAAATTTCTGAAAAACAAAGTCATCATGCATAACATATTAATGATTCTTTTTCTTTCCCCAAAGACAAATTTTTGTGAGCTTCTCTAAAATATAAAATTACACAAAGCCAAATTGTTCAATTAATACATTAGAGAAAAGGATTGCCTAATCTTGAGTAATAATAGCAATAATCATAAAACCTCATGTTTACTAAATACTATGGAACACATTCTGAGCACTTCAGATAAAGGAATTTCTTTAATCTGCACAACAACCCAATGAGGTGGGTGATAAATATTGTGCCTGTTATTATGTATGTAGAGAAAGAGGGACAAAAAGGGTAAGTCACCTGCCCAAGGTCTCAAAATCATGAAGAAGCCAGGCAGTTTGGCTCTAGATCGCATTCTCTGAAACACTATACTCCATTGCCAGCTGAGCCTTCAAAAAGTGAGTTAAAGAATCAGGGAAAACCAGCACTTTGAGAGGCTGAGGCGGGTGGATCACCTGAGGTTAGGATTTTGAGATCAGCCTGGCCAACATGGTGAAACCCCATCTCTACTAAAAATACAAAAATTATCTGGGCGTGGTGGCAGGCGCCTGTAATCCCAGCTACTTGGGAGTCTGAGGCAGGAGAATTGCTTGAACCCAGGAGGTGGTAGAGGTTGCAGTGAGCTGAGATTGTGCCATCGCACTCCAGCCTAGGTGACAGGACCGAAATTCTGTCTCAAAATAAATAAATAAATAAATAAATAAAATAAAATAAAAAAAGAATCAGGGGAAAATGTCATCTTCTCCTCTTCTCCTTTAAAATAGGAGAGGGCTTAGTGTTTTTTGTTTTTGTTTTTGTTTTTGTTTTAGCATAGAAATTAAGTATGTTCCTAAATATTTCCCAGAAGTGGATGCTATTTTTTAATATTTTAAAGCTGGAGACTTGTAGTCACTGAGGGAAAGAGGCTTTGTAAATGAAGCTTCTTTCTATCTTAGAGTGGAGGAGACAGGTGAGCAGATCAGGCATTGGCAAATTCCTTATTCCACCCATTCCTCCAACCCTAGACCACCCAATGAGTGGAAGAAATATTTGTGTTACTAGGAGGCCCTACAAAACCAAAGTATAAGCAAGAGTGAAGTTTAAAAGAGGGAAAATAAAGAGAGACAAAGACAAAAGATCAAAATAAAGGTGAGAGAAAGTAGCATAGTCCCACTACTACAACATTCACTGGGCTTGGAACTCTGAGAGATGCTTGGGAAAGGAAGCTCCACTGGATACATTTTCTGTATTTGAACTGAGCTACAGCCTGGTATCCCTGCTTCTCTCTTCATCCTGTTGATCTGGACTGGACTAACTACAAGGCAGCTCCTTGTCTTTCTAAAGAAGAATGGGATCTTGACCTTGTTCTGCTTTGTGTTGCTGTGATTTGCAGTTTTTTGTTTTTCCTTCTTAAAGTTCTGTCTACATTCAGTGTGTGTAGTACTGTCTGCTTGTAAGTAGAATTTTCATAAATTTTTATCTCATGTAATCCCGTGAAGTAGGTGATTTGATTCTCATCTTCCATATTGTATCTAAACCAAGCAGCCATGCAGGGGTCTCTCCCTAAGGTCTAACCTCACTTTTAATCCTAAGCTCTAGAGATGGCTTTTTCTAACTCCTAAGCTCTGCTAACTCCACTTTTGATCTCCCAGCCCTAGACGTGGCTTCTTCCTGCATTTACAAATATATCTATTACTTCAGTGTCTTACTGTTGCTCTTTCAACCTTTCAATATCTGTGGACACTTTACCTTGTATGATATCCCCATATTTTCCTTACTGGGCACAGACTCCTAACTATGTTAAACAAACAAAAAAGATGTAAAGAAATTACAAGGAACTTTATGAAAGTTTTACAGTAGTCAGATCTGTATAAGTGATTTGTATTTCCTTCTTTATACCTTCTGTATTTTATATTTATTAAGTTTCTAAAATTAGCATTCATTTCTTCAGAATCAGAAAAATATATTGTTCCATGACTTACTCACAAAAAAGGATACTCTGGTTAAGCTATATGCTCTCTGTGTCTGTCTTTTTCAATTTGGGTCTAAGGATCTTGTTGTACTTTCAACGATTGTTGAGAATCTAAACAACTTTTGTCTATGTGAGTTCTATATCCATTAGTATTTCCAAATTAGAAGTTTAAACAGAAAATTTTAAATTTACTCATTACCTTATTTTAAAATAATATATGCATTGCATGTAAACATAACATTTTAAATTAAAAAGTTGTAGTTTCAAACAATATATAGTGAAAAGAGTGTGGTATTCTTACAAATCTCTTTAATGTCTTCCTTAATGGGCAGCTGGAATCTCTTGGCAGCTTCTGTATTCGACCTATTGCAATATATTGTTTTTGCTGAAGTATATGAAGAAAACCAGCCTCAGTCAGATACACTGTAGAAAAGGCATGAGCATTTTAATAGCCTTTACAGATAATAGTGGACATTCTTCTTTCCTACTGCACCCAGACTTGACAAGAAGTAGTTACTTAAAGTGCCATCTCAATGTCCTTTTTGTACTTTGTTACATGAAAATCCACCAGTCTCATCATATACTTTGAATGGAGCTTTCATCCATGCGTTATGCTTTGACCATTTTGAAAATATTGTTTCATGGAGTCGTGAAGATCTTCTCGACATTGACATATTTTATTCTACTATTCAAAAATATCACATTTGTTAATAACATGAATCATTAAGAATTAGAAACCTGTGACGCTCATGCAGTTGATACAAGTTTTCCCAAATTCCAAGTTTCCCATGAAAGCTTGAATTTTATCACTGGCAACAAACATTGTAAGTTGTTTCTGTTTTACAAGCTCACTTCATTCATTTGAGAAAAAATGAAATCTACCAAATACACAAGTATGAATAACCATAATTTCTCAATCACGTTTTCAAGCTCTTTCAAGTAAAAATGGTGTTCCATGAAAAAATAGCTAGTTCAGCTCAAAATTCAATTGTAAAATTGCTTTTTCTTGGGAAAAATCACATATGGATTTTAAATAAAATTTAATTCTCTTTACTGCTTTATCAAAGATATTCTTAAGTAAAATTGACTTTTGTCTTTTCTCTTCTTGTTGGATTTTTGTTTTGTTTTGTTTTACTGTGATTTTATTTCAGGGTATATCCCTCCTGATCATGCCTATCCAAAAATATATACCTTGTGGTTTTTACTTGCATTTCTCTAATGATTAGTGATGATGAGCATTTTTTTCCACATACTTTTGGCCACATGTATGTCTTCTTTTGAGAAGTGTCCATTCACGTCCTTTGCCCATTTTTTAAAATGGGATTGTTTGCTTTTTTGATTTAAATTCTTATAGATTCTGGATATTAGACCTTTGTCAGATGCATAGTTTGTTAATGTTTTCTCTCATTCTGTTGGTTGGTTGTCTCCTCTGTTGGTAGTTTCTTTTGCTGTGCAGAAGCTCTTTAGTTTAATTGAGTCCTGCTTTTTTTGTTTATGTTTTTGTTGAATTTGCTTTTGGAGGCTTCATCATGAAAACTTTGTCAAGGCCTATGTCTGTAATGGTATTTCTTAGATTTTCTTCTAAGGTTTTTACCATTTTGGGTCTTATATTTAAGTCTTTAATCTTGCATATAGTGAAAGGAAAAGGTCAAGTTTCATTCTTCTGCATATGGCTAGCTAGCTATCCCAGCACCGTTTATTGAATAGGAGTCCTTTCCCCATTGCTTGTTATTGTTGGCTTTGTTGAAGATGAGATGGTTGTATGTGTGCAGCTTCATTTGTCTATTTGTCTATTGGTCTGTTGTCTATTTGTCTATTATTTTGCCAGTACCATTCTGTTTTGGTTACTGTACCTTTGTAGTATAGTTTAAAGTCTAGTATGTAATAAGATACCATCTCATACCAGTCAGTATGGCAATTACTAAAGTTAAAACAGTAACAGATGTTGGCGAGGTTGTGGAGAAAAGGGAATGCTGATACACTGTTGGTGGGAATGTAAATTAGTTCAGCCACTATGCAAAGCAGTTTGGAGATTTCTCAAAGAACTTAAAACAGAAGTTTTCAACTCAGCAATCCCATTATTGGGTATATACCCAAAAGAATATAAATCAGTCTACCAGAAGGACACATGCATTTGTAGGTTTATTGCAGCACTATTCACAATAGCAAAGACATGGAATCAACCTAGATGCCCATCAAAAGTGGACTTAATAATGAAAATATGATACATACATACCATGGAATAGTATGCAGCCATAAAAAGAATGAAATCACATCCTTTGCAGCAACATTGATGCAGCTGGAGGCCACTAAACTAAGTGAATTAATGCAAGAACAGAAAACCAAATACTGCATGTTGTCACTTATAAGTGGGAGCTAAACATTGGGTACACATGGACACAAAGAGAGGAACAATAGAAACCAGGGCCTACTTGAGTGGGGAAGGTGGGAGGGGGGTAAGGGTTGAAAAACTATCTGTTTGGTACTATGTTCACTACTTGGGTGATGAAATCATTTGTACACCAAACCCCAGTGACATGCAATTTACCTGTAACAAACCTGTACATGTACCTGCTGAACCTAAAATAAAAGTTGAAAAAGAAAAAAAAGATCTACTTCCCACCCATAACTACCTCTTTTTCATGCCATGTCATAGCATTACTTTGCCATATTACAAATTTATTTGTTTATCCTCTGCCATCCAAACTAGAATAAAAGCTCTATCAGGGCAAGGATCAGATCTTTTTTACTCATCATAGTATTCCCAGAGCCTTAAACAGTGCCTGACATGAGGAATGTAAATATATTTTAGATGAATGCATTTATTAAGTAGATGAATAGAAGATGAAGTACCTCTTCAGCCAGGGATAGACTAAAGATATACAGTCTTCAACTAAAAGCCCCGCTCATCTTGCATTCGGTGGCTTGTACTGGTCTCAATTCCTTGGTATTGATATCATACTGTAGTTACACAGGTTGTTAACAATGGAGAAGACTGGGTGAAGATGCTTGCATCCTCCCTGTACATTTCTTGACAACTGCCTGTGAATCAATATTCATTTCAAAATTAAAGACTAAAAAGTATTAATAATATTCTGTCACTAGCTAATCAGTTCTGTCCAACAGAAGTATAACATGAGCCACACATGCGAGACACATATATAATTCTCTAGTAGCCCTTTAATATATCAATAATGTTATTTCAACATGTAATGAATATAAAAATATTAGGTAGTTTACACTTTTTTGAAAATTGACTGTGTACATTATACTTACAATACATCTTAATTTAGCTAGCAACATTTTAAGTGATCAGTAGCCACATGTGTCTGCTATTTGTATAGTTTTATACCATAATGTTGGTGGTCAGTATATAGGATTTTATGGCATTATTTCTTGGACTCTGAATATGTTATATGCATTCTATTGCATGTATATGATAATTATGGGACAAGGATACATACAAGGGAAACACCTAAATGCTGATGGTCCCACTTACAAATAAAAATGTTCTTTTTGTCTGAACAAAAAAACCGCTTCTTTTTCTCCATTAATACAGAAACAAAACCTGAAGAGATTCCCGAATCCCAGACTAATAATGAAAATAATCATATCCACACCTCATCCAAATGCCGAGAATCACAAGGGCCCAAAAAAGAAGACACTGTGGTGGCAGAAGGTAAGCTTAGAGGTGGAGATGATCCCCACAGGACAGACCCGTTGTGGACCGACTGAGCCTCCCTCTCCTTCAGCTGTGTTTCTGAAGCAATTTCGTTTGTAGCCCCTTCTTAGTCTTTGTTACTTTCCTTCAAAGAAATATCGCAGCAGAAAAATACACAGATCTGGCTGGTTCACTCATCTATTCACCAATTATTTGAATTGATACATATACTTTATATATATATATATATATATATATATATATATATATATATAAAAAGATTATCGGTTTAACATTTGAGTTCGTTACATAAAGGGGAAACCAGAGTATAGGCATATAATCTTTCCTTTAGCTATTGCAAAGCTGCCAATTTGGCAACATTATTGAATTTGGGAAAGAAGAGTACAGTTGCCAAATACAACTATGCAAATTAGATTGAGTACAGGACCCTCGACACATGAGTCAGCTTTGTTAAGCTGTGCTTTGTTGTTTAGCTGTACTTTCAGCAAAATGTATTATTTGCCTCCGTGGTGTGTTATGCCAGATGATATTACTTGTTATATTGTTAAATTGCCATTAGAATTAGTGCCAGACAGAGAAAAGATAAGCATTTGCCTGGGATGAATGCTTTGCCCTTATCTGACTAAGAATGCTGCAAATAGAAAGACTGGGCAGAGCACAAGATGGCTTTGCCAAATATAGGTATGATACATGAAAAATATTCATATAATTTCCCTAGGCCTGAAACATTTAAAAACATGTACTTTAAAGAGTCAATTATCATATTTTCTGCTTCAAAAGGCTTACCTGTCTTAGTGGTTCTGAATGTGTGTTTAAGCAAAAAATAGCAGCCCAATGTTATTCTGCCTCTAAGTAGCTGAGTAAGATCTTTCATGTGTGTGTGTGTGTGTGCGCGCGTGTGCGCACGCATGAGCATGAGTGTTTATCTGTTTGCTTGTTTGTATATCTTTCCATGAAGGAAATAAAAGTTTGTTTGTTTTTTTCAATTTTCCCAACATATTAGCCATACTCCAGTTCCTGGACCTGCACCAAAAGGTGGTAGAGGGTGTGGGGGTGTAGATGGGAGTAGTATTGAAAAAAATAGAGAAAGAGAGAAGGGGATGGGAATTATCTGAAGGTTCCATCTAAGATTATTCTAATTTTGCTTTTTAGAAGCCTCTTGACCATATTATTGCATGTAAACTCAGGACAGGTGTTTGAACCCTGCCATCTGAATAGCTCTTCGTATTCAGCTGCCATCTACAGAGAATGGCAGGAGTGGTACTAATCTCTCTCTTAATCTCATATGGCTATCTTTGTGAATCTCAGTGGCCCGCTTAAATTAACTACATTACGCAGTCTACAGTGCCTAACTGTTTTATTAAGGAACATTTTTTGTGTGATGGTTTATTAATAAATTAAGAATGAGACAGGGACAAGACTCTCTGGAAAAGTTTAGATTGAAGAGAGGGGAGCATCAAAGAGGCCATTTTATTAGGACATACAAGTTAAAAATAGAAAGATGTGTTATCCGAATCCTCCTCTGGGGATCACAGCAGATTTGTTTCCTTATCTTCTAAGCTTTGTACAAATCTGAAGAGTATCGTTTTGAAGACAAATAATGAGGCATCTCCTGCTTTTCTTTGGAAATTATTACCAGCTATGAAACACCTAATTATTGGTAACTTTACATACATTTTGTTTTATTCTGTTATTGCCATGGCACTTTAGTTTCTCTTTTCCCTCTGTGTTTTTAAGCTTTTAACATTTGCTGATAAAGTGACTGACTGTTTCTGTCTTCAGCACTTTGCCTTCACTAAGCACTACCACAGCACTTAGGATGATTGAGCTGTTGGAACCGAGCATGACTACTAGATTCAGATTATAAATTTACCACATTACAGCTTTTACCAAAAATTGCATGGATACAGTCAGGATGCCAGAAAATTGTGATGGGGGAAGAAGAGAGTAAAATATACATCCCTCCTATTTTACTGTCACCAGGGTTTTTGATATCAAGAGCCATCTAAGCCCTCTTTTAAAATTCATATCTGCTAATGTCACTCTTCTACTCATGAAATTTAATGAATTCTCATTGTCAGTTGGAGAATCAGGATAGTGTGACATAAGAGCATAGAACCCAGAAGTCCAACAGACTGAGTTTAAATCTGACTCCCTGTTGACAGACTTTGTGGCCTCAGGTAAGACAACTAACTTCTCTGTGTGTTTCAGTGTCCTCATCAGTAACATGGCCCTAGTGGTACTGGCCATAGTTATGGTTATCATACAGAATAAGTGAATTACTGTCAGTAAAGAGCACAGAACAATTTCAGGCATACTATGTGGGCTATATATGTGTTATTTATTATTGGTTTAGAAAATGTTATTTAAGATTCAAAGCCCTCTAAGCCTTGACTCTATCCAATATTTCCAACCTTATATTGGGTTTTCCTCTCTTGCCCATGCTTACCCTCACCACACTAACTCATCCATCCCGGGATTAGTCTAATATCTCCTTGCTCATTTACTTGCAGTTTCTTCCAGTTGGATGGTTTGTCTTCACCTGTTAAAACCAGCTCAAGTTTTAAGCAGTAGCTGAGGTGCCTTTTTTTTTTTTTCCAGAATGTTCACAACACAAAGAAATGATAAATGTTTGAGGTGATGAACATGGTCACTACCCAGATTTGATCATTATACATTGTATACATGTATTGAAATATAACTCTGGGCTGGACACAGTGGTTCACGCCTATAATCCCAGAACTTTGAGAGGCCGAGGCGGGAGGATCACCTGTTTACAGGAGTTTGAGACCAGACTGGTCAACATGGTGAGACCCTGTCTCTACTAAAAATACAAAAAATAGCCAGGCTTGGTGGCATGCACCTGTAGTCCCAGCTACTCAGGGGGGCTGAGGCAGGAAAGTCGCTTGAACCCGGGAGGCAGAGGTTGCAGTGAGCCGAGATCGCACCACTGCACTGCAGCCTGGGCAACAGAGCAAGACTCTGCTCCCCTCCCTCCAAAAAAGAAATATCACTCTGTACCCTGTAAATAGGTACCATTATTACATGTCAACTAAAAATTAGAAAACAAAAGCTTTCCTCAACCCCTTTCTTCTCAACCAGAATGAATATTTTCCTCTTTGGGTTCCAAGTATACTGAGTGAGTGCCTTCATTGTAGCACTTCTGGTCTTCGTAATTCATTGTATGATAACTTTCTGTTTCCAAAGGTCAGTCGTTTTCAACCAGGAGAATTCTGCTCCCCAGGTAGGGTGACTAAAACACATCCTGGTTTTTCCCAGAACTCTCCCAGTTTTGAAACTGAAAATCTTGTGTCCCAGGAATTCCCTCAGCCCCAGACAAATTGGGATGCTTGGTCACTCTACTTCCAGAAGACATTTGCAGTGTCTGGAGACATTTTGCTGCCACAGCTTGGGAGCAGGGGAGCACCACTGGCATCTCGTGTGTAGAGATACATCTTATAATATCCAACACCACCCCACAGCAAAGATTAGCTAGCTCAAAACATCAGTAATGCTGAGGATGAGAAACCCTGGCAGAGGCTTTTACTGATCTTTGTAACATTTAGATGACAGCCTGTTGGAATGACTTAATGAATACAATTAGATTTCCTCTCCCAACGAATATTAAATAAATATTTATCTTCTGATGTTTATTTAGCATGTTATAAGGCTCCTTCTGTGTAATTATAAAGAGATGATATCTGGTCCTGTGCCCTTTATGAATTTTCAGTATGGTTGGGATACAAGAGTAATATTTGGGGGAAAATTAGAGAACAATTCCAGGCAACACGCAATTAAGTGTGAGGCAGTTAGAACAAACAGTGTGTATTTAAAAATTCAGATATGGGAGAGAATGCTAAAGGAGATAAAGAATGCTATTGTCCTAAGTTACATGTTTAGCCCCTCTAACTCAAAAATCATATCATACTGTTTCAAATCCCATTTGCAAAGGGCTTAGTTGTCCAGTTTATATAAACTCAGATTTGTAGAAATGCCAGGGAAAGAGTCTTGTTTGCTCTGTCAGAGCTCAATTTTGCATCACACATTCTCAACTGTTCCCTTCTTCTCTAAATTGGTTAATTGGCCCCAAATCTTCCAGACAAGACACAGAGTTATCTTTAACTCCTAGTTTTCCCTTTACCAGCCTGTCCTCTTGCTTATCCATTCTTTCTCTCCAGTGTCTGTTTTTTCTCTCTCCTCCTCTATACTTCATTCCACAGATATATCTTCAGTTTTATTTAATACACTCCTTACGGGGGTCTACTCCTTCACCCCTATCTCTTTTCCCTCCAAGACAATATTTTCTATGCGCAACATAGGCCTCCCCACATCAAAATGTCTTTCTCTAAAGTATCCACTTTCTCTAAAGTCTCCCTGATATGGTTTGTCTGTGTCCCCACCCAAATCTCATCTTGAATTGTAACTCCCACAATTCCCACGTATCATGGGAGGGATCCAGTGGGAAGTGATTGAACTTTGGGGTTGGTCTTTCCTGCACTATTCTTGTGATAGTGAATGAGTCTCAAGAGATCTGATGGTTTTAAAAATGGGATTTTCCCTGTACAAGCTGTCTTTGCCTGCTGCCCTCCATGTAAGATGTGACTTGCTCTTTCTTGTCTTCCACCATGATTGTGAGGCCTCCCCAGCCACGTGGAACTGTGAGTCCAATTAAACCTCTTTGTTTTGTAAATTGCCCAGTCTTGGGTATGTCTTTATTAGTAGTATGAAAATGGACTAGTACATTCCCATTGATCCCACTCCAAATCATATACTTTATCTTTTTTTCAAACTTCCTTATCTAGAAGGAATAGTTCCTTTCTCAACTTTTATAATACTTCTCACTTCTTTATTTAATACCTTTTGTATGTAATATAATATTTGTGTTCATCTTATACAGATCCTTTGGTAAAAATTCTGTATCTTTTATGATCCCAACACCACTGTTACCATAGGGATTTAGGGTATTAGACCAACGATAACTATTATTGAGTGAATGATGAAGACCTGGTGAAATGAGTCCCCTTCTTTCCATTTCCCTTTTCCAGAGACCCTTGGATTCCAGGAGTTATTACAACTGCTGAGAAAAAAAAAAAAGACCTGCCCCTGCCCCTCTTCTAAAAGAAATGTATTAATAGAAATTTTATCCAGGTTCACCAACTATACAAAAGGATGATGAATGCACATTTTTTGGGTCCTAACAGTGGGAAAATATGACTTCTTGCTTCCAGCCAATGCTTTCTTCTGGCTACTTTAGCTTCCTCTTCCAGTTTTCTTGCTACCACCTTTGTGTTTGCAGGACAGCCATTGCTGCTGACCTCAATATTGCTTTCTCCAAATTATGCACCAATCTTTGTCTACATCAATTTTCTTTATGGAATCCATGCATCAAATGTTGGAAATGAAAAAGTGAAGTGTAAGAAAGAGGCTATATATGCACATGTGACCATGAACATCTACTTCAAAGATTTCTTATCTCTACCACCTTAGAGATACATTGACTGTATATGGTGTTTTTTTGTAAATATAAAATATAAATAGCTGTCACTTTACCTTCTGTTGATACAAATGTATAAGAATGACAGGGATAGGGAAGGACAGAGATAGCTTCATCTGAAAGCAAAGGAGCTGAGAACTAGAAATTGTCTCAGGTTCTCAGGAAAGCAAAACTATGTTTGGAAATTATTAATAAATAACATGTCCATGTCATATAATTTAAAAAATGAATATTTTCTACTTTAAAACATGGATAAAATATAGTAGTTGTTCCAGAAGAAAACTTTAAAAAATAAGCAGGAATAGCAGCATGCCCACTGAATAAGATGAAGAGCCTGGTATAGTGGTATGCACCTGTATTTCCAACTATTCAGGAGGCTGAGGTGGAAGGATTGCATGAGCCTAAGAGTTTGAAGCTGCAGGGAGCTATGAAAATATCCACTGCACTCTAACCTGGGCAATGTAATAAAACCCTAGTCTCAAAAAAAAAAAATTTAAAAAGAATGAAGAGTTCCATTTCTATTTTCAATCAAGATCCAATATCATAATTAACAATGGAGTATTAGAGGAATTCATATTCAAATGAGGAAAAACACATAAGTCATTCTTACCATAATTTTATAACATATATTTTGGAATCATAAGAAATATAACATATATAAAACCAAATGACCAGGCATGGTGGCCATTCCTGTAATCCCAGCACTTTGGGAGGCCGAAGTGGGCAGATCACCTGAGGTCAGGAGTTTGATACCAGCCTGGCCAATATGGTGAAACCCCATCTCTATTAAAAATACAAAAAAAAAAAAAATTGCTGGATGTGGTGGCATGCGCCTATAGTCCCAGTTACTCAGGAGGCTGAGACTGGAGAAGTGCTTGAACCCGGGAGGTGGAGGGTGCAGTGAGCCAAGATGATGCCACTGCACTCCAACCTGGTTGACAGAGAGAGACTCCATCTCAAAAAAAATAAAAATAAAACAAATTAAGAGGACAATGTTGGAAGTTGTTTGCAGATGACATACTTTGTTAAGGATAACTTAAAAGATTCGACCATGAACTACCATGATTTATAAATATTTTGAATAACTCACTCAAATATAATGTCAGTCCAAAAAATTGTATAGGGCAATGGTATATAGTTAGAAAAAAGTAAAGAAATGTACAATAGAGACCAAAGGATATATTGCCTTGAAAAAAGTCTTAACCAGTGTTATGTTGAACCTATATAAAAATAAACTATATTTTATTAAATAGTATAAAGAGAAGACTTGAATACATAGAAATATAATATATTTCTAATTAGATTGACTATTATTGCAAATACCTCAGTTATTCTCAAAAAATGGGATTAATGCAATTCCAATCATTCTTTGCAATGTTGAATAGCATAAGATGGATTCCAAAGTTCATCAGAAAATATAGGCTAATGATACAAAGCCAATTTTCTAAAATAAATAGATTTTGTGGTAGTGGAAATGAGTAGCCCTATCAGGGAATTAATATTTATGTCACGTTCTTAAGATAATGTGATTCTGTTACAAGCATATATGGGCACATTAGTGGAAATAGCCCCAATTAGGTAGATATAGATATCATATATAGGTAAGTAGATAGAGATATTAGATATAGAAATGAAATATATAACAAAAGAGAAAATAAAAGTAAATATAAAGGAAAACAGTTTATAAAAGGTTTAGTCAATTCAACTATTTAGAACAGTTATCAGTCTAGATTCACATTTTATAAAATATAACAAAGGAAGTTCCAGATGGATTAATGAGTTAAATTAGGTTTACTAAAACACATCCATTTCTACAGTATCACAAATCAATAAAATGCAGATTACTTAAGATACAATGTCCTACTACAGACATTTTCCTTTTTATTTTTCTCTAATTTGTATGCCTCCTCATTTGTCATGTATTGCTTATTGAAAAGAAATAATATTTTTCACATAAAGGAACAACTTCTCTAGACAAGACAGAAGCGTTAGTATTTAATTATGGCATATACTTCCCTAACATGTGGGCAGGACTACCGTACCTTATTGACAAATGAGAAACCAAGATGGTTGATTCTTGTTGTTGATTGATCAGTTGTTCAAGATCCGCTTCAGATCCTGTTTAGACTCAAAGGTCCAGGCAATATATTAGGCTTTCTCTACTGAGTCCAGATCACCCAACACTGAATGTTACACATGGAACTAGGCTCAAAAAATATGAACAGGGTATGGAGAGGTAGAGAGAGAGAGGGGAGATTCATTGTTAATATTCTTATTGCAAAAGAAGCCAGTGACTAGTACCCACACAAATTTTTAAAGTCATAGGCACAGTGCATATTTGCTGCTCAACAGAGTTTTGGAAGTTGGAAGAGGCTAAGGGTAGCTGGAAAAGCTGTAGCTGACTGTGGGTGGACCTGAAAGAACCCAGAACCAGTGAGTCTTCCTTTCTGTAGAGAAGAGATAAATGTTCCCCGTATTGTATCCCATTTTCCCTAAAACTTGGTCAAATCCACCAGTGGGATTCTAAGAGGCATCGAGGAACAGTTTAAAATCCCATCTTTTCATTTTAATGGGGACTCATCAACAAGGCAGAGGTGGAAAGGAGGCATGCCAATTCATATATTTTGATACTCACTATTCTTCCTTCCCTAAAACCCAAACATTCAGCCGAATGCCTTAGGACACGTATCTGCTATAAATTCATTTTTTATCTAATTTGTCTGAGATCTAAGCTTCCTGTGGAGGTCCAAGATCAAAGGATTTGATTCCTTCTGATGTCGGCACTGACACATAATGTGTGCTGACTTAGTTCTGTCTATAACCTCACAGTGGGAGGCGGCCAGCCTCTCTGGGCACCTTTGCACAGTGAACTTTCATTTCGGCTGGGGAGTCTGTCAGGTATGTTGCTGATTGGAGCTGCCATGTAAATAATTCATGGTAGATTTTTAAATGTTTTGGGGTCTGCAAAGGAAAGCTATGCTTGTGTTAGTCTTTCATGAATAGATGCGGACTTAAAGAACAAGGGGGAAAAGATTTCCAATGAAGGTCCTCAAAAACAAGATAACAGTATCTTCAATGGATTGAAAATAGGCAACTTGCAGTGTTTGATTCCTCTTATATGAAGTGCTGTTGGTTTTACCAAGGGATTAAAATTCAAAGCCTTTCTTGCCCTTTTAAAGTTTGCCTCTACCTGACAATTTATTATTCTTGTTCTTTGGTTATTTCTGATCCTCATAAACTATGTCTTTTCCACCTGGTGGGAGAAAACTAATTATGGAGATGATGCCCAGCTCAGTGCTTGGCAGAGGACTGGGCATAATGAGGGAGCAAGGTTGACGGCACACAAACATTTCTTCCTTGAAGGAACTCAAATTCCTAAGAGGAAGATGAGACTGTCACATAAGGAAAAGGTGACCAATAATAGAAGAAACTGTGCAGGTCAAATGAGAAACTCCAGACAAGTATTGAGGGATAAATCAATGTAGTTTGAGCTGTCAAGAAACACTTCTGGGAGGAGCTGAAGGTCCCATAGGAAAACTGGGAAGTTTTTTAACCTGAAAGTTCTTATACCTCAAAGCAAGAGAATCATCCCATAGTTTGATGGCTGTAGAAGACACATGCTAGACAAACAGACTGTGGAACAGGAGAGAGAAAATATGAATAACATGGGCTTATCATAATGTTAATAGATGTGTCATGGAAATAATAGGAACAACATGATTATCTTATTTTACTGCTCTAAATCAAAAGCATTATATATGTGTGTGTGTGTGTGTGTGTGTGTGTGTATATATATATATATATATATAATGTTATTACTTTCTCTCATCCTTACCTCATTTTCCAGATTAAATTGAAGTGGGAAATTGATATTCTTTACCCTAATACTGTCTCTTACAGTATGAATCAGACAGGATTACTATCTCCTAACACAAACCAAGATAGCTCTCAACGAACTCAGGAGAAAAATAACAAAAAGCTTAATAAGTTAGGCATCTTCATTGCATACAAAGGAGTGGTTAATGTATTTGGTGGTGAGCTGTGAGAAAAGCAGGGATGGTAAATGTGGTAAACGTAGATGACAGTATTACCACCTACCCCCCAGGGTTTAGGACAGGTTCATCCTTTTTTCACTGTAAGGCATATGAACAGTGACCTTTGCATGCATGATATACTCCCATGCATGTATCCCACTGAACATTCTTAACTTTCCATTGCAGTCTTTATCTTTACACAGTATTATGTGGTGCCTAGATATCTGTTTATGTATATTGTACTCTTCTGAGTTGATGTTTAGTTCTGTTTAATAGAAAAATAAAATACAAATAAAATGTTGAGAGGAAATCAACTAAAACAACATTGCTAAAATAAATATATTTTAGTAAATTGTGAAGCATCACCTGAGAATAAATTAAAATTATACAACTAAAGCCCAGAGAGGCTGAAAAGATGAAAGTCATGAAGCCAGATAGCAGAAGGGGAACTTGAGCCTAATTTTGTGACTTGAGTCTAATGTGCCATCTCTCCTTCTACTGTTATGCAACCATACATGTACACACTCATATAAATAGATGTTTATGTGTTTATTTCTACAAATATTTATAGTCATGTTTTTATAAAACTAAAGATATTTAAATTATGAATTTGGCATAAAAGCCTAAGTGTTAGATAAGACTGATTTTTATAGTTCATATATCTTAACACAGGTGTGAGTTGGACCACTGGTAAGGCCTGACCATGGTCTGGTTTTTGCGTTGAAGCCTAGCCCTTACAATGAAAAATCCTCGTTCAGTTATCGATATCATATAAGTGTTTTTTGAGGAAGAAGTATTCCCAAATTTTTATTACATATTTGGAGTATCTAATAAAAGATATTTGGAAATCAAAGAGCTGATGTAATTCAATCTTTGATTTGACAGTATCTTGTCAGAAATGCTAACTATGCAAAATGTGTAATTAACTGGTTGAAAACTAAATCCATTTATTCCCCTATTTCTTTTCTCCCCAGATATGAGAATGAAGGTCATGCTGGGCAAGCTGAACCAGTGCCCCCACCAGTTGATGAATGGAGTGTCCAGAAGGAAAGTTAACCGCCACATTATCCGAGAGGAAGAGGCTGCTGTGCCTGCTCCTGGTACTACCGGCATCACATCCCATGGGCACACCTGTGCTCCAGGTGCTCCTGCCCAGCAGGTGTACCTGCAAGAGACTGGGAACTGGAAGGAGGGCCAAGAGCAGTTGCTCAGATACCAGCTGGCAGGCCAAGATCAGCTGCTGCTGCTATCCAGGCCTCAGACAAGAGAGGCAGCAGTTGCCAGGGCAAAGTTGGCTGAGTAAGCAAAGTGGCAGGTTGGGGCTTTCCCAAGAGAAGAAAGCCTCCTGTGGGGCCACTGAGGCGTTCTGCCTTCATTCAGTACACCTGAAAGCTATTCAGGAGCAACTGTGATCAGGGAAGGTGTGGGCATTTGGTCTGAAAGGCAGAATCTTCCAAATACTTCTGGATAATAAGCAGGGGAAGTGAGGACTGTCCTGCTGGGACAACTAAGAAGAGAGAATATGGACTCCGAATCCCTGTTTCAACTTTAAAATGGAAAACAGTAATATAAATGCTTATAGACTGAAAAATGTCTGATACATCTTTTGCAGCTATCACGATCCTAGTACATTGCCAGACAAATGATGGCACTTGTTAATTATTTACCAGTTTTTAACTTAAGCCTGATTTCAACAACTTAATAATGGCATAATATTGACTTATACCAGCAGGGGTTATTATTAAGCATTCTCTGGATTGACCACCCACAATGCTTTCAGCTTCTCTTATAGAAGGGATCATGAAAAGGTCTGGTCAGCTACAGTTAATTCCACACTGTTGGAGAAAAGCATTTCTTTATCCTGTAGTAACATTTGAAGGGACAGTTCAACACCCTGCTCTGTGATCTGTCAGAGCTTACCTTCCAACCACAAGGCAACTTCCTGGCTTTTTACAAGTGGATTTTATTTCATGGTTTAAATTCAATCATTATTGAGAGCCTACAGTAGTGTGAGCATATCAAATTTGCACTTCATGAGTATTTACACATGAAAATTGATATTCTCATGGGCTTTGCTGAGAGTTTAGTTAAGGACAAAGATGTAAAAATACCAAATTTGGGAAAGGAAATTGTCTATGGACCACTGTTGTGTTTTTCAGTGATTCTCTCCGTTAGTAGCTGGGTCACATTTACAACTGGAAAAGAACTACATTGGGAGATCAGAGATAGCCAAGTGGCCAGGTGGATGATCAGCTAACTCCTTTATCAGATAACTGCTTTTTGGAGAAGATGATGCATAAAACTGTGATACGAAGGAGAGGAGGGATTATGTCATATGCAACTGCTCTAGGCTGTGCTGGGGGTTTAAATGGAGATCATAATGAAGGCTTACCTGGTATTGATACATTTGGTAAGGGTGTTAGAGGCAGTTTCACCAAATTCACACATTTGTATAGGGCCCATTTCTTTTCAAACTGAAGAATACTTTAAACAGCCTGACTGTGTCCTTGGCTCTGGATCCAGAAGACCTTATGCTCCAAGCATGTAAAGAAAAGATGGAAGGAATGAGGAGAGCCTCCAAAAAGAGATTGCTCTCAGATTTTCCTGAAAATCCTGAAAACCAGGATTTTCCAATCTCTACAACGTTAATGGGTTGTTGTGTGGTTGAGTTGGAACAGAGAAAGGAAACACACTCTTTCATTGCTGAAATCTAAATTATGATGCCCTGGAATTAGTATTATGGGAAGTACTGGCAGAAAGTCGTTATGTCTGCAGGGCATCAAGGGGGAGGTGTGTCTCACCCTACTACCAATTGGCAGAAATGTTTTAACCTCTTCTTTAGGCATCTGGTGAGTATTTCAGATCTTCAGGCTGTCCCTGAAAGGAGGTAGGTAGCTTTGTCTGTGGTCACTGTGTTGGATCTGGAAGAAAATATGAGTAGACGTTAAGGCCAGTGCTCCCCAAGAGATTTCAGTCCAGGCTATCTGTGTTCAGGGAAGGATTTGCAAGAAATTGGTTTATAGAAGTTTACTCTGGAGGCACAAGCTGGCTGCCTGCTGAGTAAATCCTCTTTGTAGATGATGTATTTTGCTTGGGCACCAACAGAATTAAAAACAAAAAACAAAAAATAACTCGAATGACTTAGGCAGAACATGCCTTCCCTAGTTTAATTAGTCCCTGTTATAACCAGTTATTTATCTTTCTTGTAGGTTCTTGGTCTGTGAAATCATTTGCCTTTGCAATCTCTACTTTAGTACACTCGCTGGATCCTCAAACAGCTGTAAGCTTTTTGGACAAAAACATTTCAGAAGTGAAGACTTTTGAGGATTATAAAATGGTGGCAGTCTTAGTCCTTGCCCTACCTCAGTTTACCTGCACATTCTTTCTTTCTTTCATTTCTGCAGATTCTTTCACCACTTTTTAAATATTTTTTTCCAGGTATTTTTCCTGAGCTCTATACCATGCATAAATAGCTGCCTAGTGAGATTATCCAGTAGGTTATCCTATAGCTACTATGAAGTTAACACAGCACTAAAACCTGCTCCTCCTTGTGTTTTTTTCCCAATTCAGTGAATGACATCACTGCACTCAGACCAGAAATCTAGAAGTCAGTCATGACTCTTCATTCTATTTCACCCTTCGCAAAGAGCCGCCAGCTCTGTTATTTCTGTCCCTTGTTTACCCTTCTCCCAATTTTTATTATCTTCTTATTTATCCCCTATGCATCACAAGACGCATCTTTCTAGGAGGCATGTTTTATCCTATCCCTCTGTTTAGGAATAACCATAATTATCTTACTAATTCCATCCCAGAAAATCCTGTGATCCCTGAGGCCAGAATTGACTCTTTGGGCCTAAATAGCAGCTATAAACATCTTCAGTAACTTGCCAGGCTCTAGCATGTGGCATGGAATTTTGGCATCTAGCTAAAATCCCTCAACCCATAGTTAAGCTAGTCCTCTTTCTCTTAAAAAAAAAAAAAATCAGAGAATTGGGGAAACACTGAAAGCAAAGAGAGAGTAGCTCTACATTCATTCATGTCTGGAGATGAGCCAATTTGAGCACCACTGTAGGCCAACCCTAAATTTATTAAGATCATTAACATGGGTCACCCAGCAAATACTTCCCAGCAGCGACAATCTACACCCTTTATCTAAATAAATATTGAGATGTACTTTATTCCTGTGTTAGTTCAAAGAATCTCCTCTTGCCTCCCATTGCTGATTTTCTGTGTTGATGGACTCCTTTCTCTCAAGAGATTGGACAAGCTAAAAGTCTAGAGAGTTCAAAAGTGTTTGAAAGTACATTTTAACTGTTCTCACCACAAAAAATGCTATGTATGTGAGGTGATACATATGTTAATTAATTCAATTGATCCATTCCACAATGTATATATATTTCAAACTATCAAGTTGCATATGACAAATATACACAATTTTTATTTGTCAAATAAAAAATGTCTATAAATATTTGTGGATGTCAAAATTGAGGAAGAAGTATATGTGGAGCTACGGTTGTTTTGGCCATCTCTCCATGCTTTTTGTTTGGGGAGGGGGACTTTTCTGGGGGCGCAGGGACTGTGTTCAGGGAAAGTACCTGACCAACAGAACTTCATGTCTCTTCCAGAGTGAGAGACTCAGCTTATCTGATCAAGGTGGACTTGCCCTTCAATGGACTTGCTCTTGGTACTGCCCAATGAGGCCACCGAGGACCAAGATTTGAGCTCTCTCAGGGCCCACCCCTTTCAACAATTTAGTTGAATGACTCCCTTCCATCTATCAGTCTTACTCCAAATATGTGACATTACTATATATTGAAATGCATGCAAACTATATGCAAAAATGAGTATGAGGAAATCAAATGTAAATCATATGCAAATATTATTCAACCAAGGTTCTATAAAATTGTACATGTCAATAACAGTAAAGAATTTTAATTAATTCTGTCATTTAAAATTCATGCATTTATTCCGTATTTTGCTTTCACAACTTATAGTCAATGTCAATTTTGAAAAAAACTATAAACACAAAGAATTAAACACTATTGAGTACAGAACTGTTGATTTCAACATACACTATAGCACTTTGACTAATGACAGATATATTTGAGAGAAAAGTCACTTTCTAGAGGTAATTTTTAAAGAGAAATAAAACATTTCTATAAACTTAAATGTGGATTAAGTGGCAGAATACAGAAATTTGGATGTTTACAAATATTCTTCTAGCATTTGTTCTTTTTATTTGGTGATTTCTTTGCTTGGAACAATTTAGAAAATTTATTTAATTCATTTTTAGGACTTTCTAGGTTTTACTGGGATTCAAAGAATTAATTGTCTATATGTTATCTCTTATCAGTCTCAAGATAATCTTATTTATTATCACTTTATGTTTTATTTCAAAATTAGTAGCTATAACAAGGTGAAGGAAATATCCACTCTTCTCTCCATTTTATAAATAAAAAACAGTCAGTTGCCATCACTTTGTTAGGGTCCAAGGCAAATTACAAAATTTGTTTGGACTATACTTTCCCTTTTAACATTTCCTCAAGTTAATGGTATGTCATTTAGTAGAATGATTCATGTAGAAAATTATTCAAGTTACGTGGTTATAGTAAAAATATAAAGCAAATCACAAAACAATCTGTACAGTATGGTTTTACTATAGTTTGCTTATGCATAGAACAATTATGAAAAGATAGTCAATATGATTTTATAAGTAATAGTTATCTCTGGGGAATGGAGTAGAAAATATGGGTTGATTTGCACTTCAAATCTTATATCCTTTTGTATTTCAATACTTTTATAAATACATTTACTATTAAAATAAATTTAAAAATATTTTCTCCAAGTTATGATTGACCAGAGATTGGCAGTCTCTTTAGATCTCAGCCAGGGATAGGACATACTTACAGAAAATGCTCTTAGTCCTTGCAGAAATGCTTATAGAAAATGCTGTTAGTCCTTGAAAAACTAAAATCGATGCAGAGGAGAAGAAAAAGAATCTGACAGTGGAAGATGAATGGACGGAGAAAAAGAGATCAAGGAGGAATAAAAGGAAAGGTAAGGGAAGTCTATAGGTGAGGAAGAGAAGATGCTATGGATAATAGTGGTTAGACTGTGACTGGATCTGCTTTACTACCACAGTGTCCCTGGGATATTATACAAGGCATGCCACCAAGGGTTCCATTTGGGTGAAGGGCCTATAAGGAAAAATCATATATGGTTATGGCCTCAATATCACTCCTAAAATCCAGATATAAAACAGTCTCCTTCTCATCACACTCTTATGGAGGAGACCCTGTGGAAGCAGATGCGTACCCCAAGTCAACATGATACCCACAGCACTGAGAGGTGCCCACCCAATAGCATGCCTCCCTCCTCCATGTTAGTGCCACCTTGTGTATTTCTTCCAGTCCAGCTCCATGAGAGCTTATTCTAAGCCTATACCATGTGATACTGATATTCAGTGCTGCATAACAGTTTGGTCAACAATGGACCACATGTACAATGGTAGTCACATAAGATTATACCGTATTTTTCCTGTATCTTTTCTATGATTAGATATGTTTAGATATAGGAATACATACCATCGTGTTACAATTGACTATAGTATTTGGTTCAGTAATATGCTGTACAGGTTCTTAGACTAGGAGCAATAGGCTATATCATATAGCCTCAGTGTATAGTAGGCTACACCATTTAGGTTTAAGTATGCTCTGTGATGTTTGCACAATGATGAAATCACCTAATGATGTATTTCTCAGAGTGTATCCCTGTCATTAAACAATGCATGTATGTATAACCCTGAACACAAAGGTCTGACTCTTGGTAGCAGCTATCACTATATACTTATTAGGGAGGTTCCAGAGATTAAGACTCCTGTAACAGAAACTGAAGTCAAGAGGCTGTGGGCTTTAATTTGCAAACAATGAATGTGCCCTGAGAAATAAGATTCTCCAAAATTTTTAAAAATTGTTGCATGAAGAATAATCTTAGGTGCTTATCTGTATTTTGGAGAACTCTAGAAGTGCTATAAATTTGGGCTATAATTCTAATAATACCAAATATCAAGAGTTTCTCCCACCTGTATATTTTTATTGTATTTTCAAGGATGTCACTGCTTCAATTATCCTCTTTTTCTGGTATCATTAATCTCTCCCTATCTACTGGTTTACTCCTGTGAGTATCCAACATGGTTAAAAAGCTCCCACTATTTAAAAAAAAAAAAAAAAAAAAAAAGAAAGGAAGAAAGAAAAAGAAAACATTCCTTGATTCAATAGGCTTCTTCGAATCTCTTCACAATTTTTCTACCTCCACGCCAGCAAATTTATTTGAAAGACTTTTGTTCACACATTTTATTACTTCCTTGGTTTTCATTCACTCTACCAGCTACTTCAGTGTGTCATGTGTCTGCTTTATCTCTCTGTCTCTGCCATATGAGGACACAGTGAGAAGCTGGCTGTTTGTGAACAAAGAAGAGGGCCCTCACCAGGAACCAAATCTGCTGGCACCTCCATCTTGAGCTTTCCAGCCTCGAGAGTTGTGAGAAATAAATATCTGTTATTTAAGCCACTCAGTCTATGGTAGATTGTTACAGTGGGCCAAAATGACTAAGACATTTTCTCATATCATCAATATTGCATATACTTTCCCCTATATTCTTGAAAGTATATATTGTAAAGGTTTGCAAGCTTGAAATGGTATCTTATTTTTTTAATGCATTAAATTTAATATAATTTTACACTCCTGCCTCAATGCAGTCTCACCCATCCAATTTTTTTTTTATTGGCTAGTGAGATTGGTAATATCAACCACAAATTATATTAATAGCCGTTTCAAGTTATTCTTTTAATATTTGTATTTTTTCTTTTAAAAATGATTTTAGTGTTTGCATTTTGTTTTATAACCAAATGTATAACAACTATTTGGATGTATCTTTATATTGAATTTACTCCTGTATTACTAGATAATCTTTTATTATCATGGCTTACCAATTTATGACTCATTAATCACAGTTATATCTTAATATGTTGAAGTACATCTTCTAGTAATTTTTTTCAAGTAAGTTATATGGGATATATTATTTCTGAACCCCTTTGTCATAAAAATGGCTTCATACATAGAAAATAACAGCTGATTATAAAATGTTTTAATCACAACCTTTATAAAATTCTGAAAACATCATTCTAGTATTTTCTATCTTTAGTGTTTTAGAAAAGGTGTCAGAAACCAATGTGAGCTGTTACTGTGTAGGAATAATTAGAAAATCATACTATATTTTTCCATTATTTTAATTTAAACATTTGGGTAATTCTTTCTACAGATTCAATTCTCTCCAAGTAATTATATTGCCCATCCTTCTTGTATACTAGGCAATAATAATTGCAAAAAGAGCAAAATAATATTTGTAATAAGAAAAGAAATATTCATCGGGAAAGAAAACAAGTATGATTTAAAAGAATAGGTAAGGTGTAAGTATATAGAGAAGAGGACCTTTCAGGTAGGAGGAAATATATAAGTGTGACTAGAAGAGTTACTGATTCCCAGATCATGGATTCATCAGTGATGAATTGCTGTAGAGTACAGGAAATAAAAGGCTGAATGAATAATTAATAACCATTTTAAACATGTGAAATTATATTAAAAAGATGGTAAGTGTGGTTTCAATTCAGAGTGGGCCAGACAGAAGAATACCTACTGTAACTGAAGAGATTAGGTATTTGGAAAAAATTCTACTTACTTGGAAAGAAGTGCAAGTGTTATGAATATTTCAGCATCCTACTCTCTTGATATTTTAAAGGCATGGTTAAATGCTACTTCCCTAGTCTAATTTATACACTGGGAGATCACAGAGTAAACGGTCTCTAACTTTCCTCTTTTCTTGATATGCCAAATGAAACTTGCATCAGACATATATGATACCCCAGCTGATACTTACCTTTAGACCTAGTGAATAGAAGTTTCTGTCCTAAATTCTGTGCTCTAGAGGGCTCCACTTTGACTTCACCCCACCCCTAGCTACATTTCTCATACAGACAGAATCCATGAAATCAAGGGGATGTGCCCACTTACACACCATGCCCACTCCTTTTAGACCATCCATTGCATGCTCAAGGCTGAACTGCCTGCCTAAACAGCCCTGAGCCCTCTGGATCTTGCAGAGGCTTTTTTTGACCAAGTCTTGCTCTGTTGCCAGACTGGAGTGCAGTGGCATGATCTAGGCTCACTGCAACCTCCACCTCTCACGTTCAAGCGATTCTCCTGCCTCAGCCTCCCAAGTAGCTGGGACTACAGGTGTACGCCAACACACCCAGATAATTTTTGTCTTTTTAGTACACACAGGGTTACATCGTGTTGATCAGGATGGTCTCAGTTTCTTGACTTCATGATCTGCCCACCTTGGCTTCCCAAAGGGTTTTTGTTGTTGTTGTTGTTGTTAGATCCCTCCTTTGCTTATTATACCAAGTAAAGTGAAGGAAAAACCACTTTGAATTAGAATGTAGAAACATGTCACACCATGGTTGGCATCAATAGAAAGTAATTATAACTAACTTTCTTATCAATAGAAAGTAATTTTAACTTTTGAGTCTCATTTTGTTCTTATGAAAGACACGAATTAAGACATTTACCAATATGTAACTCAAATATCTTCTGATTCTATAGGCCCTCCCCTGCTTAATAATATAGTAGTTCCCTTTGACAAATAATCCTTATTATTTCTAAGGTTCAACAACAACAAAAAACAGGCCCTAAATGGAATTCTCTCTGGAACTCATAGTGACCATACATCCCTTTTTGGTTCACAGATTCCACCGTTAGGGGGACTCCATTAAAGACCTCGTTTTCTAGCCTTCTGGATCTCCAGGCCTCTCAGAAGTCACTGGCTATGCTGGCCACAGCAACATGCCCTTCTACCTCCCCTGGGCTGGCACTCATGGATCACACATAGGAAGGACAATGTGATAGGCAAAATTTTAAGGTGATCCTATGATCTCAGCCACCTGATGTCCCACCCATGATTAAATGGCAAAGGGATACTGCAGATGAAATTAGGCTTACTGATTAGTTGACCTTAAGGTGGCAAAATTATTTTGGTGGGCCTTACGTCATCTCAGGAATGTTTTAAAAGAAGAGATTTTGTTTACTGGCTGATGGCAGAAGAGGAAGTCAGAGGTATGTCAAACTTGGGAATGATTTCATGTGTCCTTACTCTTTTGAAGATGGAGCAGGCCACTTGGCAAGAGATACAGGCGGCCTCTCAGAACTCAGAGTGGCCCACAGAAGACAACCAGTGTGGAAAGGGAACTATAGTCCTATCTCCACAAGGAAATGAATTATGCCAACCACCTTTATAAGCATGGAAGCTGATTCTTCCTGAGACTCCCAATAAAAGCCCAGATCAGGCAACATCTAGATAACAGCCTTATGAGACCCTAAAAACAAAATCCGGGTGAGCTTGCCCAGTCTTCTGACCTACAGGACTGAGATCTAATGAATGGATGTTGTTTTAAGCCACTATGTTTGTGGTAATTTGTTACATAGAGTGGAAAACAGACACTTCTGGTTTAGAGTGAAGAGTAAAATTACAGACACTATGGTTTCACTGAAAGAAGGAGAATTTAATCCTCTCCTCTTGCCTTTGTTTGTATGTCTTCTGATCATTTTTTCAGTTGACATGAACAATTTCTAGTTCTCCATAAGCTTAAACCCCTCCTTCAATCCATAGATTCCCCTCCAAGCATGACTGCCCTTGTACATAGCTGGGTCATGTCCACTCCTAGCTGCCTTCCCCAGGTTTCTCACTGGTGTACCTGGTCCTTCCAGTGTGGAGGTGACCATCAGTCATGTCTCCCAGAGACTCAATGGGTCTATTTCCATCACTGAAGCCAAAAGACAAAAACAAGCCAGACTCTCCTTCCTTTCCCCCTTTCTGTCTTCTCATTTCCCAGTCTGTTTCCCCAACTAGATTCTGACAAAAGTTATTTGCAGCATTCCCATCAGTTCCATGAGTGACAGGAGACTGGTGTCAAGTGAGAAAATGAAATGTAAATTTTATTAAACAACCCCTCTCATCTCTGCGTATCAATCCAGATTCCAGCTGAACATAGCAAATCAAATCCTGTCTATGCCGGGCCTCAGGGCACACGGAAAATCATTTCCCCTTAATACCATTCCCTTCTAGTAAAATATTTTTCTGTTTGGTAAATGAAAATTTTAAATGCAAACCCTGTTTTAATCCCGGTGAAAAGCATATCTTCAAAATGAACATTCGAATGAGGGAGCAGAAAGAAGAAGAAGGAGGATTTGGGGGCAAAGGGGAAATAGAAGGGACTGGGAAGATGGAATTGTATTTAGCCGTGTCATGCGCAGTCCTGTCTGGTTGCTGTGCAGAGATGCAGATCCATAGAATAAATGCCAACATTCTTTGAAAGCTTGGACCATTAGGACATTTGTCTGCATGCTGTCCTGTCTTAGAGATAATAAAGATCTTAAATCTGATACACGGCCTTGAAATAGCATTACAAATATAAATACTTTATTCTGGGTGTGAATATATGCACAATGGCTGGCTTGTCTGGGGTTTTGATAAGTGGTGTCTGTGCATAGAGAAAATCTTAATTTGGAGCTTTAAAATATGATTAACTTAAAAAGAAAAAAAGTACATTTTAATTTCACATTGCAATGAAAATAAATTAAAATTTTAGCCAATAATTAAATTGACATTTACAATACCACTATGATTTAAAATATATACTCTATCTATATTCTATCTCATTTAAATAAAAATCATAAATGCTGCCTTTGTTTAAAAAGGAGATAATTTATCCAGTCTATTTTTTAATTTGCTCATTTTAAGTGGGTAAAATCATTTTTGAAATAACATTTTATCAGGATAAATATATTTATATTTGGACTACCTGTCTTGATTTGTCTGAAATTGGGGGTTTTCTGAGGACATGGGACTTTCCTTGGTAAACTAAAATGCTCCAAAAAGTCCCACGTAAATGAGGGTGATTTAGTCACCCTAAAATAGTAATTCCTTATATATTAATACATTATCAATATCATAGACTACATATTTCTGTAAAATGGTCTTAAGCTAAATGCAGTTTTAACTGTGCCTAAGAGGGATCGCCTTGATTTGTGCAAACTTGGCAGACACAATTCAAACCTCCAAAACATGGGAGGCAGGACTCAAACATTACTATTGCTATTTCAGAAATGGTATTCTTATTCTCCCTCTTTCTTGACTTGTGGTTAAGTTTTTTTTTTTTTTAATCAAGTTCTAAAGAGCTTTGAGTATTGGCTTTAGAATTATATTTCACTACATAAGAAAATAAGCATTCTTTTTCTTTCTCTTCTAGCATCAGACTTCTATACCTGCATAATCTACTTCTAAAAAGTAATTAAACTTGCTTTATAACTACTGTTCTATTCTTTGTTCCTTTTATAACCTAGCAAATATCAAATGTAGTTCCCATGTGATTAGGTAAGAATCTTCATATAAATATATTTGCTATGTCATCAAAAAACAAAAACAAAACATTCTTTGTGATATGGTTGTAAGTAGTCAGTATATAGGAAGCTGAATTTTGCTTTTCAAATACTTAGAGATGTGCTGAAAGAACACAACTGATATTTCATAAACAAATGTCTCTGGTTAAAAGACATAACCTGATTTGGATGCATTTCTACAATTAAGGTCCAAAAATGTAAAACAAGTGTTGGCTCAAACAGTGCATTCACTTTCCAAAAGAGCTATAGCATTTCTCACCTAGCACAGGTCTGTCCCTGAGACAGAAAGCATCATGTTTAGAATTTAGAAATAAAGTCATGTTTGTGCACAAGGAGAGAGTTTATATGGTTGTAATGTAGACATTTTAACTTGAACGATTGTATTTGGAATCATAATCCTTGATTGCTCATAATCCTTGATATATTTTTCTTTTTTAAAACATTTTTCTGTATTAGCTTTATTTCACACCTATCCATTCACCCATCTCTATCCATTTATCAGTCCAGTTTATTGTTTTATCCATTTTAAAGTAAATTACAGACATTGGTACAGGTCACTTCTAAACATTTCAGCACACATTTTATTATTTAGAGCTGAATATACATTCATGGTTTTTGTTTTTCTTTTTTTTAAATTGGCACATAATAATTGTACATGTTTGTGGAGTATATAGTGAGGTTTGGATATGTACAATGTATAGTGAACAGATCAGGTTAATTAGTGATTACCATTGTCTCAGAGATTTCTCAATTCTTTGTGTTGGGAAGATTCACCGTCCTACTTCTAGCTATTTGAAACTATATATTATTGTTAGCTGTACTCCTCCTACAGTGCTGTAGAACACTGGAACTTATTCCTCCTATGTGGCTGTAATTTTATATCCTTCGATAAATCTTTCTCTATCCCTTTCTTCTCCCTTCCAAGAGTCTAGTATTCTCTGTTCTACTATTATGAGATCAATATTTTTTTAAGCTCCCAAATATGAATGAGAATCTGCAGTGTTCAGATTTCTGTTCCTGGCTTATTTCACTTAACATAATGTCCTCTAATTCCACTTACATTGCCACAAATGATGTGATTTCCTTCTTTTTTATGACTGAATAGTATTCCATGGTATATACACCACATTTGTTTATCCATTCGTCTATTGTTAGGCACCTCGATTGATTCCATTACTTGGCTATTGTGAATTGTGCTGCAATAAATATGGAGGTGCAGATGTTTCTTCCTGATTTCTTTTCCTTTTCACAGTAGTGGGATTGCTGGCTCATATGGAGTTCTATTTGTGTTTTTGTGAGGAACCTCAATGCGTTTCTCCATAGTGGCTGCATTCATTTACATAATTATTCTTTCTTTTTAGTATTTTTATGTACTAATTAAAAATAGAGTACTTAGCTTGAGAATGTGTAAAAATTCTCTGTGTAAAGAGTATACAAGCAAGGCTGTGGGCCCGGTGGTTTACGTCTATAATCCCAGCACTTTGGCAGGCTGAGGTGGGCGGATCACCTGAGGTCAGGATTTCAAGACCAGCCTGACCAACATGGAGAAACCCCATTTCTACTAAAAATACAAAATTAGCTGGGTGTAGTGGCGGGTGCCTGTAATCGCAGCTACTTGGGAAGCCGAGGCAGGAGAATCGCTTGAACCCAGGAGGTGGAGTTTGCGGTGAGCCAAGAGTGCGCCATTGCCCTCTGGCCTGGGCAACAAGAACAAAACTCCGTCTAAAAAAAAGAAAAAAAAAAGCAAAAAAAGCAAGACTATCTCAAGGCAAAATTGTATAATTATTAACATGTGCATTTTGGATTTTTTTTTTTACCTTTGGCCTATCTTAGTTCTTCTAACCTTACTGTCCAAATCTCAGGAGCTCTGACCAGCTCATTCCAGATATATCTCAAGCACCGAGCCTACACTTTCTCTGTCCTTCCCTTTAAACTTACTTATCCAGTGACCTATTTCTTCTAGAATTTATGGATAGTTTTATAGAATAATCCACACCAATGTTGTAATGTTAAATATATCACACATTTTAGGGGTATTTTCACTTTAACATATTTCTCAATCCATACCCCAAAAGGATTTATATCTAAAGATGGAGGTTATTTTATAGAGGTACCTCAAATAATGCACTAGCATCCTATTGCTGCTGTTGCCACAAACTTCATGGCAAATTTATTATCTTAAAATTTTTGAGGTCAGAAGTCTACAATCGGTTTCACTGGACTGAAATAAAGGTGGAGTCAAGACTGGTTCCTTGCCCTTTTCAGCTTCTAGTGACTGCGTGTGTTCATTGGCTTGTGACTCCTTCTTCTATCTTCAAAGTCATTATTCCAACATCTACTTCACTCCAACTTCTTACTTCATGTCTCCTACTGTCTTCCTGATCTTTTTCTCTCTTATAAAGACCTCTGTGAATACATTTAGGGTTCACTTGGATAATCCTGGATAATATCGCCATTCCAGCAACCCTTACTTAATCACATCTGCAAGTTGCTTTTGCTATGTAAGGTGATATTAACAGGTTCCAAGGATTTGGATGAAGATATATTAGGAGTGGCCATTTTTCAACCTACCAGAAATTATATATTCTCTGGCCATTTATGTCTATGGTTAAGGTTGGAAAGGAAATGAATGCAGCTGAGCATATAATATAGAAATTAAGGATGGAGTCCTCTATTATAGTACTCCACTACTGTCATATACTTGGTCCATGGTGTGGTGAGAATGGAGAGGTCCTAGAGTGAATCTCTTCTGTCCACTCTTCTCTAAAGTCTCCTTTCAGCCCTGCTGAGATGGGGCACAGGAATTTAAGTGATAGAACCACAGACACAAAGGTAAAAGTCCCTGGCCTGTTGGTTCTCAAGGCAAATGGGGTATGTTTTAAGTCTTAAAAATACAAGAAGGAACATTTGTTTTTTTCTTTATAAGTTACAATTTTCCCTCTTGTCCTTCCACTGTTTATGTCCTACGTATGAATATGTACCTCTGGTCTACCAAGTCTACCTCTGGTCTCTCAGGCCCAGGTGATCTTTCCCTTGCTTGTGATTGTCTATGCTGCCTTTGCAATTATACAAGGTGATGAGTAACTGTTGACACTTTACAGAATATGTCAGGTTCCTCAAGTAGATTGTAAACATATTGACAGCAAGGACTATGTCCCCATATTACTGGGTTCTCTACTTCATTTCTAATGCAGTGATGTAGTAGCAGAATGGATGTGAATGTTAGATGAGTGAGTATAAGAAAACATTGTTTTCCTGACTCAGACTTAAGGTAAATTGTGCTTTTAACATATTTGTAAATAAATATTTCTAAATATGCATGATTCACCTAGGCAATGAGAAGAAAGTAAGTGCTCAGTAAATATTTGTTGATTGATTGCTACCTTAAGTCCTATGGGAGGCAAATATTCCTGGGTTACACTTTTTTGCTGGCTTTAGCCAGTTTATATTTATTTTTCCAGAATATTCTATGCCAAATGGTGTGTGTTTTAAGTGTCAAACAAGTTTAGACACTCACATTACAAAGCAACAACAACGAAAACATAATTGACAAAAGAGAAGTAATTAAGATTGCTACATCCATATAACTAAAAGATTATGATTCACTAAAAATTCTGCTTTCAAATAATAATTTCATAAAAACTTACTTTTTAATGTTAAGTGAAACATATAGGATCCATACAGTGTGATCTCATCTAAATGTGTGTGTGTATTTATGTTCATATTTACATTAATATGTGTACTAATTAGGAGTTATCTCTGAAATAATTGATTTTTATTTTTTATTTTCTTCTTTGTTTTTATATTACTCAGAATTTCAACAATTTAACATGCTGCCTTCTAATGAGAAAACAAAATTCCGTACATTATGTTTAAGTGAGAACTATAAACTCCACACTTTTCACTGATAAATAAACATCCTCAATGCTAACCCTGGAAATGCTCACCTGTGCAAATTCACTTCAAACTGGTGTGCTTTCCTTCCACCTACTGTGGGCAAATCAGCTGCAGGACATTGAGCTCAATCTGAAACCTGGACAAGACTTGGGGAACCTGCCAATCTTGATGAGGTCATGGAACCCGTGCCCCTTGGCAAGTTTATCTTATTTCCTGCTTTTACTCCCCTATATCATTGTCCCGCTTGTCCAAGGTTTGGATGAACGTGATCTTCTCATTGAAGTACAATGAAGGAATTTTTTTAATCGAGTTGGGTAAACACTATTCTTATTACTGCTTTCCTAACAGTTGCTTGGCTAAGAAGGGATAGAAGTATGTGTTAGTGTGCAGTCGGCAGAGGATGGAAGTGGTAATAAACACGAGCATTGACTAGACCCAATATTAGTGAGGTGCTGGGAAGCCATCCTAGCTTTGGGCTGCCTGAAGGCAGTGGTGATCCCCTGCTTGTCCTATCTGTCAGTCTATTTGATCTCCAAATGAATTGCTTTTGATAACAGCTATATAAATGCAGAACTGATCCGCTGGGCCTTCTTAAATGAGACTCCTCGCTTTCATCTCCCAGTCATTTCAAAAAGCAGATAGACTTGTTAGAGGTTTTAATGCAATGATTTATGTTTTATCTTGCCTGGTTTGAGGCAGCATTTATTTAGCACTAAATTCTTCCCAAGTCCCTATGTGAGGGGAGAAATGTTTGAACACACAACATTTGGGGTTTCTTTTTTAAAAAGTAAATTCAATAATATATATATTTCTGCTTTATTTTGTTTAAGAAAGGCAATAAACTTTATTTTAAGGAAGGAATGAGGGAAAGGAAAAAGTCACTATACAAAACACTTTTATTCCCCACCCTTGTCAAAGTTGCAGAGAACCAGAAAGGAACAATATAAATTATCAAATTTCATAACACAAATAATTAAGGTACCTCCACCCAATGACTAGTAGAAAAAGAAATTACCATTAATTTAGTTAAAGAAAGATTTCTTATGGTTTTCACATGTTGTTTGCTTTATCTATTAGAGAATAATCTGTGGAAGTTCTAATTATTTCTCTCTCTTATACCTTTCTTTCTTTATAGCTCATTTCCTAACCTCTCTCCACTTCACCCCTTTCCTATTGTATAAATGAAGAAAACTCCTTTATTAAAGAGAGTGGAGCACCACTGACAATTCACACGATTTTTTTTGTAAGAAGCTTTGATTATTTGCCTCTCATATACTATAAAGTAAGTTTAAGAGGACATACTGAAGGGGGAAGGACATAACTTATTCCAACTGGAGATGAAACAGAACTTAATTTCCCATTCGTTAGAGAAATTTCTTCAGGAAATAATTGTTATAAGAAGTGTAATGCAAATTTTATATAAAATCAAACCATCTAAGTAAATTGGGACAACTTGCTATTTTAAATTATGATGTTCAAATAAAAAATAATCAGCCCAAATCTGAATTTTTAAATAATTATTTTTGGTTAAAATGAGATCATTTTCTCATGAAACACCATACTAATTTATTCCAATCAATAAGACAAACTGCAATGATACCTTCTTTAAAGCAATATATAATGGGGCAGAGAAGACAAAACCACATTGTATTAAATTCTTGACATCTCTATCTCTAGGAAAGGAAATTCATTTTCTGAGAGGTAAGAGATCTCATAGTTTGGAAGTGTCAAGGCTAACTGAAGATAGGTTAATATTTTTCTATGTGGTAGAAGAACATTTGTATCTTATGTAGGCATTTTGCTCAAATCTCCTTTTAAGTCAGAAGATAAAAGAAGCTTTTTAAATGCTTGAACATTTGGTTAAAGCAGCCTACTTGTAGTTTCAGCATTGAGTGCAACAGGTTACAGCTGTTGGTAATAATTAGCTTGCCCTATGAATTTTTTTTCTTGTTACTCCTTCAAAATGCTTATGTAAACACTGAGATACTTGTTTCTTGAAATAACATACAAGTTAAAGAAAAACTGGCATGTATATAGTTTTCTTAAAAAGGCATTGCATTAGAAAATGTAAAAATAGTAGCAATCATAGCTTGTAGTGATACAAATATTTTCCGGTGAGGAAAATACAGTAAAAAATGGTTTTCCGTTTTCAGATAAGCAAGCTAATAGAGTTAACTAAAGGTCATATCTCTTAAAAACAAAATTAAGATGACTATGTCACTTAATATTCACTTTGTTGCCTTTCCAGTGGGGCAACAGATTGTTCACACTTTCTTATTAGAGAGTTATATAAATAGTCTTAAGAAAGTACATTATTTAAAAGTATAGCATCATTTTGTATTCTATAAAGAGAAATCATCATAAAATGATTTTTAAAGCTTTGTAAATCAAAATACTTAAACTGATCCACTATGAAATCCAACCCACTTAACAGATAAAGTGCCTATTATCAGTCTTATACTATACAATGTGAGGTATTTTATAGCTATAATTACTGTCAGCATTGTTATTCCTTTTTTGCTCTTGAGACTATTGAAGCTCAGAAATGCAAAGTGATTTGCCTGACATCATAAGAAATATTAGAGCTAGCTCTGAGTTTTGAATAAATTTAGATCTCTTGGCTTTAAGGTCATGAACCTCCAAATACAACAATGCTTTGGTTAAAGAGAAGGCAAATCATTTTCAAGACTAGCTCCTCTGAAGTGAATGGTGTAATGATGATCCATTTTGTTCCACTGTAGAAAGTCGATCCAGGGGTGTTCTTGTAGCCTTCTTGAAGCTGTAGAACCTGGGGCCTCTTAAACTCTCATTCTCATCTTTTTGATTTGTGTGATCAAATCCCACATGATCCAAAATTTATTCTGGAGGAAAATTTCATGAATTTTATTATCCAAATGTATTTCCAAAATGATATCCATTTGGGACAAGATCGTATCTCAACTAAAAAATATTTTACTCTTGCTTGAAACTACCAACCTCTTCGCTCTACAACATAATACATACATACTGTCCATTTGTGTAGCTGCATATGTTTTCTATTTCATTTTATCTAAGCATAGTGTTTTCCTTTCATTGGAAATTTTGAGATTATCATTGTCTTGATTTGCCTTCATAGAGTCATACATAAGACTAGTGGACTTATACAATTGCAGGGAACTTAAGAATTTCTTTCCATTTAATGTCCTTGTTTTAGAGAGAAGGAATAAAATTTAAAAAGATTAAATTATCAAATTCCACAAAGAAGCAAAGAGACAGTTTAAAAATTCCTGATCAAGCCTTTTAACTTACTGCCCCCGCTCCCCCCGCCATAACCTATTGTTGACTTTCAAAATTCACTCGACTGCTCCCAAATTTTATATGGATTTTGGACATAAAGCAAATTATCTCCCTCCTCATTTCCATAAATTTGCTCTTTACACATATGATTAGCTTTATGTAGTTGGGTCAAGTCAGATTTTGTGGTTAGGTGGGGGGGCTCTAGAGTCAGCTTTTGGAGTTTGAATCTTTACCACTTACCTACTCTGCAACCTTGAGTAAATTGGCATAACCTCTTTTTTCCCTTCATAATTTATTTATTTATTTACATTTATTTATTTATTTCAATAAGTTTTGGGGGAACAGGTGGTGTTTGGTTCTATGAATAAGTAATTTAGGGTTAATTTTTCAGGTTTTTGTGCACCCATACCCCAAGCAGTGTACATTGTACCTAATGTATGGTCTTTTATTCCTCACTTACTTTCACATCCTTTGCCCAGAGTCCCCAAAGTTCATTGAGTTGTTCTTACGCCTTTGTATCCTCATACCTTAGCTCCACCAATAAGTGAGAACGTATGATGTTTGGTTTTCCATTCCTGAGATACTTCACTTAAAATAATTGTTTCCAATTTCATTCAGGTTGCTGCCAATGCCATTATTTCATTTCTTTTTATGGCTGAGTAGTATTCCATGGTGCATATATACCACAATTTCTTTATCTACTTGTTGATTGATGGGTATTTGGGCTGGTTCTATATTTTTGCAATTGCGAATTGTATCACTATAAACGTGTGTGCAAGTATTCTTTTCATATAATAACTTCTTTTTCCTTTGGGTAGATATCCAGTTGTGGGATTGCTGGATCAAATGGTAGTTTCACTTTTAGTCCTTTAAGGAATCCCCACACTGTTATCCATAGTGGTTGTACCAGTTTACATTCCCACCTGTAGTGTGAAATGTTCCCTTTCACTCCATCCACGTCAACATCAATTATTTTTTGATTTTTTGATTATGTCCATTCTTGCATGAGTGAGGTGGTCTTGCTTTGTGGTTTTGTTTTGCATTTCCCTGATAATTAGTGATGTTGAGCATTTTTTCATATGTTTGTTGGCCATTTGTATATCTTTGTTTGAGAATTATGTATTCATGCCCTTAGCCCACTTTTTGATGGGATTACTTGTATTTTTCTTGCTGATTTGTTTGAGCTCTTTGTAGATTCTGGATATTAGTCCTTTATTGGATGTATAGATTGTCAAGATTTTCTCCCACTCTATGTGTTGTCTGTTAATTCTGATGATTATTTCTTTTGCTGTGCAGAAGCTTTTTAGTTTAACTAAGTCTCATCTATTTATCTTTGTTTTTGTTGTATTTGCTCTTCGGTTCTTGGTCATGAAGTCTTTGCCTAAGCCAATGTCTAGAAGGGTTTTTCTAATGTTATTATCTAGAATTTTTATAGTTTTGGGTCTTAGATTTAAGTCTTTCATCCATCTTGTGTAATTTTTCTATAAGGTGAGTGATATGGTTTGGCTCTGTGCCCCAATCCAAATCTCATCTTGTAGCCCCTATAATTACCATGTGTTGTGGGAGGGACCTGGGGGAAGATAACTGAATCTTGGAGTCGAGTCTTTCCCATGCTGTTCTTGTGATAGTGAATATGTCTCATGAGATCTGATGGTTTTGAAAATGGGAGTTTACCTGCACAAGCTCTCTCTCTTTGCCTGCTGCCATCCATGTAAGATGTGACTAGCTTCTCCTTGCCTTCTGCCATGATTGTGAGGCCTCCCTAGCCATGTGGAACTGTAAGTACATTAAACCTCTTTTTCTCCCCAGTCTCAGATATGTCTTTATCAGCAGTGTGAAAATGGATTAATACAGTGAGAGATGAGGATCCAGTTTCATTCTTCTACATGTGGCTTGCCAACTATCCCAGGACACTTTTTTGAATAGGGTATCCTTTCCCTACTTAATGTTTTGGTTTGTTTTGTCATAGATCAGTTGGCTGTAGGTATTTGGCTTTATTTCTGGGTTCTCCATTCTGCTCCATTGGTCTATGTGCCTATTTTCATACCAGTACCATGCTATTTTGGTGACTAAGGCCTTATAGTTAATTTGAAGTCGGGTAATGTGATACCTCCAGATTTGTTCTTTTTGCTTAGTCTTGCTTTGGCTACGTGGGCTCTTTTTTGGTTCCATGTTAATTTTAGGATTGTTTTTTCTAGTTCTGTGAAGGATGATGGTGGTAGTTTCATGGGAATTTTGGCAGTATGGTCATTTTCATAACATTGATTCTACCCAATCATGAGCATGGGATGTGTTTCCATTTGTTTGTGTTGTCTATGATTTCTTTCAGCTGTCTTTTGTAGTTTTCCATGTAGAGGTCTTTCACCTCCTTGGTTAGGTATATTTCTAAGTATTTTATTATTTTGCAGTTGTTATGAAGGGGTTGAGTTCTTGATTTGTGTCTCAGGTTGGTCACTGTTGGTGTATAGCAGATCAACATATTCACCATATTGACAGTATGAAATACATGATTATATTAACTCATGCAGAAAAAGTATTTTGTAACATAAAACATTTATTTATTATATAAAGCTTGTATTAAACTAGAAATAAAAGGAAACTTTCTCAACTTGATAAAGGATATCTACAAAAAACCTATAGGAAGCATATTTATTGGTGAAAGACTAAGTGATTTACCTGCTAATAGCAGGAACAAGGCAAACATCTCCACTCTTAAAACTTCTACTCAAAATAGTAGTGGAATCTGAACCATTGTATAAGGCAAGAAAAAAAAATGAATGACATACAGCTTGGAAAGAAAGGAATAAAAAATTATTCCTATACACCAGAACATGATTTCCTGTGTAATAAAACCCAGGGTAGCTTTAGCAAATTCCTAGAGGCTGTAGGATACAAGATTAGCATAAAAAATCAATTATATTTGTATATACCAGCAATGTACAGTCTGAAAGTAAAATTGAACAAAAACAATGTTATATATAATAGATTCCACAAAAATAAATATTTAGGTATAATTTTAACATTGCATGTACAAAAGCTTTATGCTAAAAACTACATAATGCTGATTAAAGTAATAAAAAAGGCATAAATCAATGGAGGTAGATAGGATGTTCTTGGTTTGAAACACTCATTATAATAAAATGTCAATTCTCCACAAATTAATCTACAGATTTATCACAATATCAGTCAAAATTCTCATAAGAATTTTGCATTGGTATAGGCAAGATGATTTTTAAATTTTTATGGAAGAGCAAAATAAAGAGAATAGTTAGAACAATTTTAAAAAAGAATAAAGTTGAAGAAAGCACCCTACTGTACTATAAAGCTACAGTAGTCAGGATAGTGTGCATTGTGAAAAGTAATGCTACATAAATCAATGGAATAAATTAGAGAGTCCAGAAATAAATCTGCAGAATATAGCCATTTGTTCTTGAAAACATACAAAAGCAAATCAATTAAGAAATAATAGTTTTTAAGGTTAGCAAGGTAGCAGAATAAGAGGAGCCTGACTTTTCTCCTCCCACAGATGCAACAATTAAATGGTTACACATGGAATAATTCCCTCTGAGAGAAATTCAGGCACTAGTTGAGGGACTCCATACTACAAATGACAAATAATTCACATTGAAACAGGTAAAAAAACAAAACAAAACAGAAAATAAACCAACCCCCCCACCCCGAGACACACTTCAGCCACAAATACCACCCCAGTTACAGTGCATTACAATCTGTAGGGAACCCTTCATTTCCAGCTCCTCCTTGAGGAATGAAGGGCTTGAGTCACACATATATCACCCCAACTTTTACAGCTCCCACTGGAGGAACTCTGAAGCTCCCACTGAGTTCTGAGAGTAAATGGGGCTTGGCATTTGTCAGTCCCTCAGGACTATAAAGAACAAATAGTCAGTCTGCATTCTCCCAGGGCTCAGCACAGATGAACAGGCAATAAGTTTCAGCCCCCAGTTCCTCCTTGGAAGAACTGCACACATTTTCAGTTGCTATTTAAGGATTGGACTTTTAAGTAGCTTGCATGTGGGAGTTGATGGAGTAGAGAATTAATGAGAGCTTCAAGAGCCTGAACAGGTGTTTGAGTGTTACCTGTGTCTCCTCCCCCATGGCTTGCTCCAATGATAAAAATAAATTTAATTACTAGCCACTTTTTGGACAGTTTATCCACACAACAAACACTCCAACTTTTACAGCTCACATACAAGAGACTGGCTCTTAAATCACTTAGGAGTTAATAGGGCACAGCATTTGTGAGTCTTCAGGAACATAAAGAAAGAAAGTGGTTTTAAATGGGCACAGGAACACTATCAGCGGTTATTTCCCCTAGTTCAGTGCAGAGGAAGCAGGCAAAAACATCGAGCTCTGTTTCTCACTAGAAGAGGTTTGACTGCCCACTAACACCTTAACTTTCTAGCTTCTGACATGAGTCAGGCTTTTAATTAGCCTATATTTGGGAGCTGAAAGGGCAAGCCTGAATGGGCACGTAGGCACTTCTTGTCTCTTTTCTCCCCGGCTTACCCTAGAGGCAGAATCAAACCTCAAGCTAACCTTCTTATCTTTGAGAGTTAAGAACCTGACATTCACCAGATGCCTGGCAACAAAGAGCAAAGCAATGGGCTGAAAGTGTATGGTCTGAACATGAATATAAGTGTCTGCACAGAACCTCTACCTGACTTAGCATGGAGTGAGTGGGAGATAAACACCAGTTCCCCACTTTGCCCTGAGGCAAAAGGAAACCAGGTCATACTTCTAACACCTCAACTTCTTCAGCTGCTTCCTGAGGGACTGCCTTCTATCTCAGCTGCTTTGGGGCATTGATGGGACTTGGTAGAGCCTAATCTTCTAGGGGCCCAGTAAGAACACGGATTGCAGTTTGGACCAACATAAAGGTTTGAGAGGCACTTGGAACCTCTGGCTGAGCTGATTGGGTAAGCTTATCTTTTACATAAGGCTATTTTGTCAAGATAGAGAGATGTGGTTGTTTAATGTGCAGAAACCAACACAGAGAGCCAAGGAAAATGCAGAAATAATAAAAAAATAGAGAAACATGTTTCAAACAGAACACCAAAATAAATCTGCAGACTGTTTCTGCTGAACTGAATGTAATTGATCAACGTGTTGCTTAACAGAAAATTAAAAGCAGTAATCATAGAGATACTCACCAAGGTCAGGAGAGCAATGCACATACAAAGTGAGAATTTTAACAAGGAGAGAGAAAATATAAAAAGGTACCATATTGGTATCATAGAGTTGAAAAATACAATAACAGAACTGAAAATTCAATAGAGGGATTCAACAACAGACTATATCAAGCAGATGAAACAATCAGCAAACTCAGTAACAGGTCATTGGAAATAATCAGAGGAGCAAAAAGAAAAATGAGAAAAGTAAAGATAGCTTAAGTGACTTATGGAACACCATCAAGCAGGCAAATACACACATAATGGGGGTCCCAAAAGGAAATAAAATAGTGAAAGGAAAAGAAAGTACTCAAAAAATAATAGCTAAAAACTTCCCAAACCAGGGGGAAAAAACATCCAAATCTAGGAAGCTCAAAGAACATAAAATAAGATGAATCTAAACAGACTTACATCAAGACATATTATAAGCAAATTGTCAATAATTAGAGACAAAAGGAGAATTTTGAAAGCAACAATAAAAAAAAGTGACTTGTTACATAGAAGGGGAACTCTTCTATCAGTGGATTTTTCAGCAGAAACCCTGCAGACCTGAAGGGAGTGAGACTATATATTCAAAGTGCTGAAGCAAAAACAAACAAGCACAACACTATAAACCAAGAATATTATACCTGCCAAAACTGTCCTTTAAAAATGAAGGAAAGAAAAAGATGCTCTCAGACAAACACAAATTGAACGAGTTTATCACTACTAGACTTGTCTTATGAGAAATGTAACAGAAACTCTTTAAAGTGAAACAAAAGGATGCTAAACAGCAAAAAGAGGGCATAAGAAAGTACAAAATTGTCTGTAAAAGCAAATACATAGACAAAAAATACTCCATTAGTATAAAGGTGGTGGATAAATGCTTTTAATTCTACTATCAAAGGGAAAAGACAAAATTATTTTTAAAACTATAATTTAGATTATGTTAATGGATACATAAGATCATTAAATGTAAATTTAGACATCTAAAGCATATAATATGGGAGGAAGAGAGGTAAACATGCAGTTCTTGTATGTGGATAAAGTTGTGTAAAACAGTCAGTTTAAAACAGACTGTTACAAGAAATTTTATGTAAGCCCCTAAGTAACCACAAAAAAAAAACACCTATCAAAATTACACAAAAGAAACCAAACAGACAAACAAAACAAACAAACACAAAATAAGACAGCAAGGGAGAATAAAGGAACATAGGAATCACAAGATAAACACAAAGCAGTTGACAAAATGCCAATAGTGAATCCTTCCCTATCAACAATTACATAAAATGTAAATGGACTAAACTCTCTGATAAAAAGATACAGAGGTACTGAATGGATAAATAAGTAAACCAAGATCCAACTACATGCTGTCTACAAGAAACACTTTAGAGCCAAGGACACAAAAGCTAAAAGGATCAATTCAAGGCTAAGATATAATGATTATAAATATACAGGCACCCAACATCAGAGCATCTAAGTATAGAAAATAAATATTGACAGATCTGAAAGATGACATTGATAGTAATGCAGTGATTGCATGAGACTTTAATACCCCAATTACAATAATGAATAGAACGTCTGAATAGAAAATCAATAAAGTAACAGTAGACTTGAATAATGCTATAAATCAAGTGGACCTAACAAGCATTTATAGAACTTTCTCTTCAACAGCAGACTACTATACATTTTTCTCAAGTGCACACAGAACATTCTCGAGTATAGAATCACATGTTTGGTCACAAAACAAATATTAACAAATTTAGAAAGATCCAAATCATACCAAGTAACTTTTCCTGTCACAATAGAATAGAACTAGAAACCAATAATAGTTAAGAAAATGAGAAAGTTTAAAATATATGGAAACAAAGTAAACACTCTTGAACAATCACCTGGTCAAAAAGAAAATCAAAAGAAAAATCTAAAAATATATTGAGATGAAATGAAAACACAACATACTAAAACTTATGGGATGCAGCAAAGACAGTACTAAGAGGAAGTTTATAACGATAAATGTCAACATTAAAAAAGAAGATCTCAAGTTAACATCCTAACTTTATACCTTAAGGAACTATAAAAAGATACTAAGCCTAAAGTAATAGCATAGGAATAAAGTAATAGGATACAGAGCAAAAATATATCTAATAGAGAATTTTAAAACTATAGAAAAAAATTTTAAAAATTTCTTTGAAAAATACACAAAATTGACAAACTCTTACCTAGATTTAAGGAAAAAAAGAGAGAAAACTCAAAAAAGGGGGGACACTAATAAATAAAATCAGAAATAAAACAGGAGACAATCTCCTTTTTTAGGATAAGAGACTATTTGAATTCTTATATGCCTACAAATTGGATAACCTAGAAAAAATAGATAAATTTCTAAAAATGTACAATCTACCAAGACTGAATCAAGAAGAAATAGAAAGTTCACATAGACTAATAATAAGTAGATTAAAATTGCAATTAAAAAAAAAAAACAAAACTCCTAGAAAGCCAGGTGCAGTGGCTCACACGTGTAATCCCAGCACTTTGAGAAGCCAAGGCAGGAGGATCTTTTCAGCCCAGGAGTTTGAGGCTGCAGTAAGCCATGATCATGCCACTGCACTTCAGCCTGGGCAATAGAGTTAGACTCCATCTCTAAAAAGAAAAAGAAAAAAAGAAAGAAAAGAGAAAAAGAGAAAAGCTCAGGACCAGATGGCTTTATGACTGAATTCTACCAAACATTCAAAGAAAAAGTAATACCAATACTTCTTAAACTCTTCCAAAAAAATTGAAGTAGAGGTAATACTTCCAACTTATTATATGAGACCAACATCACTTTCATACTAAAGCCAGACAAAGATATCATGGGGGAAACAAAACAAAACAAAACAAAAAACAAACTACAGGTCAATATCTCTGGTCAACATAGATGTAAAAATCCTCAATAGAATATTAGCAAACAGCATTCAGGACATGACCACGTGAGATTTATCTCTGGGATGCAAGGGTATTTTAACATACACAAACCAATCAATGTGGTACACCATGTTAACAGAATGAATAATAAAACCACATGATTGTCTTAATATATGCAGAAAAAGCATTTGATAAAGTTCAACGTCCATTCGTGATAAAAACTTTCAATTAAATAGGTATAGAAGTAAATGTCTGAAACACAATAACTGCCAGTTATGAAAAGCCCACAGCTAACATTGTACTCAATGGGGAAAGACTACAATCATTTCCTCTAAGATCTGGTCCAAGGTAAGGCTGCCCACTCTCACCACTTCTACTCAGCATAGTAAAGAAGTACTAGCAAGATCAAACAGATAGGAAAAAAAAGTAACAATCATCTAAATTGGAAAGGAAGACATTAAATTGTCTCTGTTTGCAGATGATGTAATCTCGTATGTAGAAAACCCTAAATCCTCCAAAAAATAACTGTTAGAACTAATGAACACATTCACTAAAGTTTCAGCATTCAAAAATCAACCTAAAAATATCAGCTGTAGGACGTGCACGTGGCTCACACCTATAATCCCAGCACTTTGGGAGGCAGAGGTAGGTGGATCACCCGAGGTCAGGAGTTCGAGATCAGCCTGGCCAACATAGCAAAACCCTGTCGCTACTAAAAATACAAAAATTAGCCTAGTATGGTGGCATGCGCCTGTAGTCCCAGCAACTTGGGAGGCTAAGGCAGGATAATTGCTTGAACTCGGGAGGCGGAGGTTGCAGTGAGCCGAGATCGTGCCACTGCACTCCAGCCTGGGTGACAGAACGAGACTCCATCTCGAAATAAATAAGTAAATAAATAATAAAAAATATCAGTTGTATTTATTTACATCAGTTATAATCTATCCAGAAAGGAAGTCAAGAAAACAATCCCATTTACATTAACAAGAAAAGAATACAATAATTTAGAATAAATTTAACTAAGGGGGTGCAAAATCTGTATCCTGAAAATTATAAAACATTAAATAAATTGAAAAAGACATAAATAAATAGATATGCCATATTTATGGAGTAGAAGAATAATTATAAGAATGTTCATTCTACTAAGTCATATATAGATTCAACACCTTCTCCATCGAAATTCCAATGGCATTTTTCACAGAAATGGAAAAGAATTTTAAAATTTATATGGAACTACAAAAGACCCCCGACCCCAAAGAGCCAAAACAGTCTTGAGAAAGAAAAGCAAAGTTGGAGACATCACATTTCCTGCTTTCAAATTGTATTACACGGCAATAATAATCAAAACAATATGACACTGGTATAAACGGACCAATGGAATATAATAGAATATATATATTATATACATATATAATAGAATATATATTATATACATATATTAGAATATATATTATATAGATATATAATAGAACATATAGCTATATCTATATATATACAGAGAGAGAGTGAGAGAGACAGCAGGTAAATAGACAAATGGAATGTAATAGAAAGACTATAAGTCAGTCCAAACATATACAGTTAACTGATCTTCAACAAAGACACCAAGAATATACAATGGGAAAAGGACAGTCTCTTCAATATACGGTGTTGGAAAAACTGAACATCCACAAACAAAAGAATGAAATTGGACCCTTATCTTATAAAATGAGCAAAAATCAACTCAAAATGGGTTAAAGACTTAAACGCAAAGACCTGAAACTGTAAAACTGCTAAAAGAAAACATAAGGGAAAGAACCCTGGCATTGGCTTTGGTAATGATTTTTTGGATACTGCACCTAAAGCTCAGGCCACAATAGCGAGCATAAACAAATGGGACTACCTCAACGTAAAAAGCTTTTGCACAGCAAAGGAAACATTCCACAAAATGAAAAGGCAGTTTATGTATTGGGAGAAAAGATTCACAGTCTATATATTTGACAAGGGCCTCATATCCAAAATATATAAGGAACTCCCATAATTCAATAGCAATAAATAAATAAATAAATAAATAAATAAACTGAATTTAAAATAAAAAATAAAATCTGATAGACATATAGGCAAAGAAGACATAAAATTACCAAAAGATTTATAAAGGGGTGCCAACAGATACATAAAAAAGTACTCAACATTAGTAATCATCAAGGAAATAAAAGATAAAACCACAATGAGATATCATCTCACCCCTGTGAGGATGACTATTATCAAAGAGAAATAAGATAAATTTTAGTGAGAGTGTAGAAAATAAAACTTTTGTACACTGTTCTTGAGAATGTAAATTTATAAAATAATTATTGAAAATAGTATGGCGGTCTCTTGAAAAAAATAAAAATAAACCTACCATATAATTTAGCAATCTCTTTTCTGGTTACATATGCAAAGGAAATGAAACCAGTACCTCATAGAGATATCTGCATTCCCATGATCATTGAAACATAATTCACAACAGCCAAGATACATAAACAATCTATGTGTCTGTCAATGGATGAAGGGATAAAGAAATTGTGGTATACATACAATAGAATATTATTCAGCCCTAAAAAAGAGGAGATTCTGCCATTTATGATAACATGGATAAACCTAGAAGACATTATGCTGAGGCACACCAGAGATAAACAAACAAACAAACAAAATCCACTGCATGATCTCCTTTATATGTGGAATCCATACAAGTTGAACACATAGAAATAGGGAATAGAATGGCAGTTACTAATGCAGAGAGGAGACATGTGGGAGATATTGGTCAAAGGGTATAAAGTTATAGTTATATAATATGAATAAATCTAGAGATCTAATGTACAACATGGCAGCTACAGTTTAATAATATTGTATTTTGTACAGGAAATTTGCCAAGAGAGTAAATTTCTGGTGCTTTTTACCAAACACCCACAAAAAGGTGACTCTATGATAGAATGGATATATTAATTTGCTTGACTGCAGTAACCATTTCACTATGTGTATGTATTTCAAAACATTGTGTTGTACACCTTAAATATATACAATAAAAATAAATTAAAAAGAAAAAATACAGAGTTTTCAAAAAATAATGTTGACATAATCGGGCACCTGTATGTTAAGATAAAGTAAACTTTGACATGAAATTCATGCCACATAAAAAATATAACACCAAATGGACCACTGAGCTAAATGTTTTACTAATGTTTCACAGAGCTAAATGTAAAACTGTGTATAATGCTTTTAGAAGAAAACCTGAAAAAAATATTCATGACCTCGATTAGAGGAAAATTGCTCAGCTATGACATCAAAAGCATAATTCATACAAGAATATATATATAAATTGAACTTGATCAGAAATTTACAAATTTGCTCTGTGAAAGACTCTATTAACAGAATCAAAAGATAAACGGCAGCTGAGAAAAGATATTTTCAAGTCACATATATTGAACAAATGACTTACTTGTATTCAGCATGTAATAGAGAACTCTCAAAACTCTATAATATTAAAGCAAAAAAAAAAAACCTCTAATTTTAAAATGGGCAAAGAGTTTGATTGAACTTCAATAAAAAGGACAAAGGGTAGTAAAAAAGCACATACAAAGATGTTTAGCATCATTGACTATTAGGAAAATACAAATTAAAATCGCTATGAGAAACAATTATTCATTTCTTCAGATGGCTAAAATAAAAAATGCTTGCATAATACCAAGTGCCAGTAAATATGTGGAGGAAATGAAAACCTCATACATTCCTGGAGGAATGAAAAAATGGTTCCTCCATTATAAAAATGGTTTGGCAGTGATATGATTTGGCTCTATGTCCTCACCCAAATCTCATCTCAAATTGTAATCCCTGTATGTCAGCAAAGAGGCCCTGTGGGAGGTGACTGAATCATGGGGGATGGATTTCCCCCGTGCTGTTCTCATGATAGTGAGTGAGTTCTTATGAGATCTGGCTGTTTAGAAGTGTGTGGCACCTCCCCCCTCTGCTTGCACTCTCTCTTTCTCTTGCTCTGCTATGGCAAGACATGCTTGCTTTCCCTTCACCTTCCACAATGATTGTAAGTTACCTGAGGCCTCTCAGTCAGTTTCCTGTTAAGCCTGAAGAACTGTGAGCCAATTGAACCTTTATTCTTCGTAAATTACCCAATCTCAGGTAGTTCCTTATAGCAGTATGAGAATGGACAAACACAGGCAGTTTCTTATTAATTTAAATGCACATTTACCATCCAATTCAGTGATTTCTCTCCTGGGTATTTATCCCCAAAATATGAAAGCTTATGTATACCCAAAAATCTGTTCATGAATGTTAATAGCAGCTCTACTCATAATTGCTCCAAATTGGAAAAAATTAAATGTCCTTTAATGGCTGAACAAACAAACTGTGGTACATCCAAAGAACGAAATATTACTCAGGAATAAAAAGGAACCAACTATTAATGCATGCAGTGTGGAAGGATCTCAAAGGCATTACACTAAATAAGAGAAGCCAGTCTTAAAAGCTATCATACTATATGATTTCATACATAACATTCTCAAAAGGCAGAACAATAGTGATAGAGAACAGATCACTAGTTGCCAGAGGTTGGAGGTAGTGGGAGATATGACTATAAAAGTAGAACAAGAGGGAGGTTTTTGGGGTAATGGAACTGTTTTGTATCCTGATTGCCATGGGTGGTTACACAGATACATACATGTCTTAAAAATCACAGAATTCCTTAAAAAGATTAACTTTATGATAATTAAAAAAATAAATTTTAAAAGGCCATGAAGTGAATTGCATTTAAAAGCAGCATTTAATTTATAAGCTATTTTAAAATGTTTTATACCACTAGCACACTAGCCTGTGTTTATTTTCAGAGTTCGGTTCTGTTACTTCTGCTTCAAAAATGAGGAATTATTGATGGGCAACAACTTTTATTCAAAGTTTACCATTCACACACAAACTCCTTTATAAGAACTAATTGAATAGTACCAACCTCCGAACAAATAACTCATACTTTTTGTTTGCTACTTTGTGGTCCACCACTCACTAAGGTAATGAAAGTAACATATTTGGCAGTAATGAGCATTATTGAGCATTCAGTAAATAACTATGTTTATCATTTAGCTTTGCTTGGGTGGTGGGAACTAGATTTGAGTATTTAGCACCATATGTCTTCAAGTCTAGCTGATATCTATTTTTAAGACCCTGTTAGATTTAAATGACTAATATCACTAAGGATCTGAAACAGATGTACAGAAGTAAACTTGATTTGGAACTAAAATAACAATGGAGTTATTACTTTATGAAAATATTGTATCTTATAGATCACAAAATATATTATAGTTGTGATAGTTTAAACAATAAATGAATGATTATGTTTGATTATAAATTTTGATAAAATTAATTAGTAGTATGATTCAAAATCCTTCACATTTAGATTTTGTTTTATGGTGACAAGGACAATAATTTTTGCAAAAAAAAAAAAGTATCAAATGTCTTGTAAATTTTTCCAGACAACCCTCTGAATACTTTGGAATGCAAATTGTTCATCTTTGAATAGTCTCTGATGGCATCATCATTGCAGAATTTCTCTTATTTTATCTGGTCCATCTATGCCATATCCTCGTTAGTAAAGGCAATTTGATTTGAGCGGTCATCTACCATCAGTCTCATTAACTTCATACAACCTTGCATTGATCATGAGTCCAGCTCAACACAGCAAATCCTCTTTATTCTCAAGGATTCTCTAGGATTTTGGTTGTCTCAACACCTAGGGGCTACTTTCTGTTTCCTAACACTAGACTAAGCTAGAGTCTGGGCTTTCTTCTCTAGTACATGAGGAGTTTTCTCCGCAATTTTAGTTTTTCCAAGCACCATCTAAAAAATGTCAAAGCAAAATCCCTTCCTCTACACATCTCTGCTTCTTCCAAATCTCCCTGAATATTTCACTCTTGACAATCAAGATGTAAGAGCTCAACCTTACAGACCCACAGAAAAAGAGGGTACTTCAGAGCTTAGCGGCTACAAACGTTAAATACCAAAGTCAAGATTCTGACAAAAGTGATCAATCATTTCGTCTTACTGGAATTCTCCAAATTTTAACACTGGAAGTCCTGAATCCCAGGAAACTCAACAGTTTTGGGCAAATTAGGACAGTTAGTCACCCTAGAAGGATCTCTAAATTTCCCAAAACTGAACACACACACACACACACACACACACACACACACACACACACACACACACACACACATATATCGAACACGTATGTATTTGTAGAGGTAGGGTTTTGCTATTTGCCTAGGTTGGTTTTGTATTCCTGGGCTCAAGCAATATGCACACCTCAGCCTCCCAAAGTGCTGGGATTACAGGCACGAGCCACTACACCCGGCCTAAACTTTCCTATGTATTTGTTCAAGTTTTACTTTCAAATCTTCTTGTCCATTGTCATAAAGCTGTTCATGGAGAAAAATACAGATAACCAAATGAGTTGACTTATGTAGTTATACTAAATTATGCAGTGAAAAAATCTATTCTGTAACTGTAAATATATGTAAGAGAATGAAAGGAAATGAAGAAAACAAATATCTAATAGATCAATCTACCTTCTTCTTCAGATGTGAGGAGAAATATGAACTGTATTAACTCTGCTCATTAGAGTAGTTCAAGGTGCTGAATCCACTGGAGTCCAGTTCAGACACAAATCCAATATTCGAGAGAGCCAAGTGATAGGTGGGGAGCATGGAAACAGGAGACTCTGGGCAGCCTAAGAACAAGCATGTTATCAAATATGTGGGATATGAAGATATTGGAAATAGGGTCCAGGTCTCATCTCATCTGGAGAAATGAGTAGGCAGTAAAAGGGGATGGGAAGGACTACAATTATGTGGTCAGGAGCAAAATCTTTTACCCTGTACATTGTCAGATTTAAATCCCAGCTTTTATGCACACTAGCTTTGTGATTCAGAAAAAGGATTTTACCTTACTTGTCTTACCTGTAAAATGAGGACAGTAGTAGCAGTACTCATTTTATAGAATTACTGTGAGGATTAAATAAACTAATTCAAATGAAGTATGTAACAGAGTGCTTGGCACATAATAAGCACTTGAATGGAACTTAAGTGTTAGCTATTATTATATTACTTCCTTTCTTCATACCAACACTCTGACATCCTTATTATTCTAATTTGTAGTAAATATTTGTTGTATTACTATTACTTATCTAAAAGTTAACAGTTGTCTTTATTTGCTTAGTTTTTTTTTTTTATGTTTTGATCACTACCCAGCCCTAAACTCTCTAATAAAACTGTAAAATACATTTACTATGGTCAAACAATGCGATATATTTTATTTCCACATCGTTTTAGAATCATACTTTGTAACACTCTTCATCGTCTTCTTCCAGTTTGAATTAGTTATTCTATAGACCTGCACAGCTATAGTTCTCAGAATGTGTATACACTATTATCTTGGAACAATGATATCCTTTTCTTCTTTCCTGTGTTTGACCTCTATTTCTTGGATTCCACCTCTTCTACTTTCTTGGTTCAATTCTTTGTTTTGCATATTCTCTCATCACTTTCTGAGAGTGAATGGAAACTCAGTTTTCTAAGAGCTCACATATCAGAAAATATATTTATTCTACCCCCACACTTAGTATATACTTTTAGTGAGTATAGAGTGTATTGGAAATCATGTTTACTCAATGTTGACTCAGAATTTTTTTATTTTTTATTTTTTTTTAGACAAAATCTCTATCGCCCCTGGTAACTCAGGATTTGAAAGTTGTTTAACTCTTACTTTCTAACTTTCATTGTTAAAGTTTAGAAATTGATGCTATTCTGACTCTCACTTGTTTCTTTTCAGAAGGTTTTAAAAATCACTTCATCAATGTTACTCTGAAATTTATTAGTGCACTTTTTTTTCATTTATTATGATGGAGACTCAATAGACTAAACCATGACACTCTTGAATTTCAGGTTTTACAAATTTTCTTGAATTATTTCTTTTGTGATTTCTTTCCCTCTGTTTTCACTGTCCTCTGCTACTGGTACTTCCATTTGTTAGATATTGAATATTCAATATAAATTCTCTAATTTTATTGGCTCTTCTTTTTTAAAGCCCATATCTTTGTTTTCTTTCTTTGTCTTTTGTGATAATTCTTTCATTCTACCATTGAACTTTTCTATTTTTTTGTGTTACTTTTTTAAAATATATTTTTAGTTTATGAGAACACTTTTGTATTCTTAGAATGTTTCTTACTGGTTGGGCACTGTGGCTCACACCTGTAATCCCAGCACTTTGGGAGGCTGAGGCAGGAAGATCACCTGAGGTCAGGAGTTCGAGATCAGCCTGGCCAAAATGGCGAATCCCCTTCTCTACTGAAAATAAAAAAATTAGCCAGGCATGGTGGCAGGTGTCTGTAGTCCCAGCTGCTCAAGAGGCTGAGGGAGGGAGAATTGCTTGAACCCAGGAAGTGGGGGTTGTAGTGAGTCGACATCATGCCACTGCACTCCAGCCTGGGTGACAGAGCAAGACTGTCAAAAAAAAAAAAAAAAAAAAAAAAAGATAAAGAAAAGAAATGTTCCTTACTTATAGTATCCTGTCCTTGTTTTATGAAAGCAGTATCTTCTTCTCTTAGTTCTTCTAGGATACTAAGATACACATAGGCACACATGCATATTATACATGTTTTGGTTTAATTCTCTTTTTTCATGTTCCATTTGTTTATTTTTGGTTTGTTTTGATATGTTGGAGATCTGTCTTAAAATTAATCACTGGCAGTATATTTAGATTTTGAATGAGGCATGAACAAGGTAATTGGAAGCCCTGTTTGCATGGGTGAGTTTAGTGTGGCTCACTATATGTTGATTGGTCTAAGATTTGACTATTATATTAGAGGTCCTACTATATTAGTGTCTGTCAATTTTCTCTTTTGAATGGGGTCTGTTTCTCTAAAGAAAATACTACTGATCTTTGCCTGGGATTTGTAGGCATATCTGCTATTGTTCTGAAAGCTGAACAGGGAAAGAATACTAAGAAATTCTCTCAAGCCTGTAATCCCAGCACTTTGGGAGGCTGAGACGGGCGGATCACGAGGTCAGGAGATCGAGACCATCCTGGCTAACCTGGTGAAACCCCGTCTCTACTAAAAAATACAAAAAACTAGCCGGGCGAGGTGGTGGGCGCCTGTAGTCCCAGCTACTCGGGAGGCTGAGGCAGGAGAATGGCGTGAACCCAGGAGGCGGAGCTTGCAGTGAGCTGAGATCCGGCCACTGCACTCCAGCCTGGGCGACAAAGCGAGACTCCGTCTCAAAAAAAAAAAAAAAAAAAAAAAAAATTCTCAGCATCTGGGATACAACTTTTAATTTTATCCACTTGTATACCTAAATCCAAACTTTGGTAATTTAACCTCAGTGGAGAAATAAACTTTCTTTCTTCTGTTGAGATTGGGAAATAGGTCTAAGGTTCTAAATACTTCCTTACAAACTATCAACCTATCCTCTTTATTTTCAACTAAGTATTATGCTTTACCTTTCAGAGATACTGATGCCTCCAACTCCTAGATCTTTCTGGGGTTTTATAATAGATAGTGAATTAGGTGGCTTCCCCAGTGAAGTTAGATTTTAGCTTTCTTTTCTTTGTTAATTCAGTTACATATATGCATCTGCTTTCCATCTAAACATTTTCTTGATATTTTTCATCTGTTGTATTCTCCTTTTCTGTTCTTTTTATTTATGTGGGGGCCTTAATTATCCTCTTCCTTTACTGTCATCTTACTGGTTTTTTTCTGGAATAAGCAGAGGTAAAATTATGTGTTCAATGTGCCATGTTGAGGTAGACATGCTCACTGTAAATATCTCATCTCTTTTGCCTCTTTCCTCAGATTCTACTGTGAGTCTTATCCTTCCCTTTTTCTTCACCACTAGCCTCTATTTCTAGCAAAAGCCTCTCTTTTCTATCTTCCACACTGATGGAAAAATGGTCTTTATAAAATCAGATTCTGAACACATTAGTGCCCTGTGTAAAACCCTTGAGTGCACTAGTAGTGGGAACATCTGAATTCTTTTATGATTCTGAGTCCCTAGACTTTTTCCTTACCACTTCTTCAAACCCTGTCCCATTCATACTGATCTTCTTAATACTCTACAAATGCACTCTCTCAGTCCTCTACCTAGTAAATGCTTTCCTGACTTATAAATTTCTATTCTTTTTTACAAAATTCAGCTAAGAAGTCACCTTCTCAAAAAGCCTATCTCTAACCATCAGTGAGTTGCTGTGTCCCTACAGTGTCTTCTACATCCCTTACTCGTAGCAGTTGGATGAATAAATACGGTTCTAATACTGTGTCATTCTGTCCCTGCTCAAATCTGAGTCTATAGTTCCTGCTCTGATTATAGTGCCTGGCATAAAATAGATAGTAAAGGTATGCTGAATGAATGAGCATTCTGTTGAATGAATGAGTCCTGCTGTTGGGAAGGATGGGGGTAAGGCACTGCAGAGTAAAGAAAACAAATATAAGTTTATCAACATAGCACTGGATCCAAATTTATGAAAGATATTTGCCATTAGTTTCTAGAAAAACTCTGTCATGCTGCTAACTTAGATTTAGACACTTCTCATTTTACTGTTTATTTTTGGTCAGACATTATAATTAGTTACAACAAATGAGTGATAGAGTGGAGGGCGATGGAGTGCAGAGCAGCTTAGAATAATTGAAATTAAGAACACATTGGAAAACAAGGAGCACTTGCCAGAAATGAATGATCCCATGAGTGCATGATTCTCCGATTTGGCAAAGAGAACTTGGTAACTGCTTTTGCTGCATCAAAATCTCCATGTTACCCTATGTTGTAGTAGGAAAAATATCTCTACATCAGGAAACTACACTGGTTAGCTTTGTATCCAGTTTCTTGAGATTTCTAAATGGGCTTCATTTTTTTGGCATAAGAAGAATGGATGAGTCAATTTGTCTTTGCAAATCTTTTGTTGTATATTACATCCCTAGATGCTCTTCAAAGGCAAGTAATAGAATTTTCAGTATTGTGCTTGATCTTAGATAAGATAAAGTTAACATCTACTTTGCTGCTTGTTTTACTTGATGTCTCCTCCTCTTTTATGCTGTTGGGTTAAAATACCTTCCCTTTTCAGAGCTGGGAGGTTGGGGAGGCTTCGCTTTGAAATAAAGAGAGTAGAGGAGCAGGCCATGGTGCTTTTGTATTTCCCCCTACGTATCACTTATTAAACTCCTGTTGCCCTGACCATTGTTGCTTCCCACTGAAGTCTGGTTTATTTACTTGAAAATCTGATTTGTTTCATTTTATTACTGTGTTTGCGAAGTAACTGATATCAGATTCGGAGGGAAAGAACTGCCATTTACCAGCAGGCTGTGATGGCTTTGCCTCGGTCTGCAGGCCTGATTTTGAGGCCTCGTCTGCCCTGGGGCTCCCACAGAAATAAGATTACTGGCAATAACTGCTTCAACTGCTTTGAATAACAGACACAACTCAGAGAGCATAAAATTAGCATAAACACAGCACTAGTGTGTTCCCTCAGCGGATATGAGACAGGCAGGCTATGGAAAATTGACTGAAATGGGGTCAGACAATGTAGAAATCTGAAACATAGAAAATACCGCCTAAGAGATATGAGGTATTACCACCTCTTTCGTTTTCTTTTATCTCTCTCTCTCTCTATATATATATACATACATACAGTCATGCAGTTTTAATGATAACATGTTAGAACTGATGAAAATTAAAGATGCAAAATCACTACCTCCCTAAAATGCCTGCATTATCTTTCTAGACAAATTATTATTAATCATTTCTCAGTTTTTTTAATCCTGAGGGTAGAAAAATAAACACATTTTCACAGTTATTTTAAATTGATTTTTCTTTTTAGGGAGATATTAGTTTGAGTATAGAGATTTTGCTTCAGAAAGAAGGTGAACAGCTGAAACAGTACAGGATTGTAGCTTGAAACAATTTCTTCCATATCTATTTATCAAATATTAAAATGGAATATGCTGCCGACAAATGCAATAAAGGGTAACATTACAGGGAAAGGAGTGACGCTGTGCATCTCAAGAGGCAGATGGAAGCTATGGTTTTGCTGTTTTAATAATATGTTGTCACATATGGAATACAATTTTCAATACAGCTGCATATAGATGGGTCCCGTTGCTTATTTATTTATTTTTGGTGTGATGTTGGCAAACGTCCAACCATTCCACAAAATGAAATTGATTTTGGAACTTAGCATTTTCTGGTCTTATCCTGGTCTGAGATATTGTTCAAAGGTTGATAACTCAGCACTTCAAATTTAGATTATGGAGAAAGAGTATAGATGTTTAGTAACATTTCTCTCTCATGAATAGCAGTAGGTCCCTTTATCATAGCCTGTGTGCATTCTCTCATACATTTGCACATTTATAAGTATTTAGTTAATGCTGTCTTCCCCATTAATCTTTTAACTCCATAAAGCCAGGAGCCCCTGTTTGTATAGTATTTGCTACTGCCTCCTTAGTGCCCAGTGCTGTGTCTGCTGTTTACTAGCACTCAACAAATATTTACTGAATGTGTGACTAAAGTATGAATGAGTAGCTAGGGGATGCAATACTGTGAGGGCTATGACATTTTAAACGATTTTTATGGTATTTCTATCAGAATTTTTATTTTAAAAGAATCTTGCAGGATCATTGTCTTTGGATTCTATAAAAAAGTCTTTAAAATTTATAGGAATAAGGTATAGATTAACTGCCACTGTGTTTCTGTAAACACCAGTGATAAAAATATATCTCACAGAGTGAATCCAAGAGACTCCAATATGAAGAGAAACTGACATGTAGCATTACTTCGTTTGACATATTCATTGACAGGTAGCAAGTTAATATTGTCAGTTATATGCTTACATATTATAGTGACATCAAATACTTGCAGAGTACCAGACATCATTTCACTCTGTGTTGTAAAGATTTTAGTGAGTTACTTCTTTTTACATCTGTAAATGTTCAGACACTCACTCTGCAGTTGAATGGACAACATGTAGCTTTGTGTTTTCTTTGTCTAATTGTAGCATTTTCTTAACCTCGAGGAAAAACTGATTTTGTCATTTTCCAAATATTTTTTAATGACAAGGGGCCATCTTCTCTTCTTCCTCTGATCTAATAACAATTATAATATAAATTACATATTTGCAGCAGAAAAACTGGAAACTTGCATTATGAATTACTTATGTTTACAGCTTTCCCCCTAGGACAATTGTTAAGTCTCAAAGTGTCACTATACTTTCAAATCCTTGCACAGGGTGGAACATATCTGAACAGTATACAGAATAGGCAGTATCCTAGCTGAATTTGCTTCCACTTATGTATATATTAAAGCAATTGCAATGAAAACAAAAATTGACAAATGGGACCTAATTAAACTAAAAATCTTCCACACAGCAGAAGAAAACATACAGAGTAAACAAAAAACCTACCAAATGGGAGAAAATATTCACAACCTATGCACCTGGCGAATGTCTAATATCCAGAATTTATAAGGAACTTAAACAAATCAACAAGCAAAAAACAAATAACCCCATTAAAAAAATGGACAAAGGACATGAACAGATGCTTCTTGAAAAAGGCATACAAGTGGCCAACAAACATATGAAAAATGCTCATCATCACCAATCATAAGAGAAATGCAAATAAAAACTACAATGAGATAACATCTCACACCAGTCAGAATGGCTATTATTACAAAGTCAAAAACAACAGATGTTGGTGAAGCTGCAAAGAAAAGGCAAAGCTTATATACTGTTAGTGGGAATGTAAATTAATTCAGCCGTTGTGGAGAGCAGTTTAGAGATTTCTCGAATAACTTAAAACAGAACTACCATTCAACCCAGCAATCCTATTACTGGGTATATACCCACAGGAAAATAGATTATTCTACCAAAAAGACACATGCACCAGTGTGTTCATCACAGCACTATCCACAATAGCAAAGACATAGAATCAGCGTAGGTGCTCATTAGTGGTGGACTGGATAAAGAAAATGTGGTACATATACATCATGGAATACCACACAGTCATAAAAAATGAACTTATTTTTTTTACAGCAGTATGCGGGCAGATGGAGGCCATTATCCTCAGTGAATGAATGCAGGAATAGAAAACCACATACTATATATTCTCGCTTATAACTGAGAGCTAAACATTGATCACACATAAACATAAATACGGGTACAATAGACACTTCAGAGTACTAGTAGGGGAGAGGAGTGCAGGTTGAAAAACTACCTATTGGCTACTATGCTCACTACCTGGGTGTCGGAATCCACTCTTCAAACCTCAGCATCACACGATATACCCATGTGACACACCTACACATGAACCACCTGTATCTAAAATAAAAGATGAAATTTACATAAGCAAATAAGTAAATAAATAAATAAAACACTTGCACACAGAAAGTCTGAAAATTGGATGCCACACCAAGGACCTTCCTATGCACATATTTAATTTCAAATTGTTTTCCTAAAGAATTCTTTTCATCCAGGAGTGTTTCCAGCTAAGAAGAACTTAAACCATTGGGCAGAGTCACATCTGTGTATGTATAGTAAAAGTGATTGGGAGAGTCAGATTCTGTGGCTGACTTAGTTGTGTTTTAATAAAGTAAGAGTGGTTCATATCATCGGGCTGCCTTCTTTGTTCTTCATTCATCATGAACCATTTTCCCTAAAATCCTTCCAAGATGGGGCCCTGCCAGCCATATTTGCATAAGTTATCCTGACCCTGCACATAATTGATTAGCTGGGTTAACAGATTCTTCCTCTAGTAAAATTCATCTTGGATCTAAGAAATTCTAGTTTAATCTGTACTGTTAGCATAAACTGAGGTAATATAAACTGAAAATATGTGAGCAGCTGTCCTTCTCTAGTGACTAGAGCACAGAGAGTGTTCATCTGCCAAGAAAGAAAGATCAAGTGGATGTCGTATTAGTTAAGAATAGGACAGGCTGCATGAAACAGAAACCCAACTACTGTGGCTTACTTTTAAAAATGTTTCCATATGATAATAAATGCAGAGATAGGTAGTCCTGGGCTGATAAAACACCCACACCACTTTTAGTTTTCTGTTCCACTATTCTTGCCACGTAGCTCTCAACCTCTTGGTTACAAAATACTTATCTCATCTCCCGCATGGTACCTATATTCTGGGCAGACAGGGAGAAAGGCTACACCTCCATTAACAGCTTCCTGTAGTAACCACCTACAGCTTCTACTTCTGCTTACATCTCATTAGCCTAGACAATGTCACTATGTCAGTATCTAGTTGCAAAGGTATCTGGGCAACTAAAACTTTAAGCTAAACATATCTCTCTGAACAAAATTGAAGTTGTTCAGAGAATAAAAAAAAAGGAAAGTAATGAAAAAAAAGGAGAGTATACTGAGAATAGACATTGTATGAGCAACCACCAGTGTAGGGTGGATACTAGTTAAAAAAATAGACTTGGCATTGGGTAATCTAAAGAGAAGGGAAATAGGACAATGCTTGCCTGCTTCCACAAAGTTTTCTGTTTTCTTGTTTTCTGCTGCAGTCCCTTATCAAGCCTGGCTACCATTGTGTTCATAAACCATTAGTGTCATTATAGAAAATCACCTTTTTGTACCTTGCTTACTCTAGATCAAGTTGCTTTATACTATTTGGGGGAAGAAAAGGTCTTATTAACAAAATGGTCCTATAAGTGGATAAGTAAGAAAGATTGGTCTACCAGTGAAGTTTTTTTTTTTTTTAAATAGCTTTTTAACATTCTTTTAGAGCAGTTTTAGGTTCACAACAGAATTGTGCAGAAAGTACATAGATTTCCCATATACCACCTGAACCCACACATGCACAGCCTCCTCCACTATCGATTTCCTGCACCAGAGTGGTATTAGGTTGGTGCAAAAGTAATTGCATTTTTTTGCCATTGCTTTAATTTGTTACAATTGATGAACCTACATTGACACATAATAAACACTCAAAGTCCATAGTTTATGTTACGGTTCACTCTTAGAATTGTACATTCTATAGTTTTGGGCAAATTTATAATGACGTGCATCTACCATTATAGTATCATACAGACTAGTTTCATTGTCCTAAAAATCCTCTGTGTTCCACCAATTTATCCCTCTCTCCTCGCAAACTCTGAAAAACACTGATCTTTTGTACTGTCTCCACAGTTTTGCCTTTTCCAGAATGTCAAATAGTTGGAATTATATTGTATGCAGACTTTACAGACTGGTCTCTTTCACTTAGTAATATGGATTTAAGGTTCCTTCGTGTCCTCATAGCTTTTTCCTACTTAGGGTTGAATAATACTCCATTGACTGGATGTACCACAGTTTATTTAGCCACTTATCTACTGAAGGATATTTTGATTTCTTTGAAGTATGGCAATCATGAATAAAGCTGCTATAAACATTTGTGTGCAGGTTTTTGTGTTGGCATACATTTTTATCTCATTTGGGTAATTTCTAAGGAGTGCAATTTCTAGATTATAGTCTCATTTCTACATGTCAAATTTTAAACAGAAGTTTTGTAAGGGCCAGGACTGCACCTATATGTGTAGTTATACATTTTATAATCTACTGCACATGTGTCTACACTTGTACATTTTATAGTCTATGGGCAGTGTATGAACTATTGTACACAATTATCACAAATAAACCCATCTAATTGATTTAGATTTTATCATTACACAGTCTATTACCTGATTTAAGCTGCATGAACCCTAGAGACTTATATTATGATCCCATTAAGGCTTGCTATAAACTTTACATGGCATCTTTCCCACCATAGGTGTTTCCAAGATTATAGGGCCTGCTGGGTCATGTGATCCATGCAACAGCCATTTTTGCTCAGTGTCCCACTCAAACTATGTCCCCAGTTTATGTGCAGAGAAGCTGAGAAGGATTCCCAGGTGGGGAGCATGCTGCCTCCAAAACCCTGCCAGGCATTCTGCTTAGCTTTCATGATGAAAAGTGTGAAATACAATAATTTGTGCTTCATTTTAGATGAGATGTTTCTGTGTGTTCCATCCCTAAACGTTTTGCTGATACGATGGGCCTCTGAATCCTCAGGCTTTATCCCCTACTCTCTAGAGTACATAAGTAGTGCTTCACATGACACTTCCTGCTCAGATAGTCCAATGAGCATGATGTCACTAATGAGTGGACCAGTGTGATGTGCTGTATGATGCCAAGGCAATCTAAGTCTGATTGTGATAACTGTGTGACCATGTGGTCTCTATCATTTAAGGGCCAATCATCCCATTATTACCCTCAGCCCAGTTCTAACATGACATATCTCATCTCCTACTGTAAGCCTCGCAGTGATCTTGGTGCCCCTCTCCTCAGCAAATTCTCTAACATTTTGTAATTGAAGTATCTCCCAGACCCTCCTGTGTGGTAATAGCCATCTAATGAGTTACCTGGCCTTACATAGTATAGGTACTCTAGCATGCTTACGTCTCTATGCCTTTTAATTCATTCTTCCACTATCATCCATGGAAATTATGGTATTTATGCTTCACTATGTATTTACCATAGCTGTAGTCTTCCCCAAGCTTTTACAAGCCATCCTAGGAATTCATTGGCACCATTTCCCAGATTCCTTGCCAGAATGCTGAATCCTATGTCATGGGAGAATGTTCTCATATTGAAAATCTCCCCCTTTCCCAAGTTCATGTTCTGCCAGCTTCAATCCAGTGTTCTTAGGGTCCAGTCTCATATGAACTCTCCAAGGTCCTGCTAAAGTTGATGGTTAAGTACTAAAATTTATTTGCAATATGATTCTTTAATTCCCTCAGCAGGCCCAACATTGCCCCAGCTGGGTTAGAATGTGACAAACTTAATCATTGGCTTAGGAGCCATGAGGTTACATCACAAGTGGGGCCCTTTTTGTTTTGAAAGATATAGTTCTCTGTGTTATCTTCAAGCAAAAGTGGAGTACTAGTTTCTAACAGGAAGGATTAGGACAATCTCACCAATACAGAGGGTTTAGGGCACTGATTTCCAACTGGGGTGGTTTTGGTCCCAAGGGCATACTTGACAATGGCTGCAGACACTTTTGATCTTCATAAATGGAGCAGATGGGCTACTGCTATCGGCATGTAGTAGAGTCCAGGGACGCTGGTGAGTAGTCATTCTACAATGCACAGGACAGCCCCCAACAACAAAGAACTATCCAGTTTCAAGTGCCAATAGTGCAGAGGTTGAGAAATTCTGGTTTAGGGAATTTGGGGATTTGTAATTTTCAAGTACGTCATGCCAGATGTCCCTATCAATTATCTCGGTATTCCACTTCTTCCTAATCAAGTGTCTGACCTTGGCATAGCAGACATGCTCAGGTTCTCTGGAGTTCTGCTACTCTTATGATTAAACCCTTGTCTGGTCCTCAGTTCATTCTATCTTTCAACTGTAAGAGATGGATATCTCTTTATATGTTGCCAACGGGATCTTCTGGCTTTCGCATTTAGCTTTTAAATTCCAATTAATCACTCTCAGCTTTCCATTATTTGTTTTCTAAAGAATCAAATATCCACAGTAAAACCTATTCCAGTTCATTGTTCCCCTAATTACTATTGTCTCTATATTCCTCAAACACCTGATGCATTACACCCACTAGTGCATTTCCTTCTACCAGCATGCCGTCACGATTCCCCGCGGGTGAAAGCTTTAACAATCACCCTGCTGCCTTTTGCCAGGTTATTCCTGCTCTACCTTCCACCATTGATGAGTCACTTGATGCTTGTTGGCTGACAGGTGAGGCAGCTTCAGAATCTCATGTTAGCATCTGCTTTCTCAGACTCCTGGTACCTACAGTTACCATCAGCTTCCCCCATCAGAGAAGGAAAATAACTCTGATGGAGATTTGTATACAGCAGGGTTATTAGGAAGTGCCGGGGTGTGTGATAAACACCTATAAAAGAAGGGAAAACAACACAGGCAGCGGAGGAAAAATCAAGGTATAATACAGGCATAACATTCAGTCTCAGAAAATGTATGGGTACTCTGAAGCTCAGGTGGCCTGCAGAGTTGGTCAAATTTAGATAAGGAGAGACTCGTCCTTTGTTCTGCATTAGCCCATCATTGATCCGGGCTGCATCCTGGAAGGGATATAACTTTGAGTCAGGCAGCTCTCTTCAGAAGAACGTAATTCCTGGAAAGCTCAGAAAACAGTGGACGGGATGTGAGTAGTGTTTTCTACAGGTGAGAAACAGGCCCTTCAATTTAGAAAGGAGATCTGGGCAGCACAGCACAGTATCTAATATAGCAGATAACCCTCTCTAGCTGCATTCAGTGGGGTTACTGGGTATCCATTCTCTGCAGCTGCCAGTGGTAAGACCAGCGAAGGGGAGACTGGGGCATTTTAAGAAGATTTCCTCCTTCACAGCTGGAGCAAGTAGAGCACCTCTTCTATCTTGTAGCAAAATAATGTGGCAGGCTATGGGGTGGTGGTAATTTCACCTGGACAGGAAGATAAGAACTGACCCAGCACTGTGGCAGAGCTGAGAAGAAATAATTGTTAATGGATATATAATGAGGAAATCATAATTTTCTTAACAGCTCTTGCTAGCATTTTTCTTGTAATGGGAACTATCTTTGTTTAGAAACCTGTTTTGATAATCTACTTAGGGCAGAGTATGGGACTCCAAGCTTGGGGAAATTCACAGAAGACTAAACAACAAGGAAGGGTCACTAGTCTCTAAAGCGCTAACGTGTTCTATATGAGCTTAAAATAAACAAATAAATAAAAATGTTTTGTTTCTGAGAAGAACTGAAAAGAGAACTATAGTTAATTAGGATACTTCTACTTCTTAGTAACAAGAACCTGATTCATATAGGTTTAAATAGCAAAACATTTAACAAATTAAATAGTCAAACATTATGTTCTCAGAAATGCAGAGGTGGTATGGCTGCCAGTGTTGGTGAAGGCAGAGGCTCACAGCATGAAGAACCCAGGTTCTTTACATCTTTTCACCCTGCTACTTGCATCTGTGGCTTGTTCATGGTGGCAAGCCAGCTCCTGGTGATGGTGATGGCTGGGTCTTGTCTTGGACAAGTGAGAGAAGGAACAGTCCTCCTTCAAGCGTCTTTCCTTCTAGCTTGATTGGGTCATCCGAGGCCATATGATTCACTGTGCACTTACAGTGTGATCAGGGTAACCTCTGTGCTGGGAGTGGCCTGCTTTCCTTAAGGAAGGGAAGATACCTAATCCAAATGATACTGTTAGTAGGAGAAAAATGGAAATGAATGTTGGGTAGGCAATCAATTGGGTCATCTATAAAAGCAGAGAAAAAGGGAGGAAGAAAATAATTAACAAATTGAAAAAAGCTAGAAGATAGAGGATACAAGGCCTGTAATAATTCCCAAATAGTGGGGTGGCCAAAGTACAGTATAAGAACAATGATGTCATCATCATTGTTTTGATAATTTATAGTTATTTTTGTTTATAATATGACCCCTACTCTATTTTTTCTCTATACTCATACCTCTTGCAAAAGCCTGTTATGTTTATGAGTATGTCGTATGAATAAATTATTTCATTATTTAACTCTGAATTGACAAGTAATGATTGAATATATTAATGAAGTACAATGTGATGCTTTGATGTATGTGTACATTACAGAATGGTTAATCAAGCTAACACATCCACCTTACCCACTTATCATTTTTTTTGTGGTGAGAACACTTAAAATCTACTCTTTTAGAAATTTTGAGATATGCAATACATTATTACATTATTATTAACTATGATCAGCTACTGTGCGATAGATCATGAAAATTATTCCTCTTATCTAACTGAAACTCTCTATCCGCTGACCAACATCTCCCTTTTTTCTGTCCCTCCCTGCCACCCCCATCTATGGCACACGCAGTCTCTAGTAGCCAGCATTCCACACTCTCATTTTAAGAGTTTGACTTTTAAAAATTCCTCATATATGTAGGATGGAACACAAATATTGGAGAGGATGTGGAGAAAAAGGAACTCTCATACACTGTTGGTGGGAATGTAAATTACTACAGCTGTTCTGGAAAATAGTGTGGAAATTCCTCTAAAAACTAAAAGTAGGGCTACCACAGAACCCAGCAATCCCACTACTGGGTATATATCCCCAGGAAGTGAAATCAGCATGTTGAAGGGATGTCTTCGTTCCTGTTTGTTGTGGTATGATTCGCAATAGCCACAATATGAAAGCAGTATGAATATCCATTAATGAATGAATAGGTCAAGAAAATGTGGTATGTATACACAGTGGACTACTATGCAGCCTTTGGAAGGAAATCTTGTCATTTATGACAAAGTAGATAAACCTGGAGGGCATTGTGCTAAGGCACAGAAAGACGAGTGCTGAATTTTAATGTAAAAACTAAATGGCGGTAGTGCAGGACAGCAAGTACACATGCACACATGCAGGTGCATGCACACAAAACAAACCAAACGAAACAAACAAACAAAAATAAGTAAGATCCCTAATAAGTCACAGAACCCTTTATGAGGTTTTTTGACTTCTATAAGGCAAAAAAATAAAGTTTGAGCCAAATTTACCTGGATCTCAAAGGGCAAAACAAATGAACAAAACCCCTCTGGCTGACATCTAAATTACAAATAGTACATGCTAGTGCTAGGAGGATTACACAGGAGAAGGCTGTGTGAGGATACTAAAAAGTCTTACAGAAATTTTTAATCTGATTTGGAGAGAAAAGTCTTGTACTCCTAAAAACCCACAGCACCTTATACAAATTTCTGCCAAATGAGTGACACAGGCTAAAATAATTCAGAAGAATAAGACTTCCTGTATCACCCAATGATTTCATTTTCAGTTTAAAAATCTGTTACTTGACAGTTATTTAATATCTGCTTTACCAAACATTTCTTGTGCTGAAGAGAGTTATTGTCCCCAGATTATACACAAGGAAATTGATGTCTGAAAGTCTCTAAGGACCCTGCTGGTTTTGTTTCTAGTTTGCTTTGTCTTTCCCAAGATCTTGGGAAAAAATATTATTCATTCTTGTATGCCCTCTATTTCTTTCAATATTTTCCATTTGATATTTACTGATATTTGAGCAACTGCAGAGTGTTTGAGAACTTCTTTTGCTTACCAAGCATTTTCTATTAGCTAAACAATATGTTTCACATATAGTTTTATATACTGTTGATGTTGTGATAAATAAAATGTAAATTCAGTTAAATCACTACTTCATGAACAAAACTTTAGTTTTCAAGATTGTTTTCTCAATTAATATGTACTTATTAATTCAAAATAAGTTTTGACAATTAAACTATGTCTTCAATCTTTAGAAGATTGGAAAAATAGAGAACCTATCTTATATTACAAGCGCTAAGATTTTTAAAGGGGAAAACATGTATTGTGCTTCTAATAATAAGGTTATATTTAAAAACTCCCACCAATTTGTTAAACAGATAGCATCTCGTGTCTTAACAAACACATTAATCCACACAGTCACACATTCATGAATGAGATGGCTACATTATTTCAATTTTATGCTCGAAATAAAGGTAATTAATTATTACGATTATCTTTAAGACATCAGATAAGGCACTGAGCTTATGTTTCTGAATCCTGCAGAAAACTCTATATGTGTGTGTATCCATGTGTGTATATACTAATAAAGTGGAAATACCAATAAGGCATATTGAAGATATGTCAGATGAAGAGAAGTCACTGACATAAAAGTATTGTCACTATGCTTGATATCTCTCTCAGCTTTCTGCTCCTTTTGATGGGATGAAAATTGGTCTGGGATGTAGATGAAAGAGTATTAATAATATTTTCTCTGTTTTTAATGACAATGCTGAAGTCTTAATTAAGAACGGTGTGTAAGGAGATCATGAAGAGATTTCAAAGTCTCTTTTCCTCTAGACTTCAAAACACATGTATGTTATTGTAATTCCCCAAGAAGGCATCATTTTTCCATAACAAAATCAGCCATATCATGCCATTTTTCCTACTCATGATAGATTAGTATTTCATAAGCAGCATTGAAATTCGTCTTAAAAATTTCTTCATCACATTTCTACCTAGCATAGTTTCAGGTATTAAATAGGTGCTAGTATTTTTTAATAAATTAAAACTCATTTTTAAAATTTGCAGATGTACAGATAAATTTTCAATTTCCAAATACCTCTGTAACATAATGAAAGCACATTTTCCAATTTGCAATTTAACAAATTGTAAGAAACTTTCAACCAATTAATGGGGAGATATATATATATACACATACACATAGATGGGAAAGCCTCCAGATTGGTATGAAAATCATTGAGTTATTAAATTAATGTATCAGTCACCACTTTTATTTCCTTAGATTTTCCTTCATATTGTCTGGAGTTATTTCAGCTGATTTAATTTATTGACTTGAAATTTTTGAGGTGGAAATTAAAAGACAGCAAATAAAAGGACTCTCTACCTCAGCACCTAAAAATGATGCAATCTTGTATTTTCTTTCCTTCCATGTCTATAACCATATCTCTTTCTATCCAGATATGTTTCTGGACACCCTTACTTCAATTCTGAACATTAATAAGCGCCGGCTACAGGTAATTTGGTGTGGATTTTGGAGTCGGAGAGCTAAATAAGACAAGCTGCTTTCAGAATCTTACTCTTATATGAATGCATAAGGGCATAAGCATACATATTTAAAATCATGATCCCATCTGTCATTATGGTGTAGGCCAATGGTTTCCAAAAGGGACTTTTGCCATGCAGGGGACATCCTGCAGTATCTGGGGATATTTCGGCTGTCACAACTTGGGGATGGGGGTATGGTGTGCTAATGGTATCTATTAGATAGAAGCCAGGGAGGCAGCTAAACATCCTACAATGCGCAGGAAAGATCTCACAAAGAAACATCTAGCCCTAAATGTCAATAGTAAAGAAGGTCAGAAATTCCAGGGAAGGAGGAAGAATATGGGCTCTGCTTGAAGCCTTGGATTAGAATTCAGATCTGTTCACCATAGAATAAATGGCATAATTGAGCCCGTCTTCTTGTGGAACCCATGATAAGCCCATTCCCAAATGGAGAAAACTATGCCTAATTTAAAGGGTTCTTAGATAAGGACTATAGGATAAACATATGGATATCCTAAAATTTCCTCGCTGTTAACGCCCTGCTCTAACAGGAGCTCCAGCCCTACGTAAAATTAAGGACATGCTTTCTGTATTTTCTAATTTTTCTCAGTAATAAAGGTGACATACCTGACCACTTTGCTTCAAGACTACATTATTTCCAAAGGAATTCCTTGGTGTTCCTTATCAATCAGTTTACCAGAAATTCACAAATTTACCTTAGCCCCAGTCATAGATGTATCTTAGACTCAATTTGAAATTTCACTATATGTGAACAATTTTTAAAAGTGTAAAATATATTATACATAAGTTATCAATAACTTTTATATATCACTTATAGACCTATACATCCACAGCTCAGCTTAAGGAATAAAAGTCATCTGTTGCCTTGTGTGTCCCATCACAACTGCCTGTCCTCCCTAATCAACCGTGATTCCTTGCCTTCTGCCAGTAATGACAATCCTGACTTGTGCAAATCTTTTACATGGCTTTAAGTTGTATTTTTACTATAATTGTATGTATTCTCTGATAATATATTGTTTAGTTCTGCCTATTTTTGATCTTTATATCAACATTATACAGACTACATTTTTGTGTGAGTTGCATTTTTCTCACAGAAATTATATTTTTGTGGTTTTTCCATGTAGAAATGGGTAGTTGACTTTATTCATTTTCACTAATATTTCATTTTATGAATAAGCATTCATCTTTATTGCAATTACATTTGTGAATAAATATACCACAAGCAATTTACTCATTCTACATTGACAATCCTTGTTAAGGCATTGACAGGTTTTTGTTTGTTTTCTAATTTAAAATATAGTTTACTTTGATTTTAATTCATACTTCCTTTATAACTAATGAAGTTGAATATCTTTTTACATGTTTATTGTTCAGTTATGTTTTCTTTTTGGTGAAACACCTGTTAGTGGCTACTATGCACTTTTACTGATATGAAGGAATTCCTCCTGCAGTCTGGATACTAATCCTTTTGTTATGCATATTTCAAGTATTTATTGTCTCTTCAGTATCTTCATGGAATCTTTTGTTAAATTGTAGATCTCAAATTTAATGAAATAATTTATCAATCTCTTTTGAAAGTAGCTTGTTTATGAACCCCTTTACTATCCTAGTTCTTAAAAGTATTTCTTATGTAATTTTGAAAACACTTTTAAGTCTTGTCTTTTACATTTTAGTCTTTAATCCACCTGGAATTGATTTTTGTGAAAATTCCAGGAATTTTATTCTTTTCCAATGAGAATAATTGTTTTTTTCCCCTACACCTTGTGGTAAGTTGTGTATTCTTTACCCACTGATGTGCTACAACAGCTTTGTCATATGACGAGATCCCACATATGCATCAACCTGTTTTGTGGACCAACTTCTGGTCTCTTCGTTCCTTTGTTATGGGCCTATGCATAGCTTTCTAATTTGTTCTCTCTAATTTTTAGTGTATGGTATACACACCTCATGCCACACGTTTGTTTCTTTTGTTCTTTTTCAGAAGTATTTAGTTATTCTTAATGCTTTTCTCTTCCCCTTAAATTTTAGAAGCATCGAGTCAGTTCTCAGTTTTAAGAACTTTGGAATTTTGACTGAAATTGCAATAAATTTATAAATCAATTTGGGAAAATTTGACCTTATGATATTGAGACTTTACAAACAGAGTATGTGTCTCCATTTATTTAGATTTCAAAAACGTTTTACAATAAAATTTATAATATTCTCCTAATAAGTCTTACATATATTTCATAGACTTATTCCTAGACATGTTATTTTTAGAATACTGTTATAAGTGATACAATTTAAATTTTCCAAGTGTTACTGATGTAGGGAAATGTAATTATGATGTGACATTTTAAATTTTGTATATGTAGAAAATCAATGGATATTGTGTAATCTCTTGATTATACCGAAAATAATCAGCTCTTGCCTTGTTAAAATTGTATATATTATCTACCTTAAAATAATGTTGAGTTAATGTGTTCCGTCCTATTACACAGGTGGTATTTCTTAGGCCGAACGTGCTTCAAATAATAGGTACTCTAACTTTTATGTTATCCAGAATATGTTTCACCAATGCGACCCTGCACAGAAAACTTTCTTTTCATTTTGTGGGGGTGACATCCCTACTTGGAACACAATTCTCCTATAGATGTCTTATATGTAATGATATATAGGAACTAGTATTGATATATTTAAACAACTGGTTAAATGACCCATTGGGGTAATATTTATAGTTTTGTTATAAACTAGGTAACAATTTGCTTGCCATGTCTCATCTAATAACAATTAAAGCCTCTTCTTAAGAAAGAGTGTACTTGAATTTCACAAGAAATTGTGACTTTTCTGGTTTGGCATTTTATTTTAGGGAATGAGTCCAGATCAAGAAAGAACATGGTATTTCTTTAAAATGTTAAGCTCTTCCTTAACCTAAAATTTTACTTCCTCAAGAGATAATTTTTTAAAAGATTCTATTAGTAATTTTTCTTTAAAATGCCAGGTGTTCTGTCTTAATTTACCACTTCCACTTTCACTTTTCATCTCTCTAGCTAAGGGAAACAGCTAAGGAACCTCTTTGTTGTCTCAACAAGTACAGTTTGAGAAACAATATTTGGGGGAAAGCTTCGATAGTTTAAAGTCACAGGATGTGGCCAACTATCTTCTATTACTTATGGACAGGCAACGACAACTACAAAAATCAAATAACCAATAACAAATTCTCTTCCTGGAGTTGTAGGCATTTAACTTGCGTTTGGGTCCCAAAGCCTTCCTTTAGTTAATTCTGTTTTTATTGGCCAGGTCTTCTTTCATTATTTTTATAAAAACTAATCAATGTAAGCCCTAGTCTAGACAGCAAAATCAGCAAGATTCCCTAGCAAAATTCCCTTCTATGCACCTCTGTCTCACATCCACAGGGCTGCTGCTGTGTATTTCTAAAGGATACATATTACAACTTCCCATTAAGTTTATTAGAAATGGGAGTAAGGATTAATGAAAGATCCTACAGTTATTGCCTTTTTACACCATATTTACTTGCATTTATTATGATTTCTTGTTACTATTTTTGTTTCTTGTTTCAAGCTTTATCCATGCAGCCTTTGTAGTCCAGTTGTAAACGAGGGGACTGATGATAGTTACATAATGGCACATAACCCATATTCCGTAACCCATCAAAGGAAGGAAAAGTGCATCAATATTCTTTTCTCTATCACCTAATTAAGGCTCTGTTAATACTCTCTTTGATCTCTGAATACTTAATCCAGCAAAGGTAAAGGAACTTCAATATTTTTTCCTCCTTGCCACCATTCTGTGTTTTATATCCCATTTCACCAGGCAGAGCAGGGGAGAGGGGAAGTGTTACTTATGTTATTTCTCCCAGGCCAGATGACATAAACCTGGCAGGAGCAGATGTTAAATTGTAGCCTATGAAAAGTTAACACCATCTTCTATAATTGAAACCTTGGGGAGGAAGACTTGAGACAATTGCCAATGGACACAAAATACCAATATCAGAGTTTTTTTCTCAGGGTCAATTTTGGCACCCTCTGATACATGAATTCAAAGTAACCAATAGATGGGCCATGGAGGGGGGCAAGAAGTAATTGGCTGTAATGAACAGAAGACCTCAAAAGATACTTCAGTCTCAGCTCTAGTATCCTGGAAACCCCTAACCAGCCTTTCCAATGAAGCTGCCCCAGGTACTTCAGGTAAGGGGGATCTCCTGTCAACTCACGTCTCCTATATCAGTGGACTTCCTTCCCCCATATTCATGAAATTTCTTGAGTGTTTTCTTCTTTCGCGTGTTTACTTACGTGATAAACACTCAGGGCACCCATTCAGACCAAAGCTGCTGAAAATACTGTGGTCCTTAACCCTTTTTGGTGACTGTTTTTAGTCCTATTGTCACTCCATTAGCATTCAGTCCTTCTAGACTATTATTAAATCTCTCATGGTGATGTGTGTTGGGTTTGTGGTCTATAACCTTTTTACTTGGCTGAACAAAGAATGCTCACTGTACATAAATCAAAATTCTATGTGTGTGTTGCTTATGTGTTTGAGTTGTGTGTGTATGTGTATATGTGTGTGTGTGTGTGTATATACACACACACACACACATATATATATCCCACTTATTTTGTAAAAGTAAAAAAGTTATTAGGATTCAGGGCTGTAAAACTTGGGTTGGAATTACTGCTCCACCTCTTCCTAGCTGAGTAATCTTGGGCAAACTTCTTAATTTCTTTATGAATCAGTTTTTGCATCTGTAAAATAAGGCTCATTATCACCCCTACCTCCTAGTTTTATTTTAACTAAATGTGCTAATACATGAAAAACTCCTAGAATAGTGCCTAGCTCACAGTAAGACTTAAAAACAATTAGTTACTTTTAATAATCATTTTAATTGACTTGCATAATAATATAAGCATAATATGATAATAATCCAGTATCATTTTAATAATGATGCAGGATATAGTGATTGCTATCACCTCAGCATCTCTCATTTAACTGTGTCACAGAGAGAAGCTGGGAGCAAGCTCAACAGGTTTTTGTTTGGTTTTCATCCCATTGTGTTGAGAAAGACAGTCTTTCTTAAGTGGTAAGGCAGACTCTAGTTTACTTTGAATATGTAAGTGAACAAAATAGCAGAAAGAAGTACAGACAAAATCGAGGCACAGGGTTATTCTGAACATGCGTCCTATGTACGGGCAACGCGTTTCAATAAAAAGTATGACGGTGAACACTCTCTAGAGCTGATATGTCTGAAAAACAACAACTATGCAGAACTTTTCCTGGAAAACTAGTTGCTCCCAGCAATTCTGGTACTGTGAATGACCATTATGTTCAGAAGTTTTGCAAAATATATCTCAAGTCCTAAAAGGAAGCAGAATAAAGATTAGCAGGAGGTGAAACTGGATGTACCCTGGGAGCTGCAGAAGGAGAAGAGCTTGCTATGATGATGTTCACTCATTCTGGTGCAGCAAAAATGGCATAATCATCATGGGAGAGAGGGGAAAAACTCAAAAACTGTTTCTCTATTTGGGTTTTTAAATTTTCTCTAGGTGTGTTTTGCTGTTAACTAAAATCTCTTGACTCCCCTGCCACCCTACTCCTTTCCATCACATTCTCATTCTTACCAACTCCATTTTCTTTGGTACTCTTCAGTTCCTAACCATATTCATTCTTTACTTATTTTACCACTTTCTTTAAACTTCAGTTTTTGGTCTCTTGTTTTGTACCATGTCCCTTTGAGTTCTTTTGGGCTTTTATGCTTCATGTGGATATAAGAAAAAAGTTGCATAAAAACATTCTCAAAAGTGTAAGTTAAGCCCCCCATATATGTTTTTTATCTCTTGGATCCTTGATCTTACTAGAACATTACTATGCAAGATCTATTTTTAATTATGGTCCTATTAATTTAGAACTTAAAGCATTCTCCAGGTTCAAATATTGCATTCTGTTCTGGTTTCTTGCAGCCTCCCTCTTTTTCCTTTCCTCTTTTATTTACTTAGATCTTGACTTTCGCCTTGAGGAGAAAGTCTTCAAAGAAACAGTGAGGCATTCCCAACCAGGGACCAGATCTTTCAAACAGCATGGTGTGCTTTTACCTGGATCTGACAGCCTTCTTCTGCCCAGCACCTAATTGTGAATTACCTGTACTCGCTCTCCTGCTGCCACCAGCAGGGCACTAGAAGGAATGGAGATGCGGCTCACATCAGGTTTCACCTTCACAGAAAAAGGCAGTGGTAGGAACTCACCTACTAATACAAATACAAAGTAGGAAGTAGCTACACTGTGCCAGACTTTCCAACAGTTAACTTTTCAGCTTGTTTCTCTTACTCAGCAACCAGTGGGATGGGAGTTTTGACTTTCGGGATCAGAATAGACTTGCATGACACAAAGAAATGATAAATATTTGAGGTGATGGATTTTCTAATTATCCTGATTTGGTCATCACACATCGTATAAATGCATGAAAATATCACATGTGCCCCACAAATATGTACAATTATTATGTGTCAGTTTGAAAAAAGAAGAAACAAAGAATAGACTTGCAGTGCTCCCTTTCCCCTCTTATGAAAGAGAATAAATGCATTTGAGGGAGGACTCAGAACACACATCAGTTTCTTTGAATTACATACAGAAAGCAGAGCATCTATTGGCCACCGTGGCAGTTTTAGGAGCAGGAACATTTATTTTTGTAATTCTCACAAAACTGGTTTCTTTGGGGCTGGCACAGTACTTAGGAAAGGCAATTTTGAGAGATTTCAACATTACATTTTTTTTTCCTTTTTTAGAATAGTGGGTGCTATGTTAAGACCATCTATATCCCACCAACTCAGAGACATTTGCAATCTTAAAACAAGCCATACTTTATTAGTGTAATTGTATTACTTATAACTAAAGACTTACCTACCTAATGTTTTGAAAATTAGAGAGATTCTAGGGATGGGGGCTAGACATTCAAGAATCTTTAAAAATGACCTTCCTAGTTTCTTCTGTAAGAACTTCTTAATGTTAGCAAAAGTCATTGGCTTTATTTTCCCATCAATATATTTTTAATGTTTTACTTTTTGAACTTTTGTATTGTGTTCTTACCACTGCCAAAATATGGATTGTTATTGAAACCAAGTTCAAAGCTCACATTGTCAGTCACCTTTCCTGATTGCCTCAACGTTCTGTAATCTCCTTCTGCCACTAATTCCCTGGAGAACTTCTAGTCTTTAATACTTTCTGGTAGGTTTATATCATGCAAAATTTTCCAAGCTTTGAAGTGGCTCTAAAATCCAGCTTCCTAGGCCCCATTCTCCTGAATGTTTTATTTAATCAATTTGAGAGGGGACCTAGGTACATGCATTTTAACAAGTCTACTAAATGTATTTGATGCAAATTGTGGATAGAAAACTATCTTTTGACAAGCATTAACATAATCATATATATATATATATATGATTATCACACCTACCTCCTAGTTTTATACTGAAAATACTGTTGTCCTTAACCCTTTTTGGTGACTATTTTTAGTCCTATTGTCACTCCAATAGCATTTAGTCCTTCATATATATATGTGTGTATTAGTTTTATAAGTGTGTATGTTTTAGTTCCCTTGTTCAGTTATATACTATTAAAGGGTAGGGATTGTATCTTACCCTATCTAGTTTATACAATGCCTTAAATTTATATAATATTAATAGCATTAATTTATGTTGTTCTCAGACATGTTAAAATCAATTTTATTATACCAAATACAATATTAGGAAGAAGATTGACCTATAAAGTTACTTAGAAGAGAAAAATAAAATATAACAGCAATGTTTGTCTTTTTTAATAATCAAAAAAGGGCAAGAAGAAGTACCAAGCCAATGGTTATCATTAAATATGAATTTACTTGGGGTCAGATACTCTCCTAATGTTTTGGTATACACTTCCTTTGAGGGGACACCAAAGATTCTTTATTTTCTAACTGTCATCCCTTGTGGTAAAAGGGACTACTAAGAACTGAAACCTAAAAATTATAAGGATGCCGTAGGATATCTTGTTGAATGGAAACCAATTTCCCTGGTGAGAAACTTGGTTTCATTTTTTATTTTATAAATGTTGGCTTAATACGGATTATGTGTCATGGAAGAGCCCCACAACATTCAGTATATCAAATGCTGTGAAAATTATCCAGCTCATATTATACCTCTAAGCGTTTCACCAAAATGTAATAATTTCCTGAAACATAAAAGAAACTTCTCCCATCTTTATTTTTTTGTCAAGTGAAAGTACTTTAATTTTTACATTCAAGACTGGCGGCAATGAAGCCACTTTATTTCCTATCATCACTGGAAGTAAAGTTGGGTGGCAGGTGGGTGAACAGAATTCTCTCCCTAGGATCCCCTGGTCACAGCTTCCTGGGTATCAATGGAGGGAAACCATCTCTGTGATGCCCAGACAAAGTGATAATTCACGTCACTGACTTAAAGAACCAGGAAATCCAATTTCTGGAAGATTTAATGGGTATATTTCCTTGTTCTGTAAAGAATTTGTGTAGATACTCAATAAAAGTAGCTATCAACTCTCTTCCAGGAAAGATGGTTGCACAGCCTTGGTGCAGTCAACAGGGAAGTATGCCTATCCCCAGACCTAGACTCTTTCTTCCAGTGATTACAACACATCTGTTGCTTTCCTACCTAAACCTCATCACAAAGCACTGCAGAAATGTGGGCTGGTGGAGGAATATAAATATGGATTATCATCTCCCTTGCAAATGAACTGCCAACAAGAGGCATTTTCCAAACAACATCTACCCACGTCTCTGATGTTCCTCCTCTAGAGAGGTTGGCTGCTTTGAATTGATCTTCCCTGAGTTGTTGTTGTTGTTGTTGTTGTTATTATTATTATTATTATTTTCCTTTTAAATTCAACTCTCTTGAGGAAAAGTGTTCTTCATTGAGACTTCTGGTTGACTGCTACACCTTCCCAGTTTTTTGTGTCTTATCATGGCTTAGTTTGCACACTGCACCTTAAAAGAGTAGAGGTCTACCTACTGTACTTTGGATCAGATTGGATCTTGTATTGCCTTCCTTGGAGAGTGTGCCTCACTCTTTTTTATTGTTGTTTGTTTTCTTTTGCTTGCTTTTTAAACTTCACGAGAAAGTTCTAAGCCTTTCAGCTACCTTCCTAGCAGATTGTCTGAGGCCTTATATTCCTGATACTATCTGTAAGTTGAAAACATGATGATAAAAGTCTTTGCTTTATATAGAGGGGGGTTAGATACCCCATTTTCTAAGATTGATAATCTATGGAAATAATGTTTTATCTTTCTTTGTTCTCACTCCTTCCTTTCTTCACCTCATTTTTTTTTTCTTCCTTCCCCTTTCCTTTCTTTCTTTCTTCTTTCCTTCCTCCTTCCCTTTCTGTTCCTTAGGGATTGGAGAGAAAGATTTTTTATATCTTACTTAAGTAACCAGTCATTCCTGTAATTCCCCAATTTTCTAAATACACATAATTTCTATTTATTGTCTTATATACCACATCCATCTCTCCCTGCTCTCACATGCCTAGTGCTTATTCTATCACTAAGAACATCATTTGATGGGCCTCATTCCTTTACGCCTGTCAGTATCACCCATTATTTATTCCCCAAAATGATTGTTCAAAGTCAATCATAGTCATCCCATTGTTCTTCCTCATGATGGCATTAGAGATAAACATATGACCCAATACTGTCACATGAGATTTAAAAACCCAATGAAGGCTTCCAGGAAAGCACAATTTTTTCTAACTTAGTAGCCTACCAAATACTTTCCACATTGTTAGTCTTTATAGTTTTTATTTACAAATATTATTTATGCAGGAAGAGTATTTGCTTAATTACTTAAATGTTGAGCAATACTTGCAGTTTTTCTTTCTTTCTTTTTTTTTTTTTGAGGCAAAGTCTCACTCTGTCACCCAGACTGGAGTCCAGTGGTGAGATCTCAGCTCACTGCAACCTCTGCCTCCCGGTTCAAGCGATTCTCCTGCCTCAGCCTCCCAAGTAGCTGGGATTACAGGTGTGTGCTACCATGCCTGGTTAAATTTCTGTATTTGTAGTAGAGGTGGAGTTTCACCATATTGGCCAGGCTGGTCTCGAACTCTTAACCTCAGGTGATCCACCCAGCTCAGCCTCATAAAGAGCTGATATTACAGGTGTGAGCCACCACACTTGGCCTGGCAGTTTATTTCTAATATTTCACTACTACATATACTTTTAGGGATATAATCCTTTCGTTCTTTTAAAATATTCTTTAAATGGTATTTCCGGAAGTAGAATTACTAGGTCAAAACTAGACAACTTTTATGTCTCTTGGTTTCCAAAAAGTTTACACTGACCTTCAATTGCAATTAGAAGTTTAGAAATGTCTAGTCTGTCCACAGCTTTGAAAATATAAGGCATCTATTTTTGCTAATTTGTTCAAATTTGCTTTTCTTTGATTATTATCAAGTTTTAACACTTCTCATGAATTTACTAGTAGTATTTCTCTTTGGAAACTTATTCATCTGCTTTATTTCTATCAGTTATTAATGGGGTCATTTAAAAAAATAAGTATTTGGGAGCATTTTATTTAATATAGTTACTGGCCCTTTCTTTACTTGCTGAAAATACCATTTGTTTTCCCATTTGGGCTACCTTATTTTGACTGCAGAAGCTTCTAACTTAATGTTGTCAAACTTGTTTATTCTTTTTTCATAACTTTTTTTTTTTTTTTACTGTTTTTCAGTGTAGGGAGCCCTCTCTCAAATCCCCCAAATCTAGTGCATATTAAATTCCTCATCTGGGTTTCCTAACTTTTTATTTTCATATTTAATGATTTTATCCATCTGGAATTCCTTTTGACCAATATTCTAAGTTACAGGTCTTGATTTATTTTTCTTTCCAAAATGCTAACCAGTCATTCAGTTGCCATTTACTGAATAATTAATCCTTTGCTTCCCTGCTGCTTTGTTAAAATAAATCTTAAATATAATAAAGTCTATTTTGGAGGACTCTCTTCTGCCCCATTTAGCTTTGCTTTGTAGTTTGCAAGACACTTTAACATACATTATCTCATTTCATCCTTCCTACCCTGCACTGATTGCTTGGTTCACCCCCTGCCGCTAATTCTGCAATGCAAACATCAAACAATCTGATTTGTCCCATCCCTGTCTTATAGATGGCAAACAAAACCCTGAAAGGTGAAGCCACTCATTAACCAGCCCTCCCAGTCATTTACTACTGGGGAGAAATGGAAAATTGCAGTCTCCATTTTCCTATACCCTGGGACACCTCATTCCTGCACTGGGGAAAGCATTGGTTGCCATTTCTTTTCTTTTCTTTTTGAGATTGAGTTTCGCTCTTATTGCCCAGGCTGGAGTGCAGTGGTGGCTATCTCAGCTCATTGCAACCTCCGCCTCCTGAGTTCAAGTGATTCTCCTGCCTCAGCCTCCCGAGTTGCTGGGATTACAGGCATGTGCCACCACGCCCGGCTAATTTTGTATTTTTAGTAGAGATTGGATTTCCCTATGTTGGTCAGGTTGGTCTCGAACTCCTGACCACAGGTGATCCGCCAGCCTCAGCCTCCTAAAGTGCTGGGATTACAGGTGTGAGCCACTGTGCCCGGCCCATTTGTTGCTATTTCTATTGGATTCAGGGTCATCTGTGAGCCTTCTTTGGGTTCCCCCAAACTATGAACCATTTCATACACACATATTCACCTTCCAGGATACTCTGGTGGCTTCTGCTCCTGTAGCAGAGGAGAGACAAGTCGTTGGTGCAGAAGTCGCCATCTGTGTCTGTGCTTCCCCGCCTGTGTATATTTGGCACTGACTGAAAACTCTGCTTTCTGTCAGTGCATTTGTGCGGTGACACGTATTCTCCGGTGATTAGATTAACGTTGGCAAAGCCAATATGAAAAACCCACACAGATTACCACTGTCACCCGCAGTAATTACATTTATTCATTTCCATTTAGCCAAGTTTTTACAAGCCGAGCAAGGGGCCAAATAAGCAATAAACACAGAGGCAAGAAATTAAAATGCTGATCTGTTTGCTGTGAAAACAATCAAACTATCATCTTTCTTTAGGCGCCTCATTCATCATCGGAGAGGGCCACACTGGTGAAATGGAGGTTGGGAGCCTAATGTTATTACATGTAAATTCACTAACATGAAATTACTGCCCCTGATGTGATTTTACTAATAAATTAGTTCATTTCTACCTTTTCGCTAGAGACTTTAGGGACCGTGGAGAATTGTACATGTGTCTCCTAATCTTGCCTGCTTTATTTCGGGCTGTCTAGCTGTTAAATTTCTATTTCTTTTCACTCCCTCCCATCTGATTCTTTAGTTTCCTTGCTATGCCTTATTGGATAAACATGCCATACAATTTGTTGTCTTCACATGTAGTTTGAAAATAAGCAGCTTAAGGACAAATTCCCTTTCGCAGGCAATGCGAACAGCATCGGGAAGCATTATAAATATAATGGTTCTTGCAGCTAGTTGGCAGTTATTATTAATTCATTGCTGGGTGTGGTGGTTTTTCTCATTTCTGTAAAAATTTTCAATTTGAAAACAGAATGGAGCCAAACTTTGCTATGTCAAGTAGCTATCAAAGCAAGGAAATCAATCTGCAAGTAGCTCCTTCGACGCGCCAGCCTGTCTGCTGTGTTTTCAAAGTAGCAAAGAGGGCACAGTGGAAGAGCAGCCAATGGCTCACAGAAGACAGATGCATAGTCTCCTCCGATTTGCTCCCTCCGTGGGACTTGCATGGTGCTTCCCTTGCTTATTGTTAATGGCCCATGCCTGCACATTTATTTTTTAAAGATCTTATCCGTTCTACTGTTTATCCTCAACTCCACATCATGATCCATTTTGGCAAGATTACCAACGGTTTCTATGAACATGACTTAGATACTACCAATGAGGGAGTGGAGATGATGAGAAGAGAACTTGAGACAAAGCAGAGACAAATCTTTCAGGGGAAACCCCCTGCTCCTCTCCATACTCCTCCTTCAGCCCCCAAATGGAGGTTCTGTGAAATGTGGCCCAATTTTAAGTCCTAAGGGAAATGCGAAATATGCATAGTAGTATGTTCGTGCTTTGTACAGTAAAAACGTGTTAAAAAAGTTTCTTTGATGCCGTGGTTCAGTGAAAATTAAAGGCACAGAAATGGTAGGCATTCCACATTACACCCACTTCGCACATGATCGTTAAATAGAGTTGCCTCTTCTCCTCCATAGCATTAATGAAATTGGCATGTTAAGGAAATAAACCAACATGAACAGGAAATAACTAACTTCCATACGCCTTGATTTGAACTTAATTTTACACCATGCAAAGTCATAAAATGAAGAGAAGGGTGCATCTTTTTTTTGGAAAAATGTGAGAGTAAGTACTGTTTATCTATAATTACTGGATAGGTAATAGAATATTCTAACAAATTGACATTTATTAATGAATAAAAATATATGGATGATCAGTTTAAAAATAACTCTAATAAAAATCTATTAATAAGCTACTATGTTTAAAACCTTAAGCTAAATGCTGTGTTAAAAGATAAAAATTAGTCTTACTTTTCAGGGTTTATGATAAATTCAGATTTGCTTAATCCCTAGGGTCATTCTTGTGACTCACATCATGCCGTATACTCAACAGAAACTTGTACTTTTCTTTCATAGTTCTTATCATACAGTTTGTCATTGTATTTTATTTACTTGATTATTTCCTTGATATTTGTCTTTCCAATTAGACTGTATTCTTCATTAGAGCAGGGACTCTTTTAGGCTTTCTCACCATTATATTCTCATTGACTGTATAGCAATTGTTTGATAAGTATTGAATAAATAGATGAAAAATTGAATTGTATAATCTTGTAAAGTCAGAGATTGTATAGAAGTTGCTTTAAATCCGTACTATTCCAGGATAAATCATTTAACAAAGATGGTCAGAAACTATTTGCTGAGCATCTATTATGTGTTAGGTACTCTAAGTGAAAAGACAGACAAAAATAGGTGCCCTCACAGAGCTTACATTTCTAGGGAGAGTGGGTGAAACAAGGAATATGTTTCCAATCATAAGCAATAATATTTGTTAAGTTGTTTATATAATCCCCTATATCAGATATTGATCTTATCTTTGGGAACCAAGAACTCTATCCTAATTTTGTCCATTTTTGCTTTGTTAGCCCAGCACTAGGTATAAGAAATTTTATATGCATCTATCTATCTATTATAGATGTAATTATAAGTTATAAGAAGAAAGGGCAGAAACTGGCAGCCACAGAGAATCTATGCATCTAGGTTTTATATATTCTTAGGAAGTAAAGACTTACAAAGTATGGTACCCCTAAGTTGTGGTATATCTGGGGATAGGTTCCTTCAATAGGATTAGATTCAAGACATGAGATGATGGAGATCTCTGTACATGTTTGTGGTGGCATGTTGGTGCCCCAGATTCCTTTTGTTATCAAAGAATGTAATGTAATTCCTCTATCCTTTTGAAATGTTCTTTTAAGTATGAGAATCTTCATTCCTACAATTTCCCTCCTGATGCATGGATTTCTTGGTTAATCATGGATATTATTAAACGGATTTAGAAACCCTCCAAAAGTATAGTAAGCAAAGGTAGGATTTAGTGTTAGTTTAATAATATAGTATTATCTTGCTCAACAACTGTAATTTCCATGTTCTTATTGATTGTAATTTATAACATCATTAGCTTTCTAAACTGCCATTAACTAATGATGGACTCTGTGGGCTTAACAGCTCTTTGAAATCAGTTACTGACAAGTTGGCCCCAGAAGCATTTATCAAAAGGGTAATGGATCTCTACTGGAGTGACAATAAATTAGGTTATGCTCTTATTGAATTAAACAATGGATGAAGGAAAATTAGCTATCAATAAACATCTATAAAGCCTTCCCGATTATTCCCAGTCAATTAGATCAATTAGAGATCAAACAGGGAACCCCTGCAGTATGTTACATAGGACTAACCAGAGCCAAGGAGGCCAAATTGTGTTACAAAATGCAACACCAGGGGCAGCTGCAAAAGAGGTAATCATTATCACCATTGACAAAAGGGATGCTTTATTAGAACATGGGGTATCGCCTGGAGGCTTGCTTCTGGCTAAAGGACAAAGACTCCCTAATAAAGGCAAAAAGAAAGAAAGGAAGGAGACCTGGGAGAGGAAGAACAGGAGAAAGAAAAGAGAGAGTTGTGTGTGGCAGAGCACACAGTGGGATTAAAAAAAGATACTGAAGAATTACTTGTATATGTGTACTTCTCCCTCTTTAGGTACAGTAAGGTAAAACCTCTTGGCTTGTAAGAATATTTGACTAGGTCTCTACTGAGCAATGACTTTTGTGGGATCACTATCATCTTTAGTAAGTTTTAATTATAGATACATATATGTATGGATATATACATATACACATAACATATATTTGTGTCTATACACATAAAATATATTAAAACATTTAATATACAATATTAAATCTTTTTTGAATCTATACACATAAAACATATGTGTAATAGTTAATGTATAATATATTTAATATATATCTAATATACATTATAGGCAGATACCTAGACACATAGGTAGATAGGTAAATATCAACACTCTATTGCGTTTTATGGGAGAAGCATCTTGACAAGCTTGTGTGGATTTTTATCAAGTTTCTTCACTAAAATATTAGAAAGCTTAAAAAAAGGAAATAAAACATGTTCCCAAGTGACTTGAGATCATTGATGAGATATAAGGGAAGCTGAAAGACATGGTAGGTTTTCCTAATGCTCACACCTTAATTTCCATATATCTTATACACAGTAGACTCTCAATAACACTTGTTTAAAATGATTTGACAAAAGGCTTGAATTTTACATGAGGGTTAAGAGGAAATCACAAGCACAAAAGTAGTATATTGGTCATCTGAGGCTAGGCGTCCACAGCTCTTCTGACATATGTGCCTTCTTGGTCTTGCTGACATGTTTTATAAGAGAAGTGTATCATTTTGTTCCATGCCTTTGAACTTTATGGACATTTATTATGTGTTTCAGACAGATTTCACTTTATTATTCTCCATGAAAAATTGCTCACCAGGAATGGCTGTTGATTGTTTGTGTCTGCACTTGTTTTTTTTTTATTTTTGCAAAAGTAATTGTGGTTTTTGCCATTAAAGTATAGCAAAAACCACAATTACTTTTGCAAAAATAAAAAAAAAAAAAGTGTAGACACAAAGAATCAGCAGCCACTCCTGGTGAGCAATTTTCCCATACTTGCATGGCAAAAACTGCAATTACTTTTGCACCATCCTAAAAGGACCCCAACTTGATGCGCATCTAAGTACTTTAAACTACCTGTTTCCAGGTATGAGCCTTACAGAGGTCTGCTGGGGTTGGCATATGAGCCACAGAAGCTAAGTAGACCAGACAGAGGGAAAGGAAAGGCCTAGGGAAGGCATTGTCATGATGCAATAGCCTTGGAGCCAGACAGAGTAGTGCTAAGTTTCCACATCTGCCACTTATCAGCTTCGTTTCCAGTCAGTTCATTTAACTTCTCTGCCTCCTCCTCAATAAAACGGACACCATGAATCTGACCCTGCAAGAGTATGAGCATTCATTCTCCTTGAGCTTTCATTCCCCTCATCTGTAAAGTAGAGATGATTCCTGCTATCGTGATTCCTGCTATCTCACAGGGCCTTTGTAAGGTGCTAAAGTGATAATTAATTTGAAAAATATTATGTCAACTATAAAGTACTAAACATTTGTTAGCTGCTATAAAAATCATAACCATTCTTGCCAGCTCCCTTTTATTCCAAAGAGAAACATATTAATTCTCATGTGATACCTTGTAGAAACAAGCTTTTAATAGGTAACTAAAATAGAATTTGTCCCTCTCCTCTTTCCATGCTCACCACTGTTCCTTAGTCACTTACAACACCGTTTATTTCAATTTCTGCAATCTTCCACCGGTAAACATCAGTGGTATTACCCTGACTTTGTGCTAAACTTGGAGGCATGTGGGGCTATTTCCATCCTCACAAAATTGTAGGGCTTCTGATTCATAAGTCTGCATGAGCTGTTAATGTCTAATTCTCAATGCCCAGTGCTGACCGGGAAGAGACCACGAATTCCTCCATCAGTAGTAGTCATTTGTTCCAATCCTATTTACAACATTGTGACTGGGGATATTTGAATATCAGAATTGCTGCAAAGAATTGAGACAGGATTTTATCTGGACAGGGGCACCGAGGATGCTTCCTGAGAGGACGTGGGGGCCTCCTAGACAGTCTTCCATAGGTACCATAGGAAGGTACCGAAATGGGTCACTTCTTTAAGGCCAAATATCTTATTTCTTTGCCGTTTAAGGAAAGACAAAATTCAGGAAAAAATGTCCTTGGCTGTGGAAAGCGAACTTACAAATGAAGGCAAATACCAATGATTCAGATTCTCCAAAACAAAATGTGCCTCACTTAATTTTGAAAGCTTAGGAAAAGTGGGCTTAGTTTGAAATATCTAAAAAGATGACTCAATACATAATTGCCCTTTGAAGTGGAAAGGGAATTTAAGGATTTAGGTTTGTACTGGGATTAATAAATCAAGAAAACTGAATCCCAAAGTTGGCGCTGCAATGAAGCCCTTGGCAAATGCTCAGCTACTGTGGTCTTTCCCAGGGAAAAACATAGTAGTTAGGAGTGAGTGTTAGCTTTCTAAGCCTTAGTTTCCCCCCTTGCAAAAAGGAGATAACGTTTAAATCACAAGATGATTGTAACGATTAAGTGAAATAACACAGATAAAGCACTCTACACAGTGTGGGAACACGGCTAAAGTTTTATAAGTATGGGTGACATTTTTGTTTTTGTTATTTTGAGAGAGTTAACATTTATCAAGCTTCTACTGTGTGTTACGCACTTTACTTACATATTTTTCTTTTGTAAACTCTGAGTACTTGTTTCTTCATCAATAAAACAGGTATGCTAGAACTTAGTTCAAAAAGTGGTCTTAAGTGTTAGCTTTGCAAAGATGACACAGTTTGTCAATAGCAGATGTAAGATTTAAGTCCATGCTTATCTGACCAAAATTCATGCTCTTTGCACAACTCCTGTCTTCCAGCAAAGTCTATTGTGAATTATATCTTTTGTTTATTAGTATTTTTTCCTTTTATGTCATCATTACTTTACCAAAACTTGGAGCAGTCCCTCAAAGATTCTTTATAGATATTAACTCAAAGGAAATGTCAAGTATGCTTAAGAGAAGTGGAGGGGGGAATGTCACTCTTTGTCCTTCTTGCATTTTAAAAATGGAGAACTATGGTTCCCTGCAAATAACAGAGCTACTCTTTTCCAAAACTTGGTCTAAGAGTCTTTTGTGACTATGGATAATATAGTACAAGTCCTTATTATTAATAAGCATCAAATGCATACATGCAGTCTCACAGTTGGGGGAAATAAATTGTGAAAAGATATTGCCCTTCCATGAAGAAGTAGGTAGTTTAAGAGTTGTAGAAACAGCTTGAAACATAACAGTCTGCTCTGGGGATATAGTAGTCTTGTAGTGATGTGAGTATATCTATGTCTCTATATGTAATGTGTGTATATATATCATATAGATTTATTGGGATTATATATATGGATTATATGCATATATAAAATCCCAGTATTATATATATATAATCCCAATAAATCTACAAAATACATAAAAATATATACATGTGTAAAACACTGAGGAATATAGACAAATTTCTGACCTGAATTTGAGAAGCTTGTAAGGGAGAAAGAATGAATATACACTGAACATAGGTGAAAAATGTATGTTCTCCGCATAGATAGGGTTATAGGTGTTAATAAAATTTAAATTCTCTTAGAAATAAGAATTATAAAATATACCCAGCTCTTCAAAAATGTTCACAGACAGCTAAGTTTGCCAATGACACCTTTTTAAAATTTGTATTTGGTAACACAGCCCCTTTAGTGCTCTCATCTCATTTGTCTGAGGGTCACATGTAGATGTCAATTGACTATACCAGTATATTTCTCCAAACCACATTTTTTTTTTTTTTGCCATTCCAATGAGGGGAGATAAAGGAAAAGAAGAATTTACTGAATTCTTATTAGCCCTTCAGTCTAGTATCCTTCCTGACTTTCAAAAGTGGAAGATACTTTCAAAAGTCAAGAAGGATACTAGACTTAACTAGTCTAGTCTAGTATCTACATGCAGGCCTTAAGCATGTAAAACTTGGTCTAATGATGTATGATCTGACAAGACATCCACTAAAATGCATGAAAGAAAAAAAAATCTAGTTAACACAAATGCTTCCAAAAGCCTAAATATGTATTTAAAACATTCGTAGTTCCACATTACAAAATGCATATTAATGTTAGCGGTAGACAAAATGATACACAATAAAACGCAGATTTTAATTCAACACAATGTCTAAAATTAGCGAGTTAAATTAGCTACAGTAGTTAAGGTTTATAAATTAGCTTTACTGAAGCTACGCAAGATTTCTGAAAGAAACATTAGCAGTTGAACGTGCATTTATCACTCTGAAATAGACACACTCCGCCACATTGCTTTTGAAGTCATCTGGGCGGCCTTAAATGAACTGGTGGCAGTTTCATTAAAGGCTTGATGGCATAATTTGGTCTGTGATTTCAATTTGTTCAACTGGCCACTTTAAAGAAAGTTAATTTCTCCCTATGCTTAAACTTACTGCCCGGTGCTCCCTCATTAATGCATCAGATCTCTATGAACAATTTCTACATTTGATCCCCAGACCTTCCCTCAAGATTCATTCAACACATATTTATTAAGCACCTACTAAGTGCCAGATGCTGTTCTAGGTCCTGGGGATACAGCAGTGAACAATGCAACAATTCCTGACCTTATAAACTTTCATTCTACTTTGGGGGATACCAATGATTAACAAGATAAAGGGGTAAAATATAAACACTATTAGGTTTGTAAGAGTGTCAAGAAGAAAAATAAAGTAGGACTGGGTGATAGAAAGCATCCTGGCTTTGGGAATGAAAAGGAATATTGAACAATTAGATGAAGGCAAGGGAAGACCTCTCAGAGAAGGTGACACTTAGGTCAAGACCTGAAGTAAGTGAGGGAGCGAGCCCTGTAGCTATCCAGGGAATCAGAGAAGACACAGCAAGTGCAAAGACACTGCAGGGGTGCTTCTCAAGTGCTTACGGCATGGCAAGGAGTTCTGAGTAGCGTGAATGCTGGAGAGTGTAGGAGCTGAGGTCAGAAGGTAAGGGGGACAGACCAGGTAGGACCGTGGCAACCATGATGAGGACTTTGACTTTTCTCTGTTGAGATGTGAAATAATTAAAGGGCTTTGGGTAAAGGAGAGACACGTACATTAAGAAGGTCTCCTAATCGTTTGAACCAGAGACTAGTACTTACTCAGGGTCAGGTAAGTGAACTAACTGGGTGTAGCTGTGATCACAAAAACAAAGTGGGGGTCCCACATTTAGCAAGAGGCAGCAGTGATGAAGAGGAAATCTTGCTGATGTCTGCATTCAACACTGACTCACATGTGGAATCAACAACACATCGCCACTCTGTGTCTCCTAACTCTTTCCCTACATAACCCTCGAACTGCAGATGAATCCAAGCAGCAAAAAATCCTTTTAAACCTCTATTTAGATTCCACTAGATCCAAATGTTTTATTAAATAAACTTTCATAAAATAACACAGAACTGAAAATGACTCTCCAAGCCTGAAAGTCCTAAAAGTAAAAGTCTTTTTGCAAATCCCTTAATTTTTAGAACCCACACATGTTCTTTCCTACCACTAGCTTCTTTGCAAATGGGAACATATTACTAGTGCATGACAATGTTTTAACTCTCCAGCTTGCTCTTCACCCAGGAGGCATATAACTATAAAGAGTGAAATACATATCTGTTAACATTCACCTGGTATATACTGTTGTCATCTTAGGTAAGTGGTGGCATATCTGTTTGTAGTAAAAGAGAGTACAGTACATAGGAAACCTGAAGGTAAATTATCTTGAATTATAGAATGCATAAATTGCAATACTCATGAACTGAGCCAGGTACTGAAACAAAAAGAAACCTACTACCTTATGGATTGGTATGTGATTCCTTGGCTATTTTACCACTACCTGTTGGAGGATGAAGCAGTATCCAATTTTTGAAGTGGGCAGTTTCCAAAATTGTCTTTTTATACCATGATTTGGAACTTTAAAACATTTTCCCTGAGAAACAAGATTATTAACAGTGCTCGGGATCCTGGTTGAGATCCTGAGGAATCCTCAATCCAAAGCAGAGTTGAGTTGTGGCAAAGATGTGATGTCTGGGTTCAGCAGGACAAGCCAAGGACAGAAGGGAGAGCAGGAGGAAAAGAAGGAGCAAGAGGAAGAGGAAGAGGAAGAGGAAGGAGTTTCTTCTCCCCTTCAGAGTCCCTGAGACATGACCAGGCAACATTTTGAAATTGATTGTTGGATCTGGTACCTTCCCCATCGCTTCCTGTGCACATCTTTTTCCATCGAATGAGTAGCCCTCCTTCCAAGTCCCAAAGGCCTTAAGCCTAGTATTATGTAACACTGGGGCCTGGCCTCTCCCCTGAGTGACCCATGATTCAAAATGACTTACCTCACCTCTATCTCTAACAAAATTTCCTCTGTCTCAGGATATCTGGTCCAAGCTTCAAGTATGGGGGAAAATTGATCCAAGTCCTTTGTTTTGAGGAGTGAATGACTAATAGCACAGACATATATGAAATAGAGAAAAAAAGAATAGCTTTTACCCAAATACATCTAGATCAGCAGACTTTCTGTCAGTATGGCGGTATGAAGTGAAACACACAAGCAAAAGCATCATTAGAAGAGAGTAGGAGAGGGGACCCTACCCGGAAAAGCACTTCAGGAGTTGGCCATCATAACTGGCCCTGTTTCCTCAGCATGGCCTTTTCTCTAATTTTGAGCCTCCGTTGCATGTTTAATTTTCCATGAAGACACAACGAAGTTGTAAGTGTTTATGGTGATAAACTCATATTTTGATGGGCCTGGGAATGTGGAGGAGGAGTAATAGTGAATGGGAAGGTGAGGGCAAAGTTGTAATTTTATTTTTTCGTGCCAACTCTAGAAGATAAGCCGCTTCCAAATCTCTGGGAGCCATGTCTGCCCATCTATGTTCACTTTACTTTCTTGTCACATTTTTTCAAACCCAATGAATATAAAAGTTTTGAGCAAAATAAGTTGTTTGAAAGGCAACTTATTGTTATCCCCATAAAAACTCAGCATTACAATAACTTATAGAAAGAATATAATGCATTTCTTGAGTTTTTAATCATGTCTTGGTGTCTGCAAGCTAGTGATTTTATGACACTCTTCTTTTTAAGTAGAATATTACCTTTCAGTTTAGAAATAAATAGTAAGCCCCAGAAGTGTTAGCTCCATGAAAATAAATAAGAACTATGCCTAAAATAAGAACTTAGCATAGTTACTACTTTAAAAAAGAGCAGCTGAGCCACTACCATAAAACAAGACTAGAAGAATTCAAAATGATAGTCAATTTATATTGCTGTACTCAGTGACATACTTTAAATTCCACAGCCTCCAAACATATTTTTGCATAGAAACTTGGCTATCGTTCTCCCCCTCCTTTACTACACACCCCATCCGCATCTCATCCCCACCCCTGCCATAAACATGTAATATGCCTCCATCGTAAATTTAAGGGCCATCCTGATGTCACAGCTCCTCAGTGACTACTGAGATTTCCCAGACTGCAGGAGCACCAAGAGCTGGGAGCACTGTCAACAGGATTGCAAAAGAAGACTTGGAAATTTTACCGATGACTATCTCCCTCCAATTTCCTATGTGCCTTTGCATAAGTTGCTAACAACCAAATTAGTTAACGTTCAGGCCCTCAGAACTTGTGAAGTAATCATTCCTTTCTAAAGAGCTCAGTGGGGTAATTTTTACTTGTATTTGTTTTCTTTTACATTCATTGTATGTCTTTTATTTTTTCCTTCCTTAATTCATGCTCCTATGGTTTTCCCCTCTGTGCCTCAGCTATATATTGCTTTGAAAAATCAATAAATCCTTTGCACATAATAATGCTTACCTACTCTACCTCACAGGGGTGCTGTGATGCGTAATTAATTAATGTGTGTAAAGAGCTGAGGGATCACGCGACGCAAGATGCCCTATAAGTGGGAAGAATCATTATTAATAAGTGTTATTACCCAAATGCCTCTAGATGTCAGCAAAACATCTTTTTAAAAATATAATTGGGCAGCCCGTTTTGAAAAGCCTAGGCTCATTCTTTCTCTCCTGTACGGCAGACACAGGGAGAATGGCATCAGCAGCAATGCCAGTGAAGCCTTTTCTTTTGGTTCAGGGAGGTTCACTTAATCTTGGAGTATGAACTTTGAATAGATGTAAGCATTGGAACAAAGCAGCACTTGGATGCCTTGAGGTCTGAATGGGTGGCAGGCTGGGTCATTTTCTGTACAATCTGTATGAAAGATCAGTCTTTTCTCCAAAAATACCATTTCATTTCCTCCTCTCTGAAGCAATCTGTGTTGCCAGTGAATGGATGAGGTGAGAATATATATGGTGTCTGCGTGTGTATATATATATGCATGTGTATACATATATATGCATATGTATATATGCCTTAAAATATATATTTAAATGTATATATATTTTTTCTCTCCATGTTCGAATATGTATATGAGGAATTCATAACAGAAAAATAGGTGTGAGCTGTTTTAAATGTGCTGAGCCCAGTAATGCCTGCTGACTTCCTTCCATGGTGAAATGTGAAAATGAGAATTATGGCAATTTCCCACAAAGTGCAGGTGATGACATCCCAGGCTTACGTCTGACACAGACTATGCAGTAATCTAAATGATCATTTGTTGATGCTTATCTCAATAACCAGTTATTCCTTTCTCTGCTCTCCTCTTGTACATCATTGTGTCCACAGAGATGTAAGTGTGAGGTGTGGATACAGAAGAGAACCACAACCAGGGAACCATGTTACAAGACTTCTCAAAGGTGTGAGTGCTAGAAGTGCTAGGAGATGGTGAAGTGCCAGGGAAGAAAACTCAGTTGGGAAAGAGAATTTCATTAAACTTATTTTAATTCAATTCAACACACCTTGATTTTGTTGTTGTATGCTAAGTTAGACAATTTAGCTTACCAAGTACTTCTCAGGAAGGTAATAGTTTTAGTTCAAAAGTTCCCATGACGAAAAAAAAAAATAGTCTCCATATATTATATTTAAGTCAAGTATAGTCAAGTGTAGCAAATTATTATTTTTTGTTATTATCCAATATCACACACACTTTGTTTCTCAAGGAAGTTTCCCAAAAAGATTGGACTGTTTATTCTGTTTTTATCTTAGGTGTTTAGGGGAGTCCTTTAAATAATCTAGTTTTGTAGGGCAGACCAGCCTGTGTCCATGCAGTATACTGGGTGTCACATGTCCCTCCAGGACAAGAATGGAATGGCCCTTGATGACACTGAAATAGCTTTCTCCAGGCCAGATCTTGAGGCTCCAGACCACAGGGATGTGATGGAATATGGTTTGGGTTTGTCATGGACAATGAATGTGGTCATTTGCTTTACTTACTTGTATTTCAGTCAGTCTTGTGGCTGACAAATTTGAGCCCCAGAGAGGCGGCCACAGAGAGGGAGGGAGGACAGCAAAAGAGAGAAAAAATGCAAACATTGTTTAACAAGCATTTGCTTTAGTGAATTTAAAATCACTGAATTACATAGAATATTGCTATTATTTTGGAGTGACATACATAAAACTCCACAGGAGCACCTCAGAAGGATTCAGATGTAGGTATTTCCTCCAGGTGCATAGCTGGTTAGAAAGGTTTAAATGCACATCTGCTATCAATCCCCATTCTCCGCTTAACCTCCCAGCCTGTCTCTTCCTGCATGTTTGCCCTGCTCCTCCTGACAGGTCTCCTTACCTATGCAGAGATTAAGCCAATCTCTCAGTTTCCCAGTTCCCCTCACGGGACTGTCATAAGACTTGATTAAATAATGTTCATAAAGCATTCTGCTGTTCAGGTGTCCCTGGATAAAATGCAGAGCACAATATTATTGTGATTATTATTAATTAGGATGATCTTGTCTGAGGCAAGGGATGTTTCCTGTCAGCTTTAGAGAGTTCTACCCTGACCTTTAGTTCTGCAGAAGGGATTTGCAATTGAAATGGCTGAACTGTAATCCTTGATCTTGGAGAAATCTTGAGAAAGCTAGAGAGATGACAGACAAACTGAGAATTTAGAGTTGCCAGGCTGATTTCTAAGAGGAATAAAGGAAGATGTTCCAAACACATTACCAAGGCTCTTAATTCTAGTATTCTTCTCTCCACCCTCAAATAATCAGATATTTTTATAAGTGAAAGGCTGGTTTAACAATCCCTGGAGAATGTAGTAGCAACCATTAAGAACCAACATAGGGTCACCAAAAACAAGCAATTCCTTCCATCTTCAGTTTTTCCTTTGAGAGGATCCTTAGACCAATAATTAGGGAAATGTAATTGACATAGAAGCGGGACTTTGGGGAAACATTTGCAAAAGCTCCTTATGAGAGCCTTGTGGACATACTTGAGGACCACTGATTGTATGTGAGTAAATATGGCAGGGCTCCATCATAGACTCCCGTTGCTCAACATTTTTATTTGATAACTAAATGCCACATCATTTGGAATAAAAGCAAACATATTAAATGTATAAAAATTGTTGATAACTGGGGCTTGGTAGTCTAAATTGTTGAAAATAAAACTCAGCAGGAAAAACTGTAAAGCTTTGCAAACCAAACTGCAAAAGCCTAGGAAGCGAAAGATACGGCTAAGCATAGGCTATGTGAGTTTTGGCACTGAGCAAGCTTGGCAGTATGCTGTGGCAATTGAGAAAGCTAGATGCAATTCAGACTTCATCAACCAAACATGTTGTTTTATCCTAGGCAAATAAAGGGGATATCACCAGGCTAGGACACGGACCACACGGACTTTGAGGGCAGTGGTGGTGCTTTATTCATCTGGGCATCACCACCCGACACAGTGTAGGGACCCAGCAAATGTTTGTTGAATGAACAAATTTAGGATTTGGAATCATGCCATATGAAGTAGGACTGATGAAAGTTATGATGTTTAACTTGGAAAAGAGAAGACTTGGAATAATATGATCGCTATCTCCCAGTATTGGAAGGAGGATTGGCATATGACAGAAAGACAAGGTGGGTCCTAGTGGCCTAGGGGATCCTTTGGGGACTGCTGTATTCAGGCTGCCCAGTTGCACAATTCTGGTGGCAGCATTCACTTAGAAAATGGCTGAGGAGCCCTAGAGATGTGCAGTATCTAGCCTGTACAGCTATACAGGGAAGCCTCAGAGTATATAAGCTCACAAGAAATGGAAAATGTTTCCTTATATTGAGCCAAAATCATATCAGGCTTTCCAAAATTCTAGGAGCTGCCTTCAAACCTAGAGATGCTGTTGGTCACTTTTCCAAAGTATGGAATTTGTAAAGATGTTCCAGGAAGGTTCTGTTTTATAAAGTGGTAATGATGTCAGTTTCAATTTTAACTAAAAAATAATTATCTAAATAGTTTCCCTTAAAGTAGAAGGAACTTGAACATATGTAAATAAGGACAGAATTTGCACGCTGGCTGATAGATTCTATAATCATGCATGTGATTCAGCCACTCGGGGTTTGGACATCTAGCAGAAAAAACAAAAACAAAAACATTGTAATTGTAATCATTATACATTTTAGAATCATCTTACTCTTGGAAATCAGGGCATAATTTATACAAGTAATGGACATAAAAACACTGATGTTTTAATTTTAATTGTAGTTAATAAGAATATAAATGATTATTTAATAATGCTATAGAAGGTATTATGTGCTAGGTGCTGTTCTAATTGCCTTAAAATACTATTTCATTCAATCTCCCTAACAATTTTATGGGATGGACACTGTTGTTATCCCCATTCTACAGATGAGGAACCTGAGGCGCGGAAAGGTCACAGAATTAGAAAGCTGCATGGTAGGAAGGCAAGGAAACAGGGAAGGTGGGTTTAAATTAAGGTTCCTGGCTCCAGGGTCCCTCTCCTAAGCATCACACTGTGCTGGCTCTCTACAAAGGCACCACAGAACCTGTCTGGTGTACTCATGTGATCAGGGTCCTTTTTTTTTTTTTTTTTTTTTGAGACGGAGTCTCCCTGTGTCACCCAGGCTGGAGTGCAGTGGCGCAATCTCGGCTCACTGCAAGCTCCGCCTCCCAGGTTCACACCATTCTCCTGCCTCAGCCTCCGAGTAGCTGGGACTACAGGCGCCCCACGCCCGGCTAGTTTTTTGTATTTTTAGTAGAGACGGGGTTTCACCATGTTAGCCAGGATGGTCTCGATCTCCTGACCTCGTGATCCACCCGCCTCGGCCTCCCAAAGTGCTGGGATTACAGGCTTGAGCCACCGCGCCCGGCCTGATCAGGGTTCTTAAAATAAGTTACTGTGTCTTCAGTCCTTCCAAATGAATATGGGAAATATAGCAATGATTATGGCCAATTTGGCTGTTCATTTGTTGCAAATAAAAACTACCCATACCCAAATGCATTATTTGTAGAGACACAATGTAAATAGCAGCCCCTAGATTTCTCTTATCTTGTCCTTAGAAGCAGAACAAAAGTTTAAAAAATAATAATTAGTGTGAAGTTCAATAATTCCAAATAATACATGATTATAGTATTTTTTAAGATTCTGATGCTGCAAAACAGTTAATTCTCAATCCATATTTTAATACAAAGAATACCTCTCAAATTCAACACATTAAAAAAATTATTTGTACATAAATAATGCTTTTTCTTACATGATTAAATAGTAAGTTAAATTGTATATATTTGTTAAATGGGAAAAAGTAAAACTTTACTTCTGTATGTAATAAATATTATTATTATATTAGAAGTACTTCATTATATAATTTTGAATCCTATTTTGTCTTAGAATAAAATAGATTTTATTTTTAAAATGTCCCTGTGTTCTCTTTCTGCCATCTTTCTACACCATCACAATGGTGCACATGGACATCCTGGCTGTTGCTCTCCAGAGCTTCAACAATGCTGAAAAGAGAGGCAAACGCTAGGTGTTTATTAGGCCATGCTCCAAAGTCATCATCCTGTTTCTAACTGTGATGATGAAGCATGATAACATTGGCAAATTTGAAATCATTGATGATCACGGAGCTGTGAAAATTGTCGTGAAACTCACAGGCAGGCCACACAAGTGTGGAGTGATCAGCCCCAGATTTGATGTCCAACTTAAAAATCTAGAAAAATGGCAGAATAATCTGCTTCCATCCCACCAGTTTGGTTTCATTGTACTGACAACCACAGCTGTCATCATGGACCATGAAGAAGCAAGTCAAAAACACAGGTGGGAAAATCCTGGGATTCTTTTTCTAGAGATGTAATACATATTTACAAATAAAATGCCTCATGGCGAAGAAAAGCCCCTATTCTATTCCATGCAAAATCAATGCAATGGTTTATAAATTACTCATGGTTATATTTTTCTCAAGATTATATGTTTCCATGAATGTGTTTCACAGTTTTAAAATACTGCAACATCCATTACAGACTAATCGAGAAATGAGACTGAAGTCACAGAATGTCGAAGGCCTTTTTTCTGCTAATGTTCTATGTTATGACATCATCATGTATTCACTATTTTTGTTCATAGGATAAGTTCAATGTATTTATTGAAATTCATCTGGTTTATTCAAATGAGAAAAAAACTAGAACTCAGGGCATTTTCTAAAAGATAAAGCCAAGGTTAACTCCTAAGTTTGTGGTTATGAAAGGAAGGGAAAATTTTAAAATGCCTTCTATCTATAACAATTATCTAAATCCTACTCATTTTTCAATTCCCAGTTATAAGATCACCACAAGCAGGCCATCTCTGACTACCTCAGCCTCTTTGATCTTATTTAGGAATTAACGTGGGCTCTTAGGCACCTGGAGTCTTGCATTATTATTATGAGAGAAAGTCTCCAGTTTTTCTCTAGTAATCTCCTTTAGTAGGTCTTCTCAGTTATGGTTTTAAAATCAGGTACCTGGCTCCAGGGTCACCTTCCTTTTAAAAAACACGTTCTTAAAATTCTTTATTTTTCTTTTGGCATGTGGTAGTGTAGACTTCAGTGTATGCACATAGAAAGCGCTCAAGGACGTCTTGGGCTTAAAGTTCCTCTGAAGATTAGGTGATGTCCTTAACCTTACATTTCCTTACCTGGTGTTTTATGTCCTTAATGAAAAATAAACAGACCAAATAATTTAACAGTGAATACCTGGAGGGTCCTTCCCCTGGCTCTCTGCTCTATGAACTAAAAGGAAATAAAGGGGCAGCTGAGATGCCTGAAGGAGACAAGATAAGAGGGCAGAAACCCTCTCCTAATGACCAAGATTCTTTAGGGTCTCCTCTCAATTCGCAGTGCTAATTTATTGCCTTAAGTATTACCAGAGCCATCTAATCTGTTTAATTTCACAAAGTTTCACTTCCTTTTCCTCCATAAATCTCCCCATTCCCAGTTTTATGCCAAGGATGATGTTCTGTGGCCATATTAGCTGAAAGAGTAATGGAAAGTTAGAAAGTAGCTAATGACCTAAAGTTTCCTGGGAGAACTTTAAAAAATAGCCCCAAGTGCTGAATTACTGATCCTCATACTCTCAGTCTATTGTGAAAACCATGTTCCCTAAAAATTGTCTTCTCCATTTTAACACACTTCTATTACCGTCTGATTTAAGAAATTATTTCTGACTATTGAAAAAATAGGAAAAAACAGAACATTTTTAAAGGAGAGGGTGGAAGCTGGTGGTGGGAAGGCAGGAACAAAGAAAAATGCAATCTCACATCTGCAAAAGTAATTCATAAAGAATTTGGAAGATGCAACTTGTTCAATGTTCTATCTCTCTCATCCTTTCTAAGTCTCTTTCTCTCATTTTTTCTCCTTCCCTGTGTCTCTCAACAAAGGCCTAAACAGTTAAAAATGGAGACACTCTATGTCACTTAATAGCATCTCTGTTGATCTTTCTCCAGTAGGTGTAAGTACTGAGAGCAACAGCACCTCTTGTCACCAGCTGCGGATGGGGAGTGGCTGCCTTAGGGGGATCTGAGCCTAAAAAATCCACCACTGAGAAAAGGCAATAACAGAAGTCTGTTGCTGTCTAACCTGCCATATAAATGAAACAATCAAACAAGACAACAAAGGAAACTCCAGTAACCACCAGAGGCAAAAGCAGTTGGTGTAATATATCCTGGCTTCAGTGACTATTTTTAGTTTCCTCCCATCCCCCTTAAAAAAAGAACCAGCTCTAATTTAGATTAACTGAGAAAAAACATTAAATAATTCAAGAGACAGAGACAGAGAGGTGAATAGCAGAGAAACAGTGAGGGCACATGCCTGAATGAAATAAAAAACACATTGATACCTTGAAATGTGTGTGTGAGTGTGCTTGTAATCAATAGCTATTGGAGACTATTTTAAAACCAAAGAACCACCTTTCCCACAGGAAAGTGTCTGCAAATGTTACTAAATTACTCTCTATCTACTCTCTATGTGTTTTTTAATATCACTGGACCCAGCGTCTTGGTATCAGTGGGCAAGGCTAGTAACTGAATTCTCAGTGGAATTTTAGACTCTTTTGGATTCGAGAAACATTTAATGGCTTCCAACATCAATCTATGGAGTTTCATATGTATAATCATTTTAGAGAACTTTGGGAATGATCTTGCTAGTTCAATTAACATCTCCGAATAACAAAGACAGGATGGAGCATTCTTGGAATCTCTCATTACGCCTCATTGATTGCAAAATGCAGCCTCCTAAGGATCCAGTAGTGATGAGCTAGCCCATTTATTCTCTCACTACTAGATAGAATTTGTTCTAATAGGCACTTCCTCACATTGTAGAAGTTTGTTTCATCCAATCAAATCTTAAGCACTTTAAGGTGTTGGATCCTTTTTCCCTAACCTCCCCCGCTTGTTTACTAATAACTTCATTCCTGAGACTCCTCTGAGAGATACTTACTTTAAGAAATGGATACATAACAGTGGAATTTCTGGATGCTGATACAGACCAATGATGAGTTGAGTGGCATGCTGGGGTGTTGTGCTTAACATAAAACAGAATGAGAACACTGGGAGAAAGCAAGAGAACCTTGGAAGAGAAGGAAAATTTCTGTAAAAGAGAGAAGGATAAAGTTTAAAATTCACTTGGTTGATAATTCTCCTTAAGATTAACTTTGATTGTCATTATCATTTTCACTTTCCTGTTGATCCTATTCTATTAATCTTGGGGCATTTGTGAAGTAACAGGATCCTACCTGATACTGTACAAGAGACCATCTTTCAAGAACACAGTCTTTAATCTGATGGCAGGAGTACGGGCAAGTGCACAAGGAACTTGGAAGAGGTGACCTAACCCCCAAAAAGCAGAAGTCCTGGAGTTGTACTAGGCTTCAGAGGTAGAGTCAGCTCTCTGAGAAGTTATGATCCAGGCAAACATCAAACACTTCCCCCAAAAAAGACTAGAAGACTAGACAGAAGAAGATCCTACGAAAGACGACCACAGCTAAAAAGGGATGTGAGATGCTGTAATCAATGGCTGAATGGGAGATGGGCCTAGAGCAATGGCTGGAACGGGGATTTCCAGGGCTTCAGGAAAGGAGAACAACTATATTTCACAGAGTGCTCATGGTCTGCTATGAGGCTTGCAGAGAAACGATTAAGGTCAGGGCTCTGTCTTGGTAACTAGAAACTTCCATAAAGAGAAGAAAAATGACCTCAAATGTAGGCATATAGAGATTTTTCTGGAGTTCCAGGGTAAGTGCATTTCAGGGCATCTTCAAATTTTTAGTGTATTGCAAAAAATCATTTTCCTAATAATATGAGCTGTTTTATTTAAGGGCATGATGCCATGACATATTCATCTAATATATAGAAATAGCCTTTGTGTGCAATGATGTCAATTACATCTGGGCAGGAGATCAAGCACCTGTCTTAGGAGTCTTAGGACTTTAGTCCACTTTGGCTCTCTTCTGTGACAAATAGTGATTTTCTTGCAGAGATAACCCCCCCACAAACACTTATGTTTCTTGAATAATATGAAGTCTACCCTTTTGTCTTTCTAGCTCTGCTTGTTACTTAGCCTGACATAAATTCTATGTCTTTGTATCTCTGGATCTCTCTCTCTCTTTCCCTCTTATCCTCACCTCAAATGCCCCCTGATTGTGTTCTAAGTTCATTTATTCCATGTCTCTGTGTTTTGCTTAGAGATAATGTACATACAGTTCTCAGATGTAAAGTTACTTGCACTTTGTAGTAATCAGTCATAGTTGAAATTTATGGATATTACAGACATTTATGGACAAAAAGTAATCACAGTTCACATTATAGGACAAGGAATGTTTGGGTATATGCATAAAATTTTACTCTTTATGACATCCCTATCATGGTAACAGGTGGGTCCTATTACAAATGGTGAAGTTGAGTCAAACATGATCGCCAGAAAATGGCAAAGTGGGATCTGGACCCCGGCAATCTGCTCTGAGCCCATGTTCTTAAATTTTACGCTGTACTACCCCCTTTATGAATAGCATGTGTTGAGAAACAGCCCCGTGGGGAACAAGATCTTAGACATATCTTTAATGTTTTATAGCTCATAAAGTTATTTTACATACACTATTACATTTCATATCTGTATTCAGGAAAATGGGTATTACTAGGAAAATGAAAGGACTCTGCAGAACTGAGGCTTGAGTTTGGTTTTTGTGCTCAAAGTTGAGTGTTTTTCCTATTTTAACTGCTTTAACTTCAGAATAGGGCTTCTCTTGGCAGGATCCAGATGGCCACAAGAGCAGAATATATGTGCTGGAGGTATGGAAGGAGGGAGGAACACACAGAAAAAAAAAAAAAAAAAAAAAAAAAAAAAAGGAGGCGAAATGGAGTACAAGTGAAAGGGAATGTGAGAAAAATTTGGTGGAGGGTTGGTCCAGAATCCAAAAAAAGGTTTTGAGAGTAGAGAGTGAAAATTTCTTAAAAAAAAAAAAAAAAAAAAGAAGAAGAAGAGAGGGGGAAAAGAAGGCAATTGTCCTCTTTTGAAAAGCATTCTTGTAGTTAGGGTAGACTAGACTAGTGCTTTTTAAGTGTTAATGTGCCCAGGAATTATGTGGGGATTGTATTAAAATCTAGATTCTGACTCAGAAAAGCTGGGGCGGCCAGAGTTTGCATTTTTAAAAGAACCCCCTCCACCCAACCAACCGTGACCCTTCTACTTGTGCATAGATCACACTTAGAGTGGCAAGAGGCTAGATAACTTCTAGAGAGAGCCTCCAGCCTTAGTGCTCTGAATTCAGGACTGTTCCCTGAATTTCCCACCAGCCTAGCATCTCTTTTAGTTCACTGGGTCATCTTGCCTATTTCCCTATGCTAGAGCCTTGCTGAGGCTCAAAAGTCTCATTCTGAAACCCCAATTATAGAAACCGACTCCCACTTTTACCTCCAAAATGTCTGGACTGTGAGACCACTAGTCACAGATCCTGAGGGAGAACTTAGGTCTTTCTGTGAGTGAGTGAGGCAAGGGCATTTCCTGATAAGACTCTTCTTCCTGTCAAAAAAACAAAAGTTTCCCAAAGTGTTTTAGATGCCTGAGGACACAACCTGCTCCAAGTGACCTACATTTAGGGAGGTGGTAGATGCCCAACCCCTGCCCAAGCCCTCCTCCTTTGGGAGCCTGGAGTTTCACTCACAGATCACACAGGGCTGAGCGAAGTGCTCCCAGGGTGCCCTACCCATCCTGACACCAGCCCTTTGAAATGATATTAGTGCTGGCTAATGGTCTGTAAATGTGTCAGAATGATGCCACCTAGTGCCACAAATGCCATTTCCCCTTGTGAAGTCACACTGTCTGCACCACAGCAAGCCAGAATATAATTAGTGTTAATTTGGTTTTTCACTGAATGACTACTGCACAGCATTCAAGGCCTCCACTCTGTGCTTATCTGGGAAACATTTTTTTTAACATGCTGAGGGGTGGGGGCAGGAATATTAGTGTTCCTGTTCATGTTAGGATGGGAGGACGGTACATTTGGCTCCTTTTTTGGCTAATGACGTGGAGGCACTGAATCAATATATGTCAATGAACTAATGTACAGTCTGGAAAGAATGCCAGGAGGACAGATATTCTAAGTCCCTTTCATTGTCCCCTCAGGCCAAATACCACCCAAAACTTTCCATCTAGACCAGTAAATACACTTACCAATACACAGAATCTAGTGCATCTAACAGTACCATCATCTTGAAATACAATTTTAGTGCACCAAGGCCCATGTTATGGCTTTTAAAAATTATGTTTATATTGCTCTATTGCCTGGTTTCTTTGAGGGCTGGACTAGTTTCTATCAGGTTTAGGTGCTCTGGCTTCAAAATCATTTTGTGAATATTTTAACTCAGGTTAAAAAGTTCTTACAGAGCTCTGTGAGGTACCCAACCTCAATGAGGAAGCTGATCTGTAATTTCAGCTACAGCCTGGTTAGCCAATTTGTCTTTGTTTAGGTCTCAGGAGAAATACAGAATAGCAGGCCTATCACTCTGATTTCTCCTACCTGGTGATGGGCTCTTGCTGGGCCCTCCACAGGTTAGCATGTGAACTTTGCGAAAAGATGCCAGTAATATATGCCTACATATTTAAAGATTTGCAAAAGGCAACTCTCCAGACACCTTGCCATATTTGGTGGGATGCCAATCTCTACAGATCATTGATCCTCCCAGATAACAGAAGGCAGAGGTACCCCTAGAACATGATCCTTCACGGTCAGTGGTGGGTACTGTGAAACAGAGCATCGAGATTCCCAAATATTTTGCCTATGACTCTCATTGATTAATTGAAGAAACTACTTGGGAACAACTCTTTTGACTTTTAAAGAATATAGTTTAGTGTGAAAGGGATATTTTATTCCACTATGGGGAATGTTTGAACAATGTTAGCACTAGATTAGTTTACACATGGTTTATTCTTTCTGAGAAAGGTGAATAGAACAACACTAAGTTTTAAGGTACTGGGTTAAACTCCAGGCTGGTACTGGCATATGTGAAGACAAGTCACTTTCTTTTGGTGCTAGGTCACTGCGCTATGAAAACATAGAATTTATTCACAAGGAGGGATGCTAACAGTACTGTAGCTGCTGTATCCTTACCAGTGGACTATTCCATTGTCAGTAAGGAAGGCATGTCCCAGGTGCTATGATTTATCTTGGTTACTAACGGCATCGTGGCCCAGAAATTCATAGTTTCAATGACCGGGAGAGTGGCAGCAGAAAATCCAAATGACAAAGAAACCTTTGGACCTAAGACACCAGCAGAAGTTTAATGAGGAGAATGTTTGGTATCCTAAGTTCTGGAAGAGAAATTACCATACCAACATCTCCAAATTAATGTGAGTCCCCAAGCACTGTGGACAAGAAGAAAACCCACTGTGAGATATAGAAGAAAACCCACCATGCTTTCCCTATCCTCTAATATTACACCATGGAGTCTCAGGGTTTAAATTTGTAAGAGGCCAATTATCTCAGTCTCCATGAATCTAAGTCTTGAAACTCCACCGTGGCATTCCCTATAACTAGTGATCCAGCCTCTAGGTGCATTTTCTGAGGGATAGAGATTTTATCTCAAGGTAGTCAAATTATTTCCTACTTCTTAGGTCAGTTGTGAAGATAAAATTAGGTGACCAACATAGTGAAACTGCCTTTACAAAAATTACAACAGTGAAAGAGATCTGACCTAACTAACTCCATTTTGCTTCTAACCTCCAACCTGCCCTTACTCATTCCTAGGAATAGGCCAAGGTAACTACCAGAGGAATTTAGTTTATAGTGTAACTTTGAAACAAAGACGATAACAGCCCCTTCCCCAAAACAAATTCTCTCATTGCTTGGGGACCAGATTTCCTTTGTAAAACTAACGAATTAGCCACAAGATTAGAAATTATGGCTCAGGAGTCATGCAGCCAGAGGCCATAAGATTCCTAACCTCCCCAGTTGCTTCTATAGATAACATTACTATTATAAAACCTACAATTGGTTTTCGAGGTATTTTTCAGATCCTGCATTTGGATGGACCAACCGGTGCCACTCAGATCAGTAAACTGGCTCATCCGGTTTTGTGACCTCTACCCAGGAACTGATTCAGCAAAAGAGGACAGCTTCCACTCCTTCCGATTTTATCTTCAATCTGACTGATTAGTATTCCCCATTCACTAGCCCCCTACCTGGTAAACCATCCTTAAAAAATCCTAGCCTTTAAAATTTTTGGGAGGCTGATTTTAGTAATAATCAAACTCTGGTCTCCCATTTGGCCAGTTCTATCTTTATTAAACTTTTTCTCTACTGCCAAAATGCTGTCTCAGTAAACTGACTTTTCTGGGCCACAGGCAAGATGAACCCATCCGGTGATTACAATAGTGGAAAAGTTTAAGCTTGGACTCAGCAATGACCAGCTCTGTAATCTTGGGTAAGTTACTTAGTTCTTCTGTGTACCTGCATATTTTTAGCTAAAGTGAATATATTTAAAAAAAATTTCTTTCTGTTAGTTAGACTCTTGTAAAGTGGGAGGGACAGAGAGGCATATTCAGGCTAACTAGGTTAATGAGGAAGTAAGGAAGAATGGAAAACAATCTCAGAAGCTGTAGAGTGAGGATTTCCAGCAAATCAAAAGAGACACCAAGCTCTGCAGCATTTTGGCAATCTGGTTATTTTGCTATCTCCTCAGCAATCCATTGCCATTCATCTCCACTCTCACAGGCCACCAGTGTTGTGACACATCACTTCTGTCTCTGCTTCTATTGCCCCTGCTGCTACTGACTGCCTCACTTTGTGTCTCTAGTTCACAATGCTTGAGAGAGCTGATTTGATGCATCTAGCCTTTCACAATCTAATGACAACAATCTTGGCTGGGCAGAGCTCTCACCTGGAGTCCCTCACAGCTAACTGCTCTTGGTTCAGACATTCACATGGTCACCTGCAAATATTTATTTGGTCCTTGCTATGTGTCATGCTCTATTCTAGGCATTAGGGATCCAGAGGTAAGCCCACAAAGTCCCTACCTTCCAGTCAGTTGGGAAGAGACAATAAGCAGTAGACAACTAAATCACCAAGATAATTTCAGATAGCAATACAATATATGAAGAAAGTAAAAAAGGGTCATACATAAAGAGGAGAGTGGGGGTAGTTGTGACCCCTGCGCCTCAAATTTTCAGAGAATGGCACTCTGAGAGGGAAGAATTTGAACTGAAACACGAAGGAGGGAGACAGCATTGCTGGTTCTTAAAGGGCATTCTAAGCAGAAGGAACAGTTGAATATGAGGCCCTGACTTGTTATGACTAAAGAAGAGAAGAAATATCAGCGGCTCTGGAATATTAAGAATATTGAGAGGAGGGTGAATGGGATGAGGCAGAGAAGGAGATGGCATGCGATGGGGTTTGCAGGCTATGAAAAATAACTTAGGTTTTATTTTCACTGCAATGTGAAGCCATTGAGTAGTTTAAGAAAGGAAAATTTTATTTGACTTTGCTTTGTAAAAATGAATAAAACATGAGAAAAGACTTGAAGGATCAAGAATGAAAACGTGTTAAGAAGATATTGCAGTGGTTCAAATAGGAAATGATGGGTCTTCAACTAGGGTTTTAGAAGCTGAGGGGGTAATGGGAGGTGAAGGTTGCAGTGAGCTGAGATCACGCCACTTAACTCCAGCCTGGGCGACAGAGCAAGACTCCATCTGAAAAAAGAAAAAAAGAAAGAAAAAACAAAAAAAAAAAAAAAGAAGAAGAAGTGAAGGGGTAAGCAATAATTAAAATGGAGATTTACTTCGAAAGTTAGACAACTGAAATTGTTTTTGGCTGGGAAGTAGAATATGAAGGAAAGATAGAAATTGAGGATGACTCCTAGTTTTTTATGTAAGCAACTGAGTGGTTAGTAGTGCTATTTATTGAAATGGGGGAGACTATGGGAGGCACACATTGAAGAGTGGAAGGCAATAAATAATTCTGTTTTGGCATGTGAGGCTTGAGGTCTAAGCAGAGATGTGTAATCTGCAGCAGGATATACAAACATGGAATCTGGAAGTGGTCAGGCTGGAAATAGACTCAGAATTCATCAATCAGAAGATAATATTAAAAGATATAATCCATGTTCTATAAAATAAAGTCTATTAAAAATGTAGCTCCGGATGGGACCACCTAGGAACAAATTGCAGATAAAGAAAAAGTTCTGAACAGATCTGCGGGGACACGCTAGCCCCAAGAGCCGTATAAAGCTTGAATAGCCCACAAGGGAAACAAGATGGCAAATCTGACAGAGGGGAGAAATCTGGAAAGAGGGGTGCTGCAGTGACCAAGAGAGGAGAGTTTCAATAAGAGTAGTGACAGGCCATTCTAAATACTACAGAGAGTCTGAGTAGGTGAAGACAGAGGGAGTCAACCAGTTTCATCTCTGTTCAAAAGAGGAAGTGGCTACAGCTGACCCAGAGAGCATCCTGTTCACTACATAGCCTCACCAGTTTGCGAGAAAGTCAAATGAAATACTTCAGTGAAGGCCCTTTGCAACCTGCATAGTTCCGTGCACATAGACGTTAGCCAATGTAAAGCCATTCTCACCCTTCTGGCCTTCCCTTGGGCTCACCCCTGCATCCCCCTGGACTTGGCCTCTACCACCATCTTCAGCAGAATCCTTTCTATTCATTCTTCAAATCTCAGCTCAGGAAAGGTTCCCTGATTCCAAACTCCTCCAGGTATTTGGTGACTCTCCAAGGTGTTTCCCTTTATGTAACCTCTCAAATAGCACTTATCACATAGTGCTATAATTATTTATCTAATACCTCATTGGACTGGGAGGTTCTGAACAGGAAGAGTGCTTTTTGTCTTCACATTTCCACTGTGCAGTTAGCTACAAAGTTGCTAGATAAGTGTTTATTGAGCTGGAGTGCTTGCCTTTGTACTGAACTGCATTTGTCCTCCCCTGACTCCACAGGTGGCTCCTGAGTACTTCCTCTGGCTTCACACTATTCACATGTCCTCATGAGGTCTAGTTGCATCTTCTAAGGGCCTCAGACTGAGGGTTACCCAGAAAGAAGAGGAGGTTAGGTATTAGTCGGGGTTCAAATATTAGATGTTTTCTTTTCTATGCAAAATAATTAGTTTAGTTTAGTTTAATTTTGCTTATTTCTGAGTGATACAGGCTGAATCTTGCACCCAAAGCAATATATCATCAGAGCAGCCAGGGAAGCTGTGGCCAATTAGAAATCTGGAACTTGTTTATCAGTCAGTCAACAACAGTTAGCAGAACCCACTGGGTTGCAGGGTGCTGTGCGCGGCATGCAGCAGCTCTTATATTGGAGTTAGGTTGAATTAGTTTCATTTTCACAAACGTATAAAGTCCCTAAGAATCCTCACAAACTGTTAATTCTATTCTTGTTTTATGAGTGGACTCATGGGGCAAACAGATGTACACTGGACTTTAAAGAAAAAAAAAATCATTGTGAATTTAGCACAAATACTTCTGTAGAGTGTGCCTGGGGTGCTCTTGGAAACTCACTCTCAGAAGGCAGCATCCAAACACTGCCACATGCCAAGTATTAACCAGGCTAGTTTAAAAACAGAGATCTCAGTTAGAATTTTAACTCATGTAATATTGGGGATTCCCACTTGCCTAGGGCTGTGAAAAGAATCTGGTATCTCAGGGGAACAATAGCAAACATTAGAATAAAATGGCAAGTTCCATAGTTGTCCCAGGCACAATTTGTGGGGCAACTTGTGGCAACTGCAGCTGACCTGACCCAGTGAGTCAAGCCCTACGTTCAGCTGTCAGAACTTGTAGTTTTCTGTTATAACCAATTACTGTTTACAAAAAAGGAAGAGTTGAAATGTTACCCTATGGAAGGTGTTTTGTCCAGGAGTCTAATAAGTCAAATCTTTCCCCAGAGTTACTGACTGTTGGTTTCTCCATTAGACAGTCTTTTCTCTTAGAGCTTTGACAAAACCATTACATGTAATATATCATGTCCCCTCTCCATTTTTGTCTTCACCTGACTTGGCTGGCCTTGGGATGAAGAATTTTGGGAATATGGACTCTGCATACATGCAGCTCCCCTTCTAAATCTCATTCTGAATTGCATTAGCCCCTCATGATGCAATGAATGAAATGTTCCCAGAGCATACTCTGAGTTCCAAATGCTACCCATACGAGAGTGGGTCTTTGGAAAGTCAACTACCAAATGATGAAAAGGAGATCCCACTCATGACTAGGAAAATCAACAAGAGGAATATTATTGTAAGTAGAGATGTACAGTGTTGATTACTGACAAGCAATGCAGGCTTCAGAGAAAGTGTCTTGGGAAACATTCTTGTACTTCATTACTGCTCAACATTAATTGGGCACATGTTATGATCAGGTGCTGGGTCATGGGCAGACAAAGACAGAGAGGACACGGGCCCTGTCTTTGAGGAGTTAATGTCTACCATTATAGAGACAAACACCACATGCCTAGTCACTGTTGACTTTCAGGGTTCTGAAATTCGCTTTGATATTGGTGTTCACCATGACCCTTAGGTTCCCCCAAAACACATGCAATTGTTTGTCAAACACAAACTAAAGAAGTTCACAGTACAATCTTGGGCACAGCTAGATACATTTCTTAGAAGTCTCTCAACCCCTGGACACTGTGTCTTCAGGAATCAAGGGCCAGACTCACTTCCCTATTGCTGGGTTAGTTGTTCTCGAGGTTCCGCCTGAGAAAGAGTCGCAGAAAGCAGCCTGGCTATGAGGGGGTGCACAGGGAGTTGAGGGGAGGCAACCTGATGAGGCTTCAGGGAGGGTGGATCCCTTGCAATCAATGGAGACTGAAAGTTCTTAAGGAGGGCTTCTAATAATAAGGGTAAGATATCTCAATGCACCTTCCAGAAACAGTGGAGCTGTTGTTCCCCTGTATCCAATGCATATGATAACCACAGAGATAAAATTACTATGGCTTCATTTTTGTCCCTGGCTGAAATGTTCTGGAGAATATGTGCTATGTTTGACAATGTTCTGTGGATAAACCCCCAAGTCTTCCTAAGTCTAAACATCTGATTGTTTTCCTAAATTTAATCACAATTTTCTCATCTCATTCTTCCCATTCCTCTCTAACATGATTATCTATCTTTCAGGCAACTCCCAACACCTATCCTTTTAATTTGGACTGGGAAGACAATTCAGATACAATGCTCCATTCTAATACATGCATCTGTATGGGGAGAGTTAAGCAGGGCTATTTTGCAGCCCATTTTCCTATAGGTGCTCTCTAACAATCACAGGTTTTATGGATTAGGGTTCAGAGTCATTACTTCCTCATTGGCTCTTCCCAATAATTATTATAATCTATCCTCTGATATACTGTAATGAAGAGGAGACTAGGTTAGTGAAAGGAAAATGGGCTTTTGGAGCCAGCCTGCACACCTCCCTAGCTGTGTGAACGTGGAACTGCCATCTTAATTTCTTGAGCTTTCATTTTATTTGTACATAATACATAAAAATGGAAAAATAATATGAATTTCAAAAGATTAAAGTGGGGATCAGGTGTTTATAGAGGACCTACCAGCATGGCTAACTCATGGTAGTTTTTCAATAACTGTAAGTACCCTTCCCTCCCTTTAAAAATAAGACATACACTGGATGTCTAATAACTTCTGCAAAATACGAAATTATACTTTCTCTCTCTACCAAATTCCCACAAACCAGTGGTCTTAGTATCTCACATTAACCATCACAGTTCCACGCACATGGTATATTCTCAGCACATATTTTATGAATGAGTGGATGAATAAAGTATAAAATGTGTTGCAGTATTAAAAACTATGAGTTAAAGACACAGTAAAACCAGCGGATCATAACATGAACTTGATTTTCTGTTAGACCATTTTAACCTTTAAGAAGTTACCAAAAAAAGAAAAAACACTTATTAAGAGTGAGCTTTCTTGCTGAGGAATTGGTATCTCACTACATAAACCATGGAAGCCGGGAGGGAAGGAGTCTTTCAGTGCTACCTGAAATGGACAGGTTTTGGGGCTTCTAGCCCACAAGTTGAACATTTAGAGCATAGGACCCAGAATGCCCCCAGTTGTTTTAACTGATTGAAGGAACCATTCAACTTCCACAAGCATCTGGTGTACTCCCAGAGAGAAGCTTATGAGACCAGCTAACCTAATTCACTGTGTCATTATCCTTCCTGTGAGGCACTGCTTCTTTCTATGGCCATTTTACAGAGCAGGATACTGAGACCCTGGAAATGATACTTGAGGTCACACTGAAAGTTAGCAATGGCCTGGCCATCAATCTCTGCAGAAGCTCTGTGCAAATTTCCAAAACTGTAAAGTGATTTCTATTCAAGCAATTACATATGGTCATCATGGTGAGTGTACAATGCACAATCAGAAGTCAGGAAATATTAAATAGAGGCCATATGGTATAGTAATTAAGAATGTGATCCATAGAGTTGGACTTCCTGGATCTGCAGCCAAGCATGGCCAAGCACAACCACGCTGTGTGACTTTGCACAATATTAAAACTCCCTATGACTCAGTTTCTTCAGTTGTAAAATTTGCATGATGAAAGTATCAACCTCATAGGTTGCTGTGAGAATTAAATAGGATGAAGCATCGGGGCAGGTGGCTCATAGAGCACATCTATTACTCCATTTATCTGAACATGGTTTTTCCACTTTCCACTAGTTCCATAGAATAGCAATCGATGTTAGAGGAAAAATCATTCAGGACTCAAAATAAATTTGATAAGTAATATATTCAATAAATATTACTTAACTGTACATGAAATAATGTTAGTAGTTCTACAATCACAAATTTCAGGTACAGTTTCTAAACTCCCTGTCTTTAATTACACTTGTCAGAAAAGATTTTCTGTAGGCATTTAGAACATGGAGTTAGCATGGTTATAACCCCAGAGCTTCAAGGGGAGGCTCCCTTTATTGGACCTAGGGGAAGTGGCTCCAGGGAATAGCAGCATCCTTATGAAGAAGAACTCTCAGATTGTCTTGTGCCAGATGGAAACTGTTTTTACTGAATAACTGGGTCAGAAAGCAGGAGAAAGAGATAGGCCCGTCAAACTATTTGGTGTCCTCAACTATCACTTGAAAAAGTGGGCTCTTTAGCTCGAGTCAATGTCCTAACATACAAGGATTCTTGTGAATGTCCCTGGGACTCCCCTTGTTAGTCAAATGGAATTTTATTATTTACATGAGAAAAATATACAGCCCACAATCTCAGATAGTGACTATCAACTTTATTAATAGCACATGTGTAACATTTTTTATTTTTTCTACAGCTAACCATACATTATATATTTGATAAAGGTATTCCTAATTTGAAAGCATTTCCCTAAAGAGATAAAAAATCAACTAAGCATTTGCTTAAAAATTATGTAAGAAATATTAGATTGATTTAGAAAATTATTGTATCTCAACAATCCAGCAAAATTGATTAAGTGGAAAACTTGAATCTGCAGAATCTGCAAGTGGCTTTTCATTCAAAAGGAACCTAGTGATTGTAAGCTCATCATTTCCTATAATCCTCACACCTTCATGGTTTAATATGCACTAGTATGTCATAGTCCTGTGACTTAATGAAATAAAATGCAAGTCAACCTTGTCACTTATTTGTTGGGTGTATGTACACTCACTTTATAAATGCCAATTTTATGCAAAAATTCTCTTTTGAATCACATATTAAAACCTGTCTATTTCAAAGGGTTTTTATGAAAATAAAAATAACCGATAGGCAGATGTTTTCTAAAAATAAAATGACAGATCCTAGTTTCCCTTCTCTTGTGATTTTAGGCGCACTAGGAAAAGCTTCTACTACTCCGTCCAAAAGGTCTTCCCACTCCAAAAGCATAATTGAGTCTATATTCCTCTAGGTTTTGAAGCTAATATTTAACATGATAAGTAGATAGATGGCTTAGTCTGAACTGGTTAGAGGCAGAGTTACAGTGAGTCTTAGAATATGTGATCACAGGTCTAGCATTTGGAATGAATTGGGAGGCTGGTATGTGTAGTGATGTTTGGATGTGAGGTTGGGGTAGAAGTGTGAAGGGGATATTGATAGTTGAAATGACTACTGAAATAGAAAAGTATTAATCAAGATAGTTAGCTTTAAGTGACAGACACTCACCCCAGTCTCCCTAAACAAGATGAAAGGAGATTCTGGGTTGGTATAACTGAAAAGTTCAGGGGCTGTTCAACCTGAGCTTTAGTTCTCCCCGTCAATCGGCTTGCCTTCTCACTACGTGGGCTTTGTTGTCAGGCAGGCTTTCTGCAAGAGCAGGGAAGATGGCAGATGACTCTGGCAACACCAGGACCTCACGACCTAAAAGGCAGAGCTAACTATTACTCTCATCAATACTAATTTTTAACATCCTGAGCAAACACTCACATTTACTAAACTTTGACTCCACTTCCATCCTTTAGACCAGGCTGAAGGATGAGAATGGAAAATAAAGTACCCTAATTGGCTCAGCATCGGCCAGTTGCTGGGATAGGGGTCAGAGAGAAAGGAAGATGATGGTGATAATAAATTCACCAGGTTCACATGGAGAGGAAAGTGTGCTAGATGGGGAGTCTGGCTCCTGGCCACAAACTTCTGCATGAATTTTCAGGCCCAACTGTTGGTAATAATAAAGGCTTTACCTGATAGGGCTCATGGGGAAAGCTGCTCTCCTCACAACAGGCTTGATGGGCTGCAGCCTCCGAGGACAGCTACAGTCAAGGACTCAGGTCCTCCTGACTAGCCATGTGCTTGGGCATAGCTGCATTCCTAGCTCAGGTGCCTTCATTCAGAGGCCTCTAATGGGGCTTTTGGTCAAGGCCTTTCTCAGGCCTCTCTGCCAAGATCTCCTTATGGGACTTTAAAGAGGGTGGGGTAGGTTTGAAGCTACTTTTCTCCACTTCAATGCAGTACTCAATACTTTCCCACTCCTAGTCTTTTCCCTTTTGTCATCTCTGCCTTTGACCCACCCTGACCCAGGTTCATAAAACTGCAGGATCTCTTTGTTTGGAACTTCCCTGGCTTTGCTGATTCACCCGACCTTTGACTGGTGCCATTCTGTGGGGGAGAAAATAGAATAGAAAAGAGTTGACATTTCCTCTTGTTTAGCCTCTTTTTCATACTATGGCAGAAGGTGATTAAAGGCTTTCCTGTTAATTCCATTTTGGCTTTTTATTTTAATCAGCTACTCCAACACCTGGCAGCTCAGCTCTCTTCAGCTCAGCTGAGCTCCTGACAAATTGATGCAGTGGGCAGGGTAGTCGATTAAGCACAGTGCGATCCTGGAAAAATGAAGACAGAAGAGCCCACAGGGCACTTTTAGAAGGTGCTAGCAAAGTCCATGGACATTCTAGAGGGGTGAAGATAATTGTTTCCCGGAGTCTGAGAGTTCCTTGGGGGCACTTCACCAGTGGGTATCTGGAAATGCTAGTGGGTCTCGTGGGGCATTTCACTAGCCACAGCACTTCTCAAGAAGTGCCAGCAGAAGCTGCAGGGTGTTCTTGGAGGGCGTGTGGACTGTTTACAGAAACTTTTTAGTTCTGAAGAAGATCAGTGGTCCTTTTAGCCACTAACCCCTACCTGAGCTCCCCTGGTGTGTTAGATTGGATATCCTACAGAGAGGTTTGGAGAAAGTTAAGGAAGCAGTTTTCTTGCCATGGGCAATGGAGCCAGAGATGGTCAGCAGGGCTCCTGTAAGCTGAGCAACCCCAAGCAGGTCCAAGGCATCAGAGAAGAATAGGAAAAAAGAAAGAAAGAAAGAAAAATAATCCTTTGGGATCACTGTGCCCAGCAGATCCCAAAGAGATCTTGGAGACCTTATGATTAGATCCTGCCTAGAGGTAATCTTGCTAAAGTTAGTAAAGGAGAGAGGAACCTTGGGATTTCAACTAAATCATTGAGAGAAGATTATCTTGACCTCAAACTCAACAGTGGTATTGTAGGACTGACTAAATGTTTGAAAACAGCTTATATATCTGGTGGAATGTAGAGTGGGTAATAAGAGACTCTTAGCTTAGAACAATTCTCAAAATATTTTCTAAGAGATTCAACTGAGAGAAATGCCTACCCTCTTCTTAAAGGGGGGGGGGGATTTTCTACAAAGGCTCATTTCTGGGATCTTCAAATTTAGGTTCATATCAAGTTAGTGGAAGCTGTTCAGGGCTGAGAGAATGTCCAAGAATGAGACATGCTACTTCTTAAGCAATTTCTACTATATATTTTTATAGCTCATAGAGACATTTATCAGTGGAAGTAGATACTTTACTCCCAAAGAGTTAAGAATAGTGACATGAACCCAACAACAGCGTTTCCAAGGTTTCTACTATTTATGTAATTAAATGATTTAAGCTTCTTGAAAAATATATAAAGTCTATGAAAATATAAATAACTTAAAATATTGCTCTCTTATTTGAGATACCTAACATATAGATAATCATGTATTAATAATTCCTATCAAATGGATTACAACCTCATAATGGATCAATCATTCAATTATAATAATTTACTTTTTAAATTTTCTGAACTGTGCCAGCTACTTGAAGGGGATAAAGGAGCTATAAAATGCAACTTTTTACCTCAAGTAGCTCAGTTTATTTGAGCAGGCAACAGGATGATAATATGTATGGAACAAACAAAATAATTTCAGTCTACAATTACCTGCTAATGTGTGTGATTAAGATTCTAAAGATTGTAAGAAATCAGAGGGTGGAGGTATTACCTATTAATAAGAAGGTTTCCCAGGCCTTGGGTCTGGGGTCCTTTTGCTACCTCTGAAAGCTTGTTTATCCACATTCTCCCCTCCACTTCTACCGTTCCCCCTCATAGAACTCAACCCCTCAGCATATAAATATTGAAGTCAATTTTTCTCTCTGTATCTAACTACTGCCCTATGTAGCAAGAACTGTTCTGTCTTCACTTCTATGCCTTTTATTGGAGGACTTCTATTAACATTTTTATAAAGAATAAAAATAGTTATTTTTACACCTGATAATTACATTTAGCAATATGTTTCATCAAGTTCTCGGTTCGTGTTTGTTTCTTCTATTGGGGTAGAATACGTAGTGATAAAACATGCGTGTCCTAGAGCCAGTCTGCTGAGGTTCAGTCCTCAGATCTACCAGTTCTTAGCTGTGAGGAAGTTCTTTGTCTTTCTCATGACATATATCTTCTCAGTTGTAAAATGAACCTCACAGTAGTCTCTATTTTATTGGGTTGTTATTGGGACCAAATGAGCTAATGATGTAGTCACTCAGAACTGTGCCCAGCAGAAAGTAAATAATTATTAGCTGTTATTGTTATTACCTTTTTCCTTCCTCCAGAATTCACTTTTCTTCATGCTTAAAAACATCATCTAATGGAGTTTAGTGAGTTTTGTGTAAACTCTTCTGGTTCTGTATGTTTCTAAATGTTTTATTTTGTCCTTGAGATTACATGGAAATATACCCGGATATAGAATATTGGTTGGCAATTATTTTCCCTCAGTGCTTTGAAGGTGTTGTTCCATTGGCTTTGGCATTTATTGTTGCTTATAGGAAGTGTACAGTTAATCTAAATTTTTTCTGTTAATTTATCTTTCCTCCTGATAGCTTTTGAGTGTTTTCCCTTGTTTTTGATGGACTATGCTTTCACAAAGAAGTTTCTAGATGCAGCTTTATTGTTATTTATCCTATTTGGTGATTTGGCATACATTTTTTATTTTTCTCTAATTTTGGAAAATTTTGTGATATTTATTACTTCTCTGCCATTCCCTGCATTTTCTTCTATGGGAAGTCTTATTAGATACTTGTGGATCCATTCAGTCTTTCCTCAGTAAACATTAATCTACTTTTTCATATTTTTATCTCATTATCCCTTGATGCTGGGTTCTTGGTTAATAATTCAATACATTTATGCCTTCGTCAATGATTCTAATCCAGAGTATATTTTTATCTATTGAATTTTATTTTTTATTTCATTGACTATATTTTTTATTTGTAAGTTTTCCAACTGGTCCCTTTTTATATGTGTTTTAGTTTCACTTTTATCTATTTCTGGTTCATTTTATTATTTTTAAATGGGTGTTATACTTTAATTAATCCCTTTAAAAATCATAGACAGACATATTTATAGTCTGTCAGAATTCTCTATTAAGTGAATTAATCTGAATTTAATTTTGTTTTTAGTGCTTGATTTTTTGTATGTCTTGAAAGTTTGGTTTGCATGCTTATTTTGAGTGGTCAGTTATCTACTAATTTCTCTCTTCTACTTCTAAGTTTATTTCTTCTGCTAGCATTTTTTTTCAGGCTCTTCCTCTCAATCCCCTATATAGAATTAAATCTTATAAATATGCTTGAGGGCACCCGTGCTCTCATTTCTTTCATGACCAATTATTACCTGGATCGTTATTCAAGTTGATAAAATATCCCAATTGTTTCTTCACATTCATTGTTGTTCTTTTTCCCCAGTTTCTTCCCCAAGTTTAGCCCTTTCTGGCATTCCTCATACTTCTATCAACGTGAACTTTTCTCCTTATTGCTTTCATATTTTGAGGATGATATTTTTGTATGACTTTTGTACTTTATGGTGGGTTTCCTGCTACCTTCACCAGCATCATCATTCATTATCTTCCTCCTTAATCCAATAACTGCCATATTGAACTTCTTGCAATACCTCGAATGTGCTGTGGTCTCTCAGCATCTCTAGGCCCTTTCACACTGCAATCTTTCTGATTACAGTGCTATTGCCACATCTCCCCTTGCTCCACTCTTATTCTCTCTAGTTGATGCCTAGTAATGAGTAAAAGTGCTACTCAGATATGACCCCCTCCTGGAAACTTTATGGGCTTATCCCTCCACCTACATCCTGTCTCTTAGAATTACCTTTCATAGAAAATCATGAACAGTCATAGGACCCAGCTTACCCCAATCATTATGTTTATTTGCTTGCCATCTTTCCCATCTTCCTTTGAGTTTCTTGGAATCAGAAGCTGTCTCTTTATCTTTTTACCATCTATCTTTCCAGGACCTAGCATTGTGCCTACCCTGGAGCAAGTAATCAATATTTGTTTAATGAATTTATGTATGAATGAATGAGTGTGTGAATGAATGAATGAATGTGTGAATGAATGAATGAATGTGTGGATGAATGAATAGAAGCCACAGGCATCCTGGGTAATAGGTGTCTGCTACAGAGAAGATAGAAAAACAAGGAGAACCAGGAAGCGTCTAAGAATCTTTCCTGGAGCTTTTCCACAGAAAGGCCCTTTTAGAGTTGCCGGATGTCAGCATTACTGACAAGAGGCTTAGTAAGGGTGACTCAGCTTCTCGCATAGAGCCCCAACTTACACGTATGGATCCCCAAACATCTCCTAATAGCTGACATTGCCAGGACCATAGTAAATATAGGCATGAATAAGACAAGATTTCTCTCTGACAGAACTCAGTCTAGAGGGAGATATAAATGAATAAAATGATCATGCCAGTGCAACATGGTAACTGCTGAAATAGGTGAATGAACAAAAGGCAGAGGAAATATAGAAGGGAAAATGAATGATTGTTTATGGGAATCACAGAAGGCTTCATTGAGGAAATAGCATTTCATCTGAGTTTCCAAATATGAACAGGAGTTTAGGCAGAGAAGTGAATGAAGACACTGGAGATAAGGGCAGTGTGGAGGACCATGTATGAGAGATTAATGTGCAAATTTGTGCAGTTAATTCTGTAAAGGCATGGGTGGTATACAACAGAGTCCTAGCCTTAGTTTCTGAAAACTGGGGTTCAGGTCTTGCTTCCCCCTTGACCAGCTGTGTTCCCCTGGGATACTTCTGTTGACCATGATGCCAACTTAGGCAAGACCCTTAACATTTCTGAGCTCCCGTGCTCTCATTTTCAAAATGAGAATAGCCACAGACTACTCCCTAGAGGGATTGAGAGCATCAGATTAGTTGTAATAACTTTTTATAAATGATGAAGTTTTTATTTATTTTGATTAGGATAATATAAATATTTAAGAACAGCAAAATAAATAATGGGGCCTTATCTTTAGCCAGGCTGCCTGATGATTAAATAGGTGACATATATTTTAATGTGCTGTAATCTACAATAAAAATAAAAACTAAAATATTTCAAGAGAAAAATACCTCAGATCTTTTTTTCTTCTCTGTAGAGCTGAGAAATTGTCTACCTTTCTGTGTTTTGATCTTCAACAGGACAGTGCTTCAAGGGGTCTAATTCAGGTGCTTCTGAGTTCAAAAGTCTCAAAAGCTCTAAAAATGATGATGAAATTTCCATTTTACAAGTGCCATTGTGCCACAAGGGGGTAGGGGTGCTCTGTGTAAGTCTTTGCCATGTGCTCTTCCTAAGCAAATCTCTTAACTAAAAAAAAATAAATAAAAAACTTTAATTTTATAGATATTTAAGTTAATAGATATTTTCTATACTATCTACATTTCCACTATCATTTTTCTTATAATTAACATCTGTCCAGAAATGTCAGCAAAGATACCAAAGACCAGCAAATTTAAGCTCTGGCTTTCTGTCTAATAGTTCTAGAGGGCCAGAGAGAGTGACCCTAGGGTTGGAAGATTTGGTTACAAAGGCCACCTTTCATTAATCTGAACAGATAGCCACAGGGCATTGTGAATCTTCCACAACTGGATTTTATCACAGCAAGTTCCCTTCGATGTACACCCATTAAAAAGAATTCAATACAAAAAAAAAAAAAAAAAAACTTGGTTGTTTTTAATCTTCTGTTCATTACTCACTTCTTGAACGAAGAAGAAAACAAAATGACTAGATGAAAGAGAAACCGACTAATCCCTTAAAGTATGCAACTTAAAAAAAAATGTTCACAATGTGTGTGCCTGTTGAGCAACATGCTTTAAAAAATAACTAGTTGAAGCATGCAGTAGCAGAACTACGACATCATTTCTGGATAAGGTGTCCCTCCTCAGTGCTGAGGTTGTCCAGGGCATAAATCCAGGGAGGTACTCTGTGGGGTACAAAAAAACACAGCTGGGACACCGGGAATTCCTTCCAGGATCCACAGAGCAAGTCCGGTTATTTACCTCCGGTGCTACAGAGCTAATAGATTCCACCTGCGGCATGCTGGCCACCGACACCCTCTTTTCCTCTGTGCTCCTGAAACTCTGAGCACCCAGTGTCCACCCTTTCTTTGTATTTTCTTACTCTTCAGTTTGGAATATTAACCCATCTGTACCTTGGGTTCAGATGGTTTAATCTGTTGGTAGACTTCAACATGATGTCATTAGGGTTTCACGTCATTATTTTTTAAGTGCTTAGAGAAGAAAAATAAAGCAGTGTGTACATGATGGCTTGGGCAGTGATTCATGCGGTCACAGTATTGTCCCCTATCCCTTCAGTGGCACACAGCCATTCTGGGCCCATGAGCAATCTGTCTGTAATAAGTGACAGATTCTGCCTCATATAAAGAAAAGGGCTGGAGGACAGCAGCCCAGACCCAGTACAATAGCAAGGCAGGTGCTCCGGTCAGACTCCGCTCTACCAGGAAACGCTTCTGGAATGCATGACCAATTTGGTTTCAGAACAGAATACTCCCTTTAATGGACAGAAAACACTAACCTTTTCTTTCTCCTTTTTCCTTCCCTCAAACCCCCACCCTACAGACTCCCCAGTTTCAAAAAGCCCCCTTTTCACTTTAACCCTTTCAAAGGATAAAGGACCAGGCTTCAGTCTGCACACATCCATCTATCTATATGTTGCTCTGCTAAGAAGCCAGAAAGAGGAGTAAAAATTCATCAGCCAGGAGAACAAATACAATCTCTGAGCAGGAGCACAGTGGAATGATGGGTCAATTTTTCTTTTAAATATTCATCTTTAAACAACCTCAGAAAGCATACTTTTAGGGAAATGGCTAGAGCACAACATTTCTGGAGATGAGAAGGGCTCTGGAAAGAAAAAATATGCTATTAAATCTGAAATAGTCAAAATCACATTCAAATCACAAATATTCTTTTAGAGATTGTGTATCATTTGAGTGAAATCTCACTTTAAGAAATCTCTGAGTTTTATCAAGTTGCATGATATTGATTGAATAAGATAGTAATACTGTTATCACCATTACTACAAGTGTTGCTTATATGTATAGGAGGCAACACTGGATTGTATATTATCCAATTTACTGATTTTGCTACACACACAGCAAAAGTAACTATAGCTTGGGAGAAATAATTATCCTATATTTCAGTTAAAGTCTACATATGCATACCCTGACTCTATTGACAAGGCAAGACTTAAGCAATTTTGTATGGTTTCTTTTCCATGCAACAGTATTTGAAATGCAATGATAGAGAGTAACGTATATTAACAGTAATAAGGGTTTCCCCTCTGAGAGTTGTTGTAACTTATCTTTGAAGTTAAGCTCATTTATCATGGGGAGAATAGACCCCAAAAAGTACAGCAGCCGCAGCATCCTGCCTGAGGCAGAGTTAGAGATTTCCAATAGCTGCTATAAAGAAACATTTTGAAAACGCGTTCACTACTGCACCGATAAATCTTAAGACAGAAGAGTTTTAATTACAGAGGATGGCAAAGCCAAGATTTTTCAAATGAACCCAAAAGTATGACATGAGAGAGCTTTCCCCTCACTCCCATGCTACCCAACCCTTGATAAATTTATATGTCTTCTTTGCCTGGGAACAATAGTCTGCTTTGTAAGCAGGACTCCTGGAGGATATCTTCATTTGTAACATAGTATCGGGAGAAATGACGGAAGTGAAATATAGTAAGCCAATCTATATGCATGTACGAGGAGCAAAGAATATGGTAGGTGCACCGTGAATCCTTTGGGGGCATATTGCAGATTGTATATACGGGAGAACGTGTTATGCATGTGTATGCAGCTTTCTTGCATGTATATGTGGACATGTGCTCCTGTATGGCTTGATCCTCAATAGCCTGCTTCTTTAAAGGAAAGAAAAAATATTAGTGTCATTTGCATCCTAGGACTAAAAATAAACTCTTTTATTTTTTGAAGAAAAAAATTAAGACTAATGAAATTAGAGGTTGTTTAAATCAGAGGCAATTAAAATGCACACATTTCTTTTCCTGGAATCTGCAATTGTATTCAACGTTTGCAGTACAACGCCTGCCTGTAGGATAAATAATTTAATGGGTTTTGTGATTTGGTACTAAAAGCATAACAAAATCCTACAGCTGTAGCCTCATTTTTCTCCACACTCAAACTGTTTCCTTCTTAAATTGCATATTTTGTACAGTTTTTTTTTTAAAAGAACACAAAGTAGGTTCTACATCTTTGAGAACCAATTTCCGACATAATAGGTAATTGCACATAATTACAGGAGTTTCAGAAACTGAAACAAGAAAACAAAACAAAACAAAATCTCTTTCTACCCTAGTCCCCCTTTCTTCTTAAAGATTGAGATTAAATCATGATACGATTCCATTCAATTTTGCCCTTTATTATAGCAAATGATATATGCTGAGAATAACAAAAAGTGAAAACTGCCCCGAATGCTTCTGTTTTCTAGTCATTCAGTCTTAATCTAACATTTTAATCAAACAAACATGAGGATAAGTTTTTATAAATTGCCTTCATTTTTTACATTTTTATCACATGTGCCACACTACAAGGGATTGTGGTCAGCTTAAGGCTTTGCAATCAATGTGGGCTGCACTTTGAATTACTTTAGTATTTTCTGCATCCACACTCTTCAAAGGGCATCCCAGTGTTCATCAACTCTCCTACACTTAGAATGAGACTATGGACCAAAAGAACATCCAGCTTCCATGGCCGGAGAAAGAGAACATCAAACTTCCAAAACAGGCAACGACAGAAAACTATAATAGCCAATGAATGGATACCATCTTCTCTCATCTTTTTCTACTTCTTTGAGGTTGTTGGGACTGAAGTGGCCTTGGGACTTCTGGCAGAGGTAAGGTCTTGCTCCAAGGCCTTTGTGGGAGTGAGTTTCACAGCTGGAAATCAGAGCTTCGGGGTTTCCTGACTGTTTATGGTAGGCTGGGGGCTTCTTTTTCTCTCTGTAGATTGTAGGTCAGAGGTTGAAAGAGAGTTTTTAGAACTTCCCACCATCCTTTCCTACCTCTCCAACTAAAAAATAAATATTTCCTTTTCAATAGGTAGGTAAAATGAGCTGGATTGTCTTTTAGCTAGTGTGGTAGCTTTGAAGGCCACCAAGTGGCTTACAAACTGCCTGTTTCTCAGATTCCAGGAGGAAGAAGTGGGGAGGGGATTTAATCTTACAAACCACAGAATAAGCTGCCTGTTATTTTTAGGGCACATTTTTGTGCCTAACTCCAAGTTATTTCTTTTTCTCTTATAACACTAAAGTATCACTCAATGACATAAAAATGAATAAACTACAAAAAGTGTGCTGATAATTTTTACCTAAACCACAGGCTTAAAAATTAAAGTAAGCGTCTAAATCAAATATATATGAAGAAAAATGCATTAGGGTGTTCTGGTTACTCTTTTTTTCAGCAAAGTCAGGGAGCATTGCAGATACTGGCAATTCAATATGCATCTCTTCATGTCTTTATGTGGGATTAGAAATGAATAAACAGGTGTGAAGGCTTGATCATGAAGACAAAGTTTAGGGATTATTGTCCCCAACAATATGTAAATAATTTCACAATAAAAATAACAACAAGAATTAAAAAAAAACCACACATAGTAAAGGGGTAAGCATTTCCAGAACAAACAGCTTTCAATTTCAAAATGCAAGTAGAAAAAGATTAAATATCATTATTCTCATTTTGCAGATTTGAATGATATAGCACAGATTGGAGCAGGTCAGAGGGGAGGTAGGAAGATAATTCTGGAAAGAAGTAGTATGGGGCAGTAAGAAAGCTGCCTTACACGGCCGGGCGCCCTGGCTGACGCCTGTAATCCCAGCAGTTTGGGAGGCGGAGGCGGGCGGATCAAGAGGTCAGGAGATCGAGATCATCCTGGCTAACACGATGAAACCCCATCTCTACTACACACACACACACACACACACACACACACACACACACACACACACACATTAGCCGGGTGTGGTGGCGGGTGCCTGTAGTCCCAGATACTGGGAAGACTGAGGCAGGAGAATGGCGTGAACCCGGGAGGCGGAGCTTGCAGTGAGCTGTGATCGCCCACTGCACTCCAGCCTGGGCGACAGAGGGAGACACCATCTCAAAAAAACCCAAAAAACAAAAAACAAACAAACAAACAAAAAACAAAATAAAAAACGAAAAACAACTGCCTTACACTTGAAGAATCTAGAATAACTTCCTTAAATAGATGACATTGGAAATGTCTCTGAACCTCATTCTCTTCATCAGCAAAATGGGAAGAATAAGTCTACAAGAAAGCAGGGACACATAGTATCTTTAGAATTTGTAACATCATGTTTTGGCATTGGTACATCTGTATTCTGCAATGCCATGAGGTTTAATTCATATCTCCCTCACTCTTCTAAAGTGCCTGACACACAAGCATTCCGCAATATCTAATAAATAGCTAAATGGAGGATTAACTCTCTTCAGGTTGCCAACCATTTTTTAGATCTAAGGTCTTCTGACACTCTAAGAAATGCATAAATAAGATAAACTATTTTGTTTTGTATATGATTTTACAATTGCTTTTTGCCTAATAACCTCCCACAGTATCACAGCGTATAGCCCCCCACAAATGATTAAATTATTGAGTGGGGTGTAGTTGTCTACCACTACATTTTTCCTTATATTCCATACATGTGTTACATAATTTATGAACTTACTAAATGCATGTTAAAATGAAATTAGTAGTGAACCTTAACACCAGGTCAGCAAACTAGCCCAAGATGGCCTACCACCTATATTTGCAAATAAAGTTTTATTGGAACATGACCACACCCGTTATTAACATACTGTCTATGCCTGTTTTTGTGCTATAGTGGCAGAGTTGAGTGATTGCAACAGAGATCTGATGGACTGCAAATATTAAAATATTTAGTATCTGACCCATTAGAGAAAACACGTGTCAACTCCTAACTTAATGGATGACCTCTTTCTTCTACTCACACATTATTAACTCACAAACTGTGAGTTCTGATCTCAACCTCTGATCAAAGAATTAAGATTAATTATAGTAATAGTAATGCAATTAACAGGAGTTACTCATAGCGTCCTTGCATAGATTTTACCTAAAAGTGATGTAGTGATATGATATGTTCCTCTGGCCTCTTAAGTAAGATACGCTTTCTTTTTGCACTGTCCTTAGACAGCTTTCAGGAAAAATCTAATTGTCTCTTATTTAATTCTGCTACATAGCAAGTTGTGCAGTGAGATACTGGTATATAAACTATTAGGAGATCTAATAACAAATGTTTATCTTTATGACATCTTAGCCTGGATATGGATAACTCCAGAATATGTGGAGAAAGGTCAGTTTGGGGAACACAAATAAAGGAATTAATGATATGTGCATATACAGTGTATGTTACTAGAATCACGTTTCCTTTCATCGTAATGAAATAATCATTTTTTCTCCAAATGATGTTTATTGTTCTCAGACTTTTGAAAAGTGATAAATGGAAATTTAAAATGGAGTGCTAAACTGTATATGATTGTGTTTCTTAGTCTACAAAGGCATTTGTGGTACAATTTTAGATTTTGCAGATTGCGCTTTGTATATCACAGGTAAAGCATGTATACTTCTTTGGTGAAAACACATAAGCTATGTTTATACTACATGGAATACAGTTAAGTATTAAGACTGACATTTTAGTTGGTATTCTACAAAAGCTCTTATCTGTAATATACAATTGTGAACCCATCAAATGAACTTGTTGAGTTAGAAAAGAAGTAGGTGGCCATTATCTAGAATCCTCCTCAAGATTCAATAAACACAATCAATACCTGGGAATAAAGATTACAGACCTGTCTGAATTTACATAAAGGAAGTTTATTTAGTAAAAAACAAACAAAAAAACCCAAAAAACAAAACAAAACACAAAACCCAAACCGTTTTAGCATGGTTTTTTCAGCATGGTTTCTGAATGGAGAGGTTATACACATGAGATTAGAAATCACATATTCAGACGCTAACCATCTATCCTGGCTCCATATCTCAGACCATGCGTGACTTTTTACAAGCTAATTAATACTTTTGTTCCTTAGTTTCCTCGTCTTTATGGAATGTTTCTTCCATGTTATTGGGGGAAAAAAGGCAATATTATTAGTTTCATTAGCAAACTAATGAAGATGCCTCCTGATAATATTGTCTTTTTTTTTTCTTCTTTAGACCAAACTACTGTAGTGGTGGGTTTAAATTTTTATATAATACAATGTATATGTATGAACATGTGGCTAACTTCAGTTTTCTTTTCATAATTATTATTTTTATTTTAGATTAAAGGGGTACATGTGCTTGTTTATTACATGGGTATATTGCATAATGGTGGGGGTTGGGCTTTTGGGGTACCCATCACCCAAACGTTGAATACTGTACTCCATGAGTAATTTTCCATCCCTCATCCCTCTTCCTCCCTCCCTGCTTTTGAAGTCCCTAGGTTCTGTTATCCCCAATTTTATGTCCATGTGTTCCTATTGTTTAGCTCTGACTTATAAGTTAAAACATGTGATACTTGATTTTCTGCTTCTGAGTTCATTTGCTTAGGATAATGGCCTTCCATGTTGCTGCAAAAGACATAATTCCATTTTTTTATGACTGAATAGTATTCCATGGTGTGTATATATATCCCATTTCTTTATCCAATTAACTGTTGTTTGGCACTTAGGTTGGTTCCATGACTTTTCTATTGTGAGTATTGCTGCAGGCTGGCAGCAGTAGTTTAGGCCTATAATCCCAACACTTTGGAAGGCCAAGGCATGTGGATTGCTTGTGCTGAGGAATTTAAGACCAGCTTGGGTAACATGGTGAAACCCTATCTCTACAAAAAATACAAAAATTAGCTGGGCATAGTGGCACACTTGTGGTCCCAGCTACTCAGGAGGCTGAGGAGGGAGGATCACCTGAGCCCTGGAGGCGGAACTTGCAGTGAGCTGAGCTTGTGCCACTGCACTCCAGCCTGGGTGACAGAGCAAGACTCTGTCTCAGAAAATAAATAAATAAATAAATAAATAAATAAATAAATAAAAGTAGCGCTGCAATGAACATACAAGTACAGGTGTATTTTTATATAATGATTTCTTTTCCTTTGGGTAGATACTCAATAGTGGGATTACTGGGCTAAATGGTAATTCTATTTTTAGTTCTTTGAGGTATCTCCATACTCTTTTCCATAGGAGTTAAACTCATTTACATTCCCACCAACAGTGTATAAGTGTTCACTTTTCTCGACATCCATGCCAACATCTGTTGTTTTTTGACTTCTTGGTAACAGCCATTGTGACTGGTGTGAGATGGTCTCAGTGTGGTTTTAATTTGCATTTCTCTGACGATTAGTGATGTTCAGCATATTTTTAATAAGTTTCTTGTCTGCATGCATGTCTTCTTTTGAGAAATGTCTGTTCATGTCCTTTGCCCAGTTTTTAATGAAGTTGTTTGTCTTTTTCTTGTTGAGTTGTGTGAGTTCCTTACAGATTCTGCAAATTAGTCCTTTGTCAGAGGGATAATCTGCAAATATTTCCTCCAGTTCCATAGGCTGATGGTTAATTCAGTTGGCTATTTATTTTGCTATGCATAATATTTTTAGTTTAATTAAATCACATTTGTCTTTTCTGTTTTTTTTGTTTTTGTTTTTGTTGCATTTCCTTTTAGGGTCTTTGTTATAAATTCTTTGCCTAGGCCAATGTCCAGAAGAGTTTATTCTAGATTTTCTTCTATGATTTTCATAGTTTTGTATCTTATGTTTAGATCTTTAATTTATCTTGAGTTAATTTCTGTATATAGTGAGAGATAGGGGTCCAGTTTTATTTTTCTGCATTTGGCTAGCCAATTTTTTCTATACCATTTATTGAATATGGTGTCCTTTCCTCATTTTTTTGTTGTTGTTGACTTTATCAAATATCAGTTGGCATAGATATATGGCTTTATTTCTGAGTTCTCTATTCTGTTTTATTGATCTATGTGTCTATTTTTGTACCAGTACTATGCTGTTTTAATTACTGTAGCTTTGTAGTGTAATTTGAAGTGCGGCAGTGTAATGCCTCCAGATTTGTTCTTTCTACTTAAGCATGCATTGGTTATTTTGGCTTTTTCTGGGTTCCATATGAACTTTAGGATTGTTTTTTCTAATTCTGTGAAAAATGACATTGGTAATTTTATAGAAATTGTGTTCAATCTGTAGATCATGATTTTAAGGATACTAACAGATGAATCATTTTCCATTTGTTTGTGTTGTCTATGATTTCTTTCATCAGTCTTTTGTAGTTCTGCTTGTAGAAATTTGTCACATTCTTGGTTAAATGTATTCCTAGGTATTTTTGTGTGTGTGTGTGTGGCTATTGTAAATGGGAGTCAGTTATTCACTTGGTTCTCAGCTTGAATGCTATTGGTGTATAGAAATGCTACTGATTTTTGTATATTACCTTTGTATCCTAAGATATTACTGAAGTTGTCTGTCTAATCTAGGAATCCTCTGGAGGAGTCTTTGAGGTTTTCTAGCATTCACGTCATCAGCAAACAGAGATAATTTGACTTTTTTTCCCCAAAATTTGGATGGTTTTTATTTATTTCTCTTATCTGATTGCACTGACTAGAACTTCCATTAGTATCACTAGCATGTCGAATGGGACTAGTAACATGGAAATCTTTGTCTTGTTCCAGTTCTTGGGGGAAATGCTTTCAACTTTTCCCTATTCAGTATGATGTTGGCTGTGGGTTTGTCATATATGGCTCTTATTATTTTGAGGTATGTTCCTTCTTTGCCCCATTTGTTAACGGTTTCTATCATAAAGGAATGTTGGATTTTCTTCAGTGCTTTTCCTGGATCTATTGAGAAGATCATACAGTTTTTGTTCGTAGTTCTGTTTAGGTGGTGAGTCACATTTATTGATTTGTGTATTGTGTTGAAGAGTACATGAGTTCATTCAAGTTAAGCTCTCAGAACAGTGCTGGCTTATTATTTCTGGTCCTGTACCCTAGTCTATTCTTTCTGAACCTCATTTATTTTTTGTAAAATGGTATTTGAGAGAAAATAGTCTATCTAAGACCCCATACAGTATTAACTTTTAAAATGATTTTGTGGGTGATATGGGAAGAACTGTAAAGAATAAGACAGGGTGATAGAGAAACTGATTTGTCAAGACTGGAGATTACAAAAATAGTGAATATGGTGAGCACAGGCACATAAGTGTTAATACACACACATACATACACACCCTACACTCACACACCACATCCACACATACACACATATGCATTCGCATATGCCCTCCTTGTTTGGCATCAACATTTATCATCTACAGAGGAAACCTTAGTGTGATGATCATCAGACACCAGCATCCAAGGAGCTGCTGCACATAGCAAATAGAGGTTTATTTTCTTACATTTCTTAAATAAAAATCCTTTCTGTAAATATAACAACTACAATTTTCTATGTAAATAGCTTTTTGGAAAATACTTCAGTACAGTGGTTAGAAGAAAAACGTGGATTCTAGCACATTTAACCTTGGCTGCACACACAGATAATTCAGATCTCTTTTTCTTGGGTATTTCTGAAGTTGGATCATAGAGAAGAGTCTCAAAGTTACCAGAAAAAAGAGCCAAGGTATTAGTTGTTTTTGAGGTTAAAAATTTTCACTAGGACAAGACTTTAGAAAGCATTTTACAGTGGGCTGCATTTATCATCAATTAGATTCACCCACCAGAGGTCATTCAACGATCAGGTGACAAATTTTCCACCACTTTTTGAAATGAAAGATTACCATACCCTCTGGACTTTTAAAAGAAATTGCAGTTTAGGCCCCCAAAATAGGTTTAATGAAGATGAAGACTTTTAAGGACCATAAAATTCGGCACTATGAGTTTGTCTTAAGATGAATTACTTCAATCCTTTTGGGGCACTGGGGTCATAACTGGCCACATAATAACAATAACATAAAATCAGAATAAGATTGCTACAAATGTTCATTTTATAAGCCATGCTACCTATTTTTCATTATGTTATGCAGTCCTGTGTTAGAGAGGAAAGTCCCACTTTTGGGTTAATATTCCAGGTCCACCACTCTGTTTCCTCACTAAAGTAGATATAATGACACTTACCACACAGGGTTATTGGGAACATTAACTAAAATACTCCATGTGTATTCATTATCTCCTGCTGTATAACAAATTACCTCCACCTCCAAAATTAGTGATTTATAAACAACAGTTTCTGTAGGTCAGGTACCCACGTATGTTTTAGCTGCTTTCCCTCACTCAGGATCTCTTGTAGCACTGCAATTGAGATATGGGCTGGGGCAACAGCTGTCTTAAGGCTCAACTGAAGAAGGATCTACCTCTAAATTCACTCACATGACTGTAGGAGATTCGTTGGACTGGGTGTCTCCACTACTCACTGGCTGTTGATCAGAAGCCACCCTCCGTTCCTTGCTATGTGGGTTTCTCCACAGAGCTATTTACAACATGGAAGCTCAGTTTATCTGAGTGAGCAAGTGAGAATCAAGACTGAGAGTGGGCAACTAAGACAGATGTCACAGTCTTTGTAACCTAACCTCAGAAATGCCATTCCACACTTCTGCTACATTTGTATTTGTTAGAGTAGGTCACTAGGTCCAGCCCACTCTCAAAGGGGGAATGAAACATGGACATTAATATTAGGAGGTGGAGATCATTGGGAGCCATTTTAGAAACTGTCTATCATACCGTGTCAAGTAGTTAGCTCAGCAGTTAGTAGACTAAGTGATCAATACTTTCTTCTCTGTGTTAGTATATAATTTTAAGAATTTTGCTCTAATGGTAGGTTCAGAAGCAAAGACAGAGGCAACTTCTCTGTGCCTGAATTACTCTATATATTCCTGGAAAACATAAGACAATCATGTGAGCTAATATGGTGTAATACATCACTCAGAATTTAGTGGTGAAGAACTATATACATATGGGTGCTATTAGTTTTCCTTATTCTCACAATCCAGTCATAGGTACATGAGCTAACCAGAAAAAGGAGAAATATATGTCCAATTTGCTTCAAAAACTACCCTAATGCCTGCTTTCAAGCAAAATAGGAGACTCCCTAGCTAATTGATATGAGAGTAATGGCTAACCTACATCTCTAAATGGCTCCTGAAGATTTCCATTACATCACTTCTGTTGTCCAGACTTCAGTTCCCTCAACTCAGTAACCTCACCCCTACTGTTTCAGCAGTTGCCTGCCTGAATATCTACGTGTCACACACCGTCACTCTGCATCTGCTCCACTTCTGTGATCTTAAACTCTGAAATTGTTTTCTGAATACACCTCTTCCACTCTCTCTCTCCTGCTAAGCTTGTTCTTCACCCTTTATGGAAAATTTCAACCACAGGACACATTCACTTACTGTTGTCATCACATCTTTTCTAGTTGTTCATTTTGCAACCCAGGATTGGCCACTTAAACCAAATTCCACCACTAGATTTTTCAATCTCTGGATTTGTGCTGTTTCTCAATCCTGTGTAAATTCCCTAATTACTTTCTCTGCTTTATCCATGAAGCTATTAAAAAGTATTTCATCCTCTGCAGTTTTTGCTGGTTGACCTCAGCTTATTCTCAATATTACTTAAAGGTACAAGACACTATAGGTAAATTCTTGTTTAAATGACTGGCAAAATGAACCTAAGCAGTTTTAAAAATTATTTAAGTCCTAGTTTCCTCATGCATAAAAGGGAGATGAAATTCAACAAAAACAAAAATATAAAACACAAAACCGCTTTTTAATTTTTTTTCTCTAGTTTAAGCTTTCTGAAGCATTTAATTCTTTTGGTCACAGCCTCTTCTGTTGAAATCTTCTTTTACTTTTTCTGATTCTGCACTGTCCTTGTTCTTCTTTGACCTATGCTCTGAGCCTGTTCCATTTGTTCCTCTTCTTTTCCCCACCTGCCAAAGATGGGCATTCCCCAACATCCTCTCTTAGTCTTTTCTTCCTCTGTACCACTTCTTTGGACATTTCATGCATTCCCATGGCTTTCGTTCTCACATCTACATGTGTAACTCTGACACCTTAAACCAAAATATTATCATGACCCTACATGACACAGTCAATCACATGGGATGAAGCAAGCAAGAAGGTGGGGCATGCAATTTGTGCCAGTTTTTTCTAAAGAAAACTATTGCAGTTGCTGAGAGGAAATCAGCCCAAAACATATACCATGATCTTGTGACCAAACATCTATCAATAGATACTAAATCAGTAGTAGGAACTTGTGTGTATCTTGGTCGTGGTGGTGGTGGTGGCGTGTGTGTGCATGTATGTGTGTGTGTGTTCATATATGTGTATGTGTGTGTGTGTCTTGAGGGAAATAAAAATCTAATGAGAAATAACCCAGGATGTCTTGACAGCTGGGTAGGGTAGAGCATGATGATGTGAAATCATGAGACAGTTGATTGCTGGGAATGTAGGCCTTAAGGATCCTAGCCACCTGGAGGGATTTTGAGGGACCTCAATACTAGAGAAAAATGGGCACAAGACTGGACACTTAGGTAAAAACATAATAAAAGAAAACAATAGATGCAAAAGTTGATAGCTTAGTATTTAGCATATTACTAAGACTCTGTTACTAGAACCAAGTTCCCAAGGGCAGCGACAATGGACTTGGAGTAATAATTATTTGATGCTGAGTCTCAGAGTTTGGATCAGGAGCTCTTAAAATCCTTTCTGTCCCAATTCAGAATTGACCCTCCAGGGGAAATAGGGGGTTGTATTAGGCCAGGCCATTGCATCTGAATCTTTTCCATTTACTTATTGAACATCTCCATCTAAATGTTTTGGCAAAACTTCCAACCTTAACATTGTGTGTTTAAACTGGGCTCACTCTTGGTTCACCCCTTACCTCAGTTTCTCCCCCAACACTCATGTTTCTGGTAGTGGCAACATCATGCTCTAATCTACCTTGACGTACGTCATTTTAAAATTTTGATTTTCTCTTTTACTTACGTTTTCATAGACTTAAGATTCTGCTTCCCTTTCTCCAATTCTTACCTCTTCTGTATTTTTACTGCCACTGTTTTAGTTTAGGCTCTGTCCCAGGAACCACTCCAATACCATACTGTCCCTGACTTCTCATCAGTTCATCCTAAAAATTTCCGTTAAATGATCATCTAAGACACACCTATCAACCCAAGTGTACCATCTCTATGCTAGTTCAGGTCTTTTCCCAATATGATTCCAAACTATACTTACTGCATCCTATTCCCCAACATCTCCTGCACACTCCACCTAACCATGTTACTGCTTGACCTCCTAAACTTAGTTTTCTCATGTCTCTGTTGATGCTCTTCCCTCAGAAAGAAGTATACACATCTCTGCTTATTAACTCTTACCCACTCTTGTGCCCTATTTTAAATTACCCATCATCCTTGGTCTTCCTTGATTCCTTCAATAGGATATAAGTTGTACACACACACACACACTCACTTACAAACACCTCCCTACCACCAATACTCTTCCCCCATCAAGCCCTTGTAAATTTTTTGCATCATCTCTTATACTTTTTCTTTTAATAGTGGTTGGTATATTTTACTTAGTCTCTGGAGATCATATGTTCCTAAAGAACTCAACTATACTGACCCAGTTTTGCCTGTATTACAGTCAACATAGTGCCTTGTATATGGTAGGCTCTTCAATAAATGGTGTGGAAAAAAGGTGGACTTGATATTTCAAATGCTTACCCACCTACTTTCTTGGATGCATTAATCGTATGTGTAAACCTAAAGAGTCATTCTCAAGTTTATTGAATGCCATTGTCTTTCCTGACAATTTTGAGAACCATACTTATTTTGATGTACATCTCTATTTGATAGCTGCTGATCTACATGTGAAAAAAGAATGTATCAAAAACCGGAGTGTAACACCAGAGAATGAGCTTAATATCAAAGTACCACTTCAAGCTGCCAAACTGATAATTTCAGAGTATAAGTTCATAAAATACAGAAAGATGTAAAAAAATAAAAAATAGCATTTGTGCTCCCCCAATGAGATTAGAGTAGTTCTCACTTAAAATTAAGAAATTACACAAAAGTAAAACTACAAAAAAAAGACTAAAAATATTACCTAACATTAAGATATCATCTCATTTGTAGATAAACAGAAAACACTCCAGCAAGCAAACTAGATAATGCATTTTGATATCTTACATTGCTGAAATACCTTGCAGCAAGTTTAAAAACTGTTATTTGGTTATTTTAATTTTCAAATGCTCTGATACCTCTCCACAACTTTGGAATCAGTTGTAAACTAATGAATCTGGAAATGATCAATTCCTATTTCTTTCCTTAGTAACTTCTTATCAGAGCTTGCCTGAAGCAATGTATCTGCCTTCGTGCATGTCCAGGAAGTTTGAAGCATTTTCTCCTTTGTGACCCAGATTCTCTGATCTGTGTGTCTGTATCTAGCTTCCAATTATGTAGAGCATCTCCTTGTACATGCCGTGTAGTCTTTATTAATAACTTAGCAAAACAAGTAGCTAAAGTATCACAGGTTGAATTCTCCAAAGGATACTTAAAGGAAACATTTGATTTATGGTATTTTTTTGACACTTAATACTGCTAGTATTAGGGTCTGAATGTTTGCGTCCCCTCAAAATTCATATGTTGAAATCCTCATGCCCAAGGTGATGTTATGAGGAAGGTGATTAGTTTGTGGAGACAGAGCCCTCATGAATGGGATTATATACCCTTCTAAAAGAGGCCCTGGAGAGATCCGTCAATTTTTCCACTATGTGAGAACACAGCAAGAAGGTGCTAACTATGAGCTAATATAGAAAGCAAGCCCTCACCAAATACAGAATTTGCCTGAGCCTTAATCTTGAACTTACCAGCCTCCAGAACTTGAGAAAGAAATTTCTGTTGTTTAGAACCCACCTAGAATACAATATTTCGTTGTAGCAGCCTCACAGACTAGGGCAAATATCTATATAAAAATTATGAGTAGCCAATATGTCTCTGGCTGGTTCTCTCATCATTCTATATGGAACACCAAATTACTCCAAAGTCCTAGCTTTAAAGAAAACATGGAATTTCCACAGAGTGTTTCACATGTGCTAGAATGTTCAATCAGTGATCATCCCCAGCTAATGCCAGGGGGTTGTTGAGGCTCTACCTTGCTTAGGTACTGCCTTGTCCACTACGTAGTGTTGTCTTCTGCTGGGCTCCACAGAGTTCTACTTTGGCATTGCTATTGAAGTACAGGAACTCCAGTCATAGTCACATGAGTACCCAAGGGGAAGTAGGGAAAAGGCTTCTTATACTATCAATGACATACTTTGCTTAAAGGAGTCCACAGGGTTACTGCCACTTTGTACAGAATTTTAGTTAAACTAACTCTTAGTTGGTATTTTTCTTTCATTCTCCCACACTACTCTGGCTTCACAGAATTTAAACATGACTCAGTTGCCATTTTGGCCAAAAGGCAAAGCTGAAGGACAATAAGGTTGTACTCAGATAACTAAAGCTTTGTTCCTCCGTCAAGTTTGTTTTGACAAATTCCCTTTTTTACTGGAGTTGTGTTCTTTCCCAGAGCTTTTCTCAGCCCCTTATGCAAATAAATGTCTGGTGGGTTACCCTGCTACCTCTCCAAGCATGTCTGGGCAGCTTATAGCGTATGCGGCTAGGCTCACGCTGCAAACCCTGAAATGAAATGAAGTGACCTGGCACATATGAAGATGCTTAGCCCAGAGCGGGTGCTTAGGCAATGCTCCAGCCTGATGCAAATACTTTAATCACAAGGGATATCAAGGCAACTTATTCAATGTGGATTGTTTTGTTCCCATTTTTGAAATCTGAGTAGAAGTGAGAATACTTGATTTTGGCATGGGTCAGTGTGGATAAAACACATGTGATTAAACAGTTCAGTCATTGGGGTACCATTTGTTGAATAAATGAAGAGTACAAAATTGTACCTGAGGCCCAATAAGACTATGTCACAAAGCTGGGGGCTGGGTATATTTTATTTACCCTACAGCAGTATCTTCAAAAAGTTTTGAGTGAAACTTCCATTAAGTAGTTCTTTATAGAATGACCCAGTATTTACATGCACACATGTCCTCACGTATGTGTGTCTTTTCAAGTCCATATAACTAAAACAAATTTTAAAAGACAATACCCACCCTCTTTACATGTAATACACTCTGACATTTTTTTCTGTACTTTATTTTCTTTTGCTTTTTTTTTTTTTTTCCATTTCTCATCAGGCCCCTTTGATGGGTTGCCACTGTCATTTCAAAAGCACTGCCCAAGAAGAAGTCATGATATTTCAAAATACTTCAGAACAGTTTAAGCCTATTTGGAAATTCTGGGCAACTAATAGTGACCTCCACAAGTTTTTCTTCAAAAAGCCACATAAGGTATCCACAGAAAAGATGCCTTCAATCTAACTCCAGCCCAATTGCAGAAGCTCAAGTATCAGGCCAGGTGGTGCTCTATCTTTTTAGAAGAGTCTAAAAGAATGTGGCAAAACCTTGTGGAGGAAAAGCATAGGGATTCGACAGTGGAAACTGAGATTGGTGATGAATGCAAATCGAACCTCTTAATCTTATGTAATATTTGTGGTAATTCTCACCTCTAAACCATCAACAGTATCAATAATGAGACCTTCTTTCTGTCTGAAAAAAAATGAGCAAAAGGAATACTTCTCTCTCTAGTCTTGTGGGTTGGTGAAGAAGAGGGATGGGAGAAGAAGGAAGGTCCATAAAGTTCCCTAAATAACTGTTCTGTCTATAAATTTCTGGGACTGTATAGTTCTCTTTGTTAGCCCTGATGTGAGAAAGGAGGCAGTTAAGGAAATACGTCATTTCAAAGTTTGTATAACATAATTTTCACTAGCCTCATCTTTTATCTTCTCCCCAGCATCCTAAACCAAGATTTACTCATCCTAAAATCAGTGAGTGCTGGGTTAAGGGTTCTCATCATCAGGCCACTGAATCTCTTGGGGTTCCTGGGATGAGCCCTGTGGTCTCCTGGAATCCAGGAAGCAGGGAAGATGAAGTGGTTCTTACACTTGGAAGCCCAGAGGGTTCTGCCTGCCATTCTTGGACCACTGGTCAGGGAAGCTGGGATCATCATATGAAAGTTGCCTGATGCCTTCATTTGAGATGCTCTCTGCAGCTCTCTATTTATTATTTCAATTTTTTCTACAGAGAACTCCCCCTGTAAACTTATATTTCCTGGATCTGAAAGTTTGAAAAGAGAGACTGTTACTCTTCTTACATACATTGACACATAGACTTACGGGAAAGCTTTTTAAAACAGTACACCTATGTTCTTAAAATAGGAATGAAAATTGTTCCCCAGGTGCACTAACAAGGGAAATTTTATTACCATTAAAACCATGAAACTGTGATGGTTCTTGGGATAGAATGGGACAGTACTATTGAAGAGGTCACCTCATAAAACACATTTTAAGATGTATTTCTTTTTAAAAGATAAAAGCTAGCAAGGTGGATATAGTATGTATATACATTCATCTCAATACATAACATCCGCTTTGCTTTTCTCACCACCAAGCGGGCTTCACTAGGTAGTATGAGGCTTCACATGGTGATGTGGCACAAGGAGGAGTCCAAATTGAGATCCACATTTGACTTTTGAAGTCATGATAGTGAGTATGTGGTGCGTGGGCTCCATCCACTTCAGAAGGCAGAAGGCATTCCCTGTGCCAGGGGAAGTGCGTGCAGAGATGTCCTGATTTCCAGCAATCTGCCCCTAATCATAGTTACTCTTGATTCCAAGAAGTCGAATAAGGTTGAGTTGTGCTCTGTTCAGCAGCTCACACGTTGTGCATGCTTCATGATAACTGTTGACTCAGCCTCTTCCCTGGGAGTCAAATGAACACCTCACAGAGAATTCGAGAAGGAGATCCTGGCAGGATGCTACAGGACCATCCAGAAGTCACTGCTCGAGTGTGCTAAATGATAGCCTAGGGCCCAGCAGAGATTTCACACTGCTTCCTAAACTGCTTGGTGAACACCCAGGGAGCAGCTTAGGTGAGAAGCTGCTTCATTGAACAGAGAAGGCTAGGTTTGAAATAATAAGGCAATATCTTTTTTGTTTTGAATGGGCTACCTGTTTCTAAGTGCTTTACAAACAGCTTCTCAGTCACCCACACCACATTACCATAAGGCACTAAAGAGGTATTCCTACGTTATCTTAAAAATAGCAGAGAGCTGGCAAATGACTCTATTCAACAGCAGTCATAGAAGAAAATAAAGGTCTTTTGAATGCCCTCTCTGCTCAGCTTCCCAGATTTGCCACCAATCATTCATGTCACCAACACTCTGCCCTAGTCACCCCAGGGTAGTTCCTGTCCAGTGCACCACATGCTATGCTTTCATACTTCCCTGTCTTGTTATTGAAATCATTATCCCTCCTTCCAATCTCTCTGTGCAAATCTGGCCAATCTTTTAAGGCCCAAATCAAATCCCACTTCCTCATTCAAGATTTTCATGAGCCTTCCAGCTTGAAATTCACCTTCTCTCTGACACTGTTAAATTCATAATTTACTTCCTCTTCATGTGGTTATATTTTATCTCCCCAACTAGAAAGGCAGCTTCTTAAAGGCAAAGACTGACTCTGAGATAGCTCTTTAAAGGCAGCTCCTTAAAGACAAGGATGAACAATAAAATCCCTCCTCTTTATCTTCCATCACCAGGCACCTAGCAGAGTTTTACTCATGGTAGCCTCCCAATAGTCATATGTCCACACCTGCCAAAGTTAGTATTTTATGGCAATTCACATACTCCAGATCCAGATGGGAGTTTAGGGAGCTCAGCTCTATTTTAGGCTCAGATGCTATTAGATGGCCCTGCCTTCCTGAACTATACTTATTGTTCACAAGAAATCGTCCCACTGTAAGTATCATCCTTTTGGGCATTTGGCCAGGCCAGCAAAAAGGCAGAGGAATGTTTGAACGAGCAGATTAATGGGCAATCAGAGGAGAGGCTGTGGATCCCCATTCAAGTTCTTGGAAAGTATCTGTCTATGATGTGATGAGAAGGACTGGATTCGGGGCCAGAGGGTGAGAGTGGCTCCACATGTCCCCTACCTCCTGCTGCTGAAGGCCTGAAAAACAATGAGAAGCCAGAGAGGCAGTGGCACGAGGGAGGCAGCTGACTCCAGCTGATTGAAAATAGGCCATTTGTCCTGTTCAATGCTAATGTGTCCAGGGGCCTGCACAGTTGGGCTGCAAAGCGGAGCAGGGAGGCAGTTGCATTTATGTACGCATATGTGTGTGAGATGAAGGCTTTTATCTTTGCTTTTTAATCAGCTTTCTCTACTCAATAAATTACCAATAAGAATAGCCTATGATCTCACCAGTTTTTCTAGCTGGCAGACACGTAAGTGTTCTGGTTTTGCCAGCTTGCAGGCGCAAAAAAGCTTGGATTCAAATTCTAGAGCTAGGTAGGGCCTCTCTGGATAGTTTTCAACCCAAGGAAAAAGGCTGATCAGAAGAGTTCATGGCTCAAATGTCAATATAATAAATTATAAGATCACAGCTAAATATTCTAATTACCTGGATATTTTTTTTCCTCTCAAAATTATTACTTTACCAAGTATGCATTCACAGGCCTTAGAAATCTCTGGGCTATACCAAGATTTCTACTGAGGTGATATTTGCAGCCATGATAACCTGTTCAGTAGTATCAACCATCAGGGGTCACTGATTCAAAGTTAGTTTGTCACTGCCTGCATCACCAAGCACCTAGGGAGATGCAGTATGCAGTTAGGCCACTAGAGGAAAATTCAGTAAACTGTTTTTAGTGTCCTTGTATGAATAATGCCAGAACAAGTGTATGCATAGGTGGTTGCAAGTGTGTCTATGTGTGAGTATTCATGCTTGTATTGGAGAAGGTAGCCAATGAGGAAGTAATAACACCTTACCTCTTGTCTTTCATACTGATATTATGAAGGGGCACACACTTTCATTCTGTCATACTCAAATGCCAACCAGCTGAAAAGGAATGTGGTCCAACTCCTTCATTTCTCATTATAGAGAACTGAGGCCCAGAAAACTTAGATGGCTTGTCCAGAGCCAGTCAGTGACATTTGCCTCTTCAGTGTGTGCCAGACCCTCTGTTAGGTCAAGGACAGAGCTCAGATTTCAACTTCCAGACTTGGATTTTGTGCCACAGCTCCATGATCAGTATTGATGTAACCCATCTGAGCTAGACAGGTGAGAATCTGCTAAAGAGAATCAGACCTCCTATCTCAGGCAAGTGTTTCTATCACTGAAACAAGGTTGGTGATTCTTACCCAACTGACCAATTATCTGCTGGCTGCATTTATATGAATCATTGATCTCTGGCATTGGTCTAAAGTTGAGAGTTGGCTTATGTGTAAAGTGTGGAAGTGTGATGCAGAGTTAGAAAGGGATGACTTTAAATTGCTTCCCAGGGCTTTGAGCCAGCCAATGCTACTCCCAGAGTCCCTAAAGCAATGGATATTCAGCTTTTTCTTTGGTTTTGCCTTTTTTTTTCAACCTTTAGAGGGCTATGAAAATATTCTTATGTTCTATTTTAAAAGCAAATCACCTTCAATAATTTTCTTACGGACAGATTTTTTTTCTTAGAGATTTGCTTCTTCCACCAAATACTGGGTGGCATTTTTCTCTGATGTTCCTTCAGGAAAGCCTAAACATTAAAGGACAGTAAAATTGTCCAGTTTGTTCCATTTTCCATTGTTCTTCATGTTTTGGATGCAAAAATGAGTACAATGATGTGGATTTAGACACTAGAAGCTTATATTTAGTGTGGGAGAAAACAAAAGCATATATATATACACACACACACACACACACACACAATTCAAGGTAGAAAAAGGTGAACAATTTAAAATGCATTGAGAAGGAACTCATAATTGCTTCATGGAACTCTCAACTAAGGCTTTGCAGAAGAGGTAACATTTGAGCTTAGCTTTGGAGAATTAACATGACTCTCTCGCCATCCCAGGGCAATCATTTCAGGCAAAGACATTTTTGCAGCTTCTTGTTAGCTTTCACCATTTAAAAATTCATTTTTAGAAGTTTGAAGCACCCTGTTATTCACAATTTTCCCACCAAATATTCTTACATCTAAACCTTGATTTCAGATACCCAGCATAAATCATTCTCAGTAAAGCACACTCCCATATAGGATTCCAATATATCACCACAAAATACAGGTGTGGGCTCTATGAAGAACATATGCTTGGCCTTTGGTAGAATAATGGTACTAGAACATCATCTGTCACATAGAAATACTAAATACATGTTGATATTACTGAAATCTTTACTATAGCCATGCCCTGCTCTAAGGACTTGAAATCTACTAGCTCCTTAACACCCAAAATAATAGTGGGGATAACTTCAAAGTAGGTTTCCATTTTTATCCACATTTTACATATAAGAGAACCAAGATGCTAAGAGGTTAATTAACTTGGTCACAGTCAGTCATTAAGTGCTTGAGCCAGGATTTGAACTCAGGAAGTTTGACTGGAAAGTTTATGCATATAAACAACATTTCAGACAGATTTTTCTCAGTATAAAAACAATGGTTTATTGAATGAAAGTATTTTATTTATCAAATTTTTATTGAGCTACTATTATTTTCTAGGTACTATATTGTGACTTGAGAATGTAAAAAAAACTAAGAAGTAACATTTCTCCTTAAACAGTCTATCTAAAACCTTGGAAAGGGAAGCCATTATTTAAAATGAAACCAATTGCTAGTAAAGAGAGGACTAGAACTAAAGCCTCAATCTTTATCTTTTAAGTCATGTAGTGGAAAGGAATAATGCTAGATACTGCAAAAGAAGCACTTCCAAATCTCAGTGGCTTAGCATAATTGAAGTTATTTCTCACTCGACAATCCAAATAATCCAAAAGGATGTTCTTGTTTCAGTAGCTCTCCAAAAAGGGATTCAGGGACTCAAGTGCTTTCCATCTTGTGTTTCTGCCATCTCTCCAACGTCATACCAGAGGGTGCATGCTTTCCAATTAGCTTGAAAGTGTAAAGATATGGAGAATCATACGTGGGATAATTTTATGGGTCGGCTTAGGAAGTGGCATATGTCACATGCATTCACGTTCCATTAACCAGAAACCAATCATGTGGGGCCACACCTGAATGCAAGAGAGGGCTGGAAATGTAGACTCCCTGTGGGCTTAGGAAAAAAAGGAGATGATCTGGACATCTCTATGACATATTCCTACACCATCAAGTTTCCAAGTAATTGAATTTCCAAATGATACAAACACGTTGTTTAAAAATAGATGTAAGGCTGGGCACGGTGGCTCACGTCTCTAATCCTAGTACGTTGGGAGGCCGAGGAGGGCGGATCACAAGGTCAGGAGATCGAGACCATCCTGGCTAACACGGTGAAACCCTGTCTCTACTAAAAATACGAAAAATTAGCTGGGCGTGGTGGTGCACGCCTGTAGTCCCAGCTACTTGGGAGGCTGAGGCAGGAGAATCGCTTGAACCTGGGAGGCGGAGGTTGCAGTGAGCTGAAATCACACCACTGCACTCCAGCCTAGGTGACAGAGCGAGATTCCAAAAATAAAAAATAAAAAAAAAAAAGAAGAAGTAGCTTTAAAAATCCAGAAACACAATATAAATCATTCATTTCATTTAGAGAAAAACTAAGGTAAGTGGATGGGGGATCTTGCTTCTTCCTGCCTTTCTCCCATGTTGTTTCAATAGCCAACTGGATGTATACAAGGGACAGAAAGGGCATTTACTTACAGAGTTCCAATTTTTTATTCTTTTCAGCCTAGTATCTGGATAGTAACTACTATGCAAAAATATGAATAGAAATTCAATTACTTGTGCATAATTTCATTTACTTTCAGATATTCCAAAATATTATGCTAAATATATATAATCAAATATTTAGAGGAGGATGCAAAGAGGATTAACATTTATTGAGTGTTTACTGTGTAGTAGTCACTGTTTCAGTTCCTTTGCATGTTATTACTTTTAATTCTTTTAACGTATCCTGATTATGACCGTTTAACAGCTAGGGCTTAGAGAACTGAATTAATGAACCTAAAGTCAATACTCATAAATGGCAGAGCCAGGATTCAAACCTGTTATATCTAAAGGATAAACTTTCATTTATCCTTCAGGTGCTTGAATTCACTCAGTCTGAGCAGGCAATAAAGATCATTCAATGGGTAAAATAACTCAAAAGCTTTTAGTTTATAAAACTGAAGTATCCAGGTGTTAATAATTTCTACCACTCTCTGATTAATTCTATCTAGAGAGACATTAAATGTTTATGATGTAAAGTGACCTGGAAGTAAAGAGAACATAGTCACGGTCTCAGGAGGCATTTCACCACAGATCGTTCTCATGAATTCTACCAATATTTATTGAGTGTGTATTACTATTATGTGCTCATCATTCCCAGCCAATACAATGATGGACAAGCCATGATTTCACACGCATACAGATTCCCTCCACAAAGACCATTTTAGGCGTTTCTCCCAACAACATATCTACACTTATTTAATTGTTGTACTTATTTCATGTGCTTTTGTAACTGCCATTTCATTTGTCTATATCCTACCTGCTATGAGTTCATGGATTGTGTACTTTCCTTATGACCACACTAGAACCTAGCCTTATTCCTAACACAAGTGTTTAGAAAATGCATTCTATAATAAATGTATAAACAAATAGGACAATGGATATATTTTAGGAGAAAATAATCAGTAAGAACAAAAGCATTAAGGGATGAAATACTACAGAGAGGTTAAGGAACTGGAAAAAATTCAGTAAGTAAGGTCTGAAGTGGGATTTGGGGGAAGCTGGATAATAGGAGATAATCGTGGTACTTAGATAAAGAATTATTATTTGAAAAATTAAAATTCTTCCAGTAAAGAATTTCAGTGAATTTGCTAACCATTTGGGAGAGGATTAGGACTCTGTCACAAAGTAAATATTCACAGACAATAATATATGATTGTTTAGCTCCTCATTATTGGTATTGCCTGGGGCACCACTGGGTAAACACTTGAGAAATATATTTTGAGTGTGTTTCCTGGTCAGATATCAATCAGAGTTTACATATGATGGGGAGCAAGGGAGAGGGAAGGAAGAAAATCAAGTTGATGGTGACAGGTTTGGAAAATAAGTACTGAGCTGGAATTTCAGGATTAAGGAAATAGAGCTATCCGCAGAATCCTGGGGGAAACAAATAATTGTCCCAGCAGGTCTTCTAAAACTTCCTCTGTAAGATCAAACTCAGGTTGAGTGAAGTTCAGGAAAGTGCATTGCACTCAGAATCAGGAAAAATTCTAGATTTGTCTCTGCCTCTAACTAGAGGTGAAATTTTTCTCAAGTCTTTTAACCTCTCTGATTCTCAGTTTCTTGGTTTCCCATCTGAAAGATAAGAATTTGAAATGACACTATTACACCAGATAGTCTAAAGAAACATCCTTTCCAGTCTTAAGACTATGATATATTAAAAGCATATAATTTTTATTTCATTTGTCTCACAATATATTCTTTAGAATGACATAGCATTACATGCTAATGAGTCCTACTATTAGTGTTCACTTGTCCAACATTAGAGCTAGGATTACTAGGTTAGGGTCCTCATAGTTGTTCATTGGAGTGATTTAAAACAGATGGTCTTCAATGTTCTACCAACTTCAAGGCCCAGGGTCTGAGGTTAGTAGCAACCCAGATTAGAAAATGAAGCTGTGGGTTAGGTACAAAGCCAGCAGAGATGATGAAGAAGGGGGTGCACAGTATATACTAGCAGTATTAATTTTCCATGGCTGCTGTAAAAATTTATCACAAACTTAGTGGCTTAAAAAGTGTGAATTTGTTATCTTACAATTCTGGAGATCAGAAATCCAAAATGGGTCTCACTGAGCCAAAATCAAGATGCTGGCAGAGTACACTCCTTTTCTGGAGCCCTTGGAGAAAATTCATTTCCTTGCCTTTTTCAGTTTCTAAAGGCCACCCACACTTCTTGGCTCTTTGCCCGCTTCCTATGTCTTAACAGCCAGCCGCATTGCATCTCCCTGAACATTCATCTATAGTCATATCTCTCTCTTCTACTTAAAAAAAAAAAAAAAAAAAAATCCTTGTGATTACACCAAACCCAATCAAGTAATCCAGACAAATATTTAATATCTCTTTTAAAGTCAGCTGATTAGCAACCTTAATTCTGTCAGCAAACTAATTCACCATAGCAACATTATCTAACATATTCCCAGGGATTAGAAATAGATGTTTCTGGGGGCCTTTATTGCCCACCGTTAATGGTACAAGATTAATATAGGAAAACATAAATATCTGATTGCCACGTCCCTGCCGGGTCAGGGGGTAAATAGGACCATGATCGATCTCTTCTATTATGCTTGTATGGTAACAAAACAAAAACCACAAAATACAAACTAGACGTTGGGGTCAGAAATAACTAGTCTGAATTCTTGGAAGAATTGTTTAACATTCTATATCTGAAAATGGGAATAATAGTACATATGTTGCAGGATTATTATGAGGATTAAAATGTTTGATAAATAAAATCTAGTTTCCTCGTATTTTTCTCTCTGTAATACTCAAATATGAACAATGACTATTGATTTTTTTGTTTTGTTTTTTATTTATTGTGTGGTTTTTGTTTTGTTATTCACTACTAACACTCATAAAATATGGTTCAAGTCTTAACAATTTATATATTGATTGTTAGGAAGCCACATCTAGATTTGTGTTTTGATATACATGGGGGGAAAAGCAAGCTTTTAATTATCTTTATCAGGAAGAGCCCACACTCCAACCATGCAATCTACCACAGTTTTCAAAGAATCTAAAGGTTTATTTCTTCAAGCAATACTTAAAAGAAAGTTTACATATGAAGCTTGATTGAGACTAAAATAAATGACACTCTTGGCAAGAAACAATTATGTTGTACTAAGAGTCAAATTCTGACCCAAAATCTGAGCTGACTTCCATGACTGGCACTAATGATAGACCTGAAAGAGGGAAGGTGACTATCTCAGCAGTTTTTGACTCTTCAGAATGCCCATCCAGGAAAGCCAAGGACTTCTGTGGTCCTGTTCATCCCTATAATAAAGGGAATTATTATTTACAGAACTTAACAAAATAAGCAAATAAACATTGAGAACTTTTCCAATCCCCAGTCTGATCCTTTTTGACACTATGGCAACATAAACTGCTCTTGTTTGTTGAGTCAGCCAATTAGTTTTGCTTTTATAATTTATAAAAAAGCAGAAAATTTTCTTCATGCCTTTACTTAAATGACCAAACTGGTTGTTATTACATTGTACCTACTAGCACAGAGTGTCTCAGGTCAGCAGTGGAAAAATGTGCTGCTGTGACCGCCAGGTCAGAACTACAGAATCAAAAGAAAACAGGGCAGTGTTGGGTCAAGGTCTAAAAAGGGTTGTATAGTCCATGGGAATATGGGCCAAGTTGTACAGCTATGGAAGATATTTTGGCTGTGGCTGCTTGTGTTGAATATTCAATGCCTCACTCCTTTGGCATCTTGAAGCTTCCTTTCTTGCAAGTTTCTATTAGTTGTAGATTTATGTTGATATATCCCTTTGCATCTTCAAAAGGTAATGAAAACTAATTAATCATTTTCCTGCTAATGCTTGACTTACCTCTCTTCATCTGCTTCACTAAAAGACGTTAACTAACCCAAAGAATAATGAGATTGCTTTAGTCAGAGCCACAAAGAAGACTTTCTACCTAAATACTGTAATATTATTATTATTGTTATTATTATGCTATTTTTATTAAATCCACAAATCAATAAATATATTTAAAACCTACTATGTGCAATGCATGATAAAAGGGGTCATGTAAAGTTATAAGGAGACATAAGATAGAGCTTTAGTTTTAGGGAAATTAAAAAAAAACCCTATTTTATAATTTCGTTAACATAAAAGACATTTTTAGAAACTAGTGATGGCTTTGGAAAGGTACATGGTTAGGAACTTAAGATTTGAGAGGAAGATCAAACTGAGCCAAAGTAAACGTTATTCTAGTGTAAAAAAAAATGCATCATTTTAAAATTCAATTATAAATGTCTATAAAGCTCAGAGTTGCTGGAAATTGTATCATACAGTGTGTATAGAGTATATTTGGGTGGAGCACTATCAGCATGCACAGGGAAATGAATGCTGAAGGATATTGTTTTAAATAACTTATTTGCATATGTTTAAGAATTCGTTTATGGCATTTCTAAAAGGAAAAATAAGGGTGACTTTGGCCTGCCTGTCGAAGTGATCTGGACAATTGAAGAGTCGCCTTGAAGGAAATCTTTTACTCACTGCCATCAAAAATGGGTTACACATATGAAAGTACTTTTGGGTAAATTAAATATCAGAACAGACCTTTGGGAAGACACTACCCAAATTTTTGTTGACAACCAAAAGACCTGGCCAGAACTCTAAGGTAAAGATAGTTGAGTGGAGGAAATTTTGCACTCTATATCGTTAGACCTTTCTTGTCCCTACTCCTCTCCTTCGCCTCTTGATTTCTACCAATTTTAGAATGCATCTCTACAAAACCAGTTATTTCATCCTTATCTTTTCTAACTTGAAAAAAAAGATGAAAAACTCTTTCATACAGTGCTAGGGAAAGAAGAGCAATGATTCTCAGGAATATTTCCGTCTTAAAGAATTATCGAGGTCCAATCCAAGATGGCCGAATAAGAACAGCTCTGGTCTGCAGCTCCCAGCGTGATTGACGCAGAAGAAGGGTGATTTCTGCATGTCCAACTGAGGTACCTGGTTCATCTCATTGGGACTGGTCAGAAAGTGGGTGCAGCCCACGGAGGGCGACTGGAAGCAGGGCCGGGCATCGCCTCACTTGGGAAGCACAAGGGGTCGGGGTATTTCCCTTTCCTAGCCAAGGGGAGCCGTGACAAACTGTACGGGGAAATTCGGGACACTGTCACCTAAACACTGCGCTTTTCCAATGATTTTAGCAAACGGCACACCAGGAGATTATATCCCGTGCCTGGCTCAACAGGTCCCACCCCCACAGAGCCTTGATCACTGCTAGTCCGAGATCAAACTGCGAGGCGGCAAGCCTGGCTGGGGCAGAGGCGTCCACCATTGCTGAGGCTTGAGTAGGTAAACAAAGTGGCGGGGAAGCCTGCATTTGGTGGAGCCCACCGCAGCTCAACTAGCCTACCTCTGTAGACTCCACCTCTGGGGGCAGGGCATAGTGGAACAAAAGGCAGCAGAAACTTCTGCAGACTTAAACATCCCTGTCTGACAGCTCTGAAGAGAACAGTGGTTCTCCCAGCATGGTGTTTGAGATCTGAGAACAGACAGATTGCCTCCTCAAGTGGGTCCCTGACCCCAGTGTAGCATAACTTGGAGACACCTCCAAGTAGGGGCCAACTGACACCTCATACAAGCGGGTGCCCCTCTGAGATGAACCTTACAGAGGTTCGGCCGAGGAAGCATCAGGCAGCAATATTTACTGTTCTGTAATATTTGCTGTTCTGTCTGCTGGTGATACCCAGGCAAACAGGGTCTGGAGTGGACCTCCAGCAAACTCCAACAGACTTGCAGCTAAGGGACCTGACTGTTAGAAGGAAAACTAACAAAGAGAAAGGAATAGCATCACATCAATGGAAAGGACATCCACACCAAAACCCCAACTGCAGGTCACCATCATCGAAGACCAAAGTTAGATAAAACCGCAAAGATGGGGAGAAACCAGAGCAGAAAAGCTGAAAATTCTAAAAACCAGAGCGCCCCTTCTCTTCCAAAGGATCGCAGCTCCTCACCAGCAATGGAAAAAAGCAGCACAGAGAATGACATTGACAAGTTGACAGAAGTGGGCTTCAGAAACTCGGTAATAACAAAATTCTCCGAGCTAAAGGAGAATGTTCGAAACAATCACACAGAAGCTAAAAAACCTTGAAAAAAATTAGATGAATGGCTAAGTAGAATAAACAATGTAAAGAAGACCTTAAATGACCTGATGGAGCTGAAAACCAAGGCACGAAAACTATGTGACACATGCACAAGCTTCAGTAGCCAATTCCATCAAGTGGAAGAAAGGGTATCAGTGATTGAAGATCAAATTGATGAAATGAAGCAAGAAGAGAAGTTTAGAGAAAAAAGAGTAAAAAGAAAGGAACAAAGCCTCCAAGAAATATGGGACTATGTGAAAAGACCAAATCTACATTTGATTGGTATACCTGAAAGTGACAGGGAGAATGGAACCAAGTTGGAAAACACTCTTCAGGATATTATCCAGGAGAACTTCCCCAACCTAGCAAGGCAGGCCAACATTCAAATTCAGGAAATATAGAGAACACCACAAAGATACTGCTCAAGAAGAGCAACCCCAAGACACATAATTGTCAGATTCACCAAGGCTGAAATGAAGGAAAAAATGCTAACGCCAGTCAGACAGAAAGGTCAGGTTATCCACAAAGGGAAGCCCATCAGAATAACAGTGGATCTCTCGACAGAAATCCTACAAACCAGACGAGAGTGGGGGTCAATATTTAACATTCTTAAAGAAAATTATTTTCAACCCAGAATTTCATATCCAGCCAAACTAAGCTTCATCAGTGAAGGAGACATAAAATCCTTTACAGAGAAGCAAATGCTGAGAGATTTTGTCACCACCAGGCCTGCCTTACAAGAGCTCCTAAAGGAAGCACTAAACATGGAAAGGAACAACCGGTACCAGTCATTGAAAAAACATGCCAAATTGTAAAGATCATCAATGCTAGGAACAAACTGCATCAACTAACGGGCAAAATAACCAGCTAACATCATAATGACAGGATCAAATTCACACATAACAATATCAACCTTAAATGTAAATGGGCTAAATACCCCAATTAAAAGACACAGGCTGGCAAATTAGATAAAGAGTCAAGACCCATCAGTTTGCTGTATTTAGGAGACCCATCTCACGTGCAGAGACACACAAGCGCTCAAAATAAAGAGATGGATGAAGATCTACCAACCAAATGGAAAGCAAAAAAAAAAAAAAAAAAAAAAAGGCAGGAGTTGCCATCCTAGTCTCTGATAAAACAGACTTTAAACTAACAAAGATCAAAAGAGACAAAGAAGGCCATTACATAATGGTAAAGGGATCAATTCAACAAGAAGAGCTAACTATCCTAAATATATATGCACTCAATACAGGAGCACCCAGATTCGTAAAGCAAGTCCTGAGAGACTTAAAATGAGACTTAGACTCCCACACAATAATAATGGTAGACTTTAACATCCCATTGTCAATATTAGACAGATCAATTGAGACAGAAAGTTAACAATGATTCCAGGACTTGAATTCAGCTCTGCACCAAGCAGACCTAATAGACATCTACCGAACTCTCCACCCCAAGTTAACAGAATATACAGTCTGCTCAGCACCACAATGCACTTATTCCAAAACTGACCACATAGTTGGAAGTAAAGCACTCTTCAGCAAATGTAAAAGAACAGAAATCACAACAAACTGTCTGCCAGACCACAGTGCAATCAAATTAGAACTCAGGATTAAGAAACTCACTCAAAACCGCACAACTACATGGAAACTGAACAACCTGCTCCTGAATGACTACGGTACATAACAAAATGAAGGGGAAATAAAGATGTTCTTTGAAACCAATGAGAACAAAGACACAATGTACCAGAATCTCTGGGATACATTTAAAGCAGTGTGTAGAGGGAAATTTATAGCACTAAATGCCCACAAGAGAAAGCAGGAAAGATCTAAAATTGACACCTGAACATCACAGTTAAAAGAAGTAGAGAAGCAAGAGCAAACATTTTCAAAAGCTAGGAGAAAGCAAGAAATACCTAAGATCAGAGCAAAATTGAAGGAGATAGAGACACAAAAAACCTTCAAAAAAATAAATGAATCCAGGAGCTGGTTTTTTGAAAAGATCAACAAAATTGATAGATTCCTCGCAAGACTAATAAAGAAGAAAAGAGAGAAGAATCAAATAGATGCAATAAAAAGTGATAAAGGGGATATCGCCACCGATCCCACAGAAATACCATCAGAGAATACTACCATCAGAGAATACTACCATCAGAGAATACTGTAAACACCTCTATGCAAATAAACTAGAAAATCTAGAAGAAATGGATAAATTCCTGGACACATACACCCTCCCAAGACTAAACCAGGAAGAGGTTGAATCGCTGAATAAACCAACAACAGGCTCTGAAATTGAGGCAATAATTAATAGGCTACCAACCAAAAAAGTCCAGGATCAGACAGATTCATAGCCAAATTCTACCAGAGGTACAAAGAAGAGCTGGTACCATTCCTTCTGAAACTATTCCAATCAATGGAAAAAGAGGGAATCCTCCCTAACTCATTTTATGAGGCCAGCATCATCCTGGTACCAAAGCCTGGCAGAGACACAACAAAAAAAGAGAATGTTGGACCAATATCCCTGATGAACATTGATGCAAAAATTCTCAGTAAAATACTGGCAAACTGATTCCAGCAGCACGTCAAAAAGCTTATCCACAAAGATCAAGTTGACTTCATCCCTGGGATGCAAGGCTGGTTCAACATACGCAAATTAATACATGTAATCCATCACATAAACAGAATTAAAGGGAAAAATCATATGATTATCTCAATAGATGCAGAAAAGGCCTTCGACAAAATTCAACAGCCCTTCATGCTAAAAACTCTCAATAAACTAGGTATTGATGGAACATATCTCAAAATAAAAAGAGCTATTTATGACAAACCCACATCCAGTATCATACTGAATGGGCAAAAAACTGGAAGCATTCCCTTTGAAAACTGGCACAAGACAGGGATGCCCTCTCTCACCACTCCTATTCAACATAGTTTGGAAGTTTTGGCCAGCGCAGTCAGGCAAGGAAAGAAATAAAGGGTATTCAATTAGGAAAAGAGGAAGTTAAATTGTCCCTGTTTGCAGATGACATGATTGTATATTTAGAAAACCCCATCATCTTGCCCAAAATCTCCTTAAGCTGATAAGCAACTTCAGCAAAGTCTCAGAATACAAAATCAATGTGCAAAAATCACAAGCATTCTTACATACCAATAACAGACAAATAGAGAGCCAAATCATTAGTGAACTCCCATTCGCAATTGCTAAAAAGAGAATAAAATACCTAGGAATCCAACTTACAAGGGATGTGAAGGACCTCTTCAAGGAGAACTACAAACCTGTGCTCTACAAAATAAGAGAGGACACAAACAAATGGAAGAACATTCCATGCTCATGGATAGGAAGAATCAATATCCTGAAAATGGCCATACTGCCCAAGCTGATTTATAGATTCATTACCATCCCCATCAAGCTACCAATGACTTTCTTCACACAATTGGAAAAAAAACTACTTTAAAGTTCATATGGAGCAAAAAAGAGCTGCATTGCCAAGACAATCCTAAGCAAAACAAAACAAAACAAACAAACAAACAAAAAACAAAGCTAGAGGCATTATGCTATCTGACTTCAAACTATACTACAAGGCTCAGTAACCAAAACAGCATGGTACTGGTACCAAAACAGAGATACAGACCAATGGAACATAACAGAGGCCTCAGAAATAACACCAAACATCTACAACCATCTGATCTTTGGCAAACCTGACAAAAACAAGAAATGGGGAAAGGGTTCCCTATTTAATACATGGTGTTGGGAAAACTGGCCAGCCATATGTAGAAAGCTAAAACTGGATCCCTTCCTTACACCTTATACAAAAATTAATTCAAGATGGATTAAAGACTTAAATGTTAGACCTAAAACCATAAAAAACCCTGGAAGAAAACCTAGCCAATACCATTCAGGACATAGGCATGGGTAAAGACTTCATGTCTAAAACACCAAAAGCAATGGCAACAAAAGCCAAAATTGACAAATGAGATCTAATTAAACTAAAGAGCTTCTGCAAAGCAAAACAAACTACCATCAGAGTGAACAGGCAACCTACAGAATGGGAGGAAATTTTTGCAATCTATGCATTTGACAAAGGGCTAATATCCAGAATCTACAAAGAACTTAAACAAATTTACAAGAAAAAAATCAAACAATCCCAGCAAAAAGTGGGCAAATAATATGAACAGGCACTTTCCAAAAGAAGACATTTATGCAGCCAACAGACACAGAAAAAATGCTCATCATCACTGGTCATCAGAGAAATGCAAATCAAAACCACAATGAGATACCATCTCACACCAGTTATAACAGTGATCATTAAAAAGTCAGGAAACAACAGGTGCTGGAGAGGATGTGGAGAAATAGGAATGCCTTTACACTGTTGGTGGGAGTGTAAATTAGAGGATCTAGAACTAGAAATACCATTTGACCCAGTGATTCCATTACTGGGTACATACCCCAAGGATTATAAATCATGCTACTCTGAAGACACATGCACACGTATGTTTATTGAGACACTATTCACAATAGCAAAGACTTGGAACCAACCCAAATATCCATCAATGATAGACTGGATTAAGAAAATGTGGCACATATACACCATGGAATAGGATGAGTTTATGTCCTTTGTAGCTACATGGATGAAGCTGGAAACCATCATTCTGAGCAAACTGTCGTAAGGACAGAAAACCAGACACTGCATGTTCTCAATCATAGGTGGGAATTGAACAATGAGAACAGTTGGACACAGGGCGGGGAACATCACACACCAGGGCCTGTTGTGGGGTAGCAGGATAAGGGAGGGATAGCATTAGGAGAAATACTTAATGTAAATGATGAGTTAATGGGTGCAGAAACCAACACACCACATGCATACCTATGTAACAAACCTGTTCATTGTGCACATGTATCCTAGAACTTAAAGTATAATACTACTACTAATAAAAGAATTATTCCAGAGAGGGGTCATAAGCTTGGGGTACCCAACACATTGAAGAAGATGCTTTACTACAAAGAGTCTCCTTTAGGCACCCCACAGTAAAAGCTATCCTCTTACTACACTCTTGTCTGGCTGGCCTTGGACCCTGGAACACTAACCGAGGTGACTCATGAGATAAGATAGGCAAGATACCATATTTGAATTATATTCTGCGATAATAGCCCTTAATACCAGAGAAAGATACACTGTTGATTTTTGTACTATTGGTTAAATTACAAAATCTTACTGTGGGAAAGAATGAAGTGGCCTTTTAGTTGTTCACTAAAGGGTATGAAGAGCTTGTAGTTCTCTGTTTTTGTTTTGGCTAAATATTTAGTTATACAGTAAAGCTGGAGACTCCTATTGTGGGTTATAGCTCAGCATGGACTCCTTTCTAAACTGTCTCTCCAGAAATTACTTCAATAATAACTTAGAATTTCTTCACCTGATGATTTATTTTCAAGTCATTTCATTTAGTCTTAAGGGCAATATTCATATGTAAATATTTTCTTCCTAGATGACCAATTTCTTTTGAAATCTCATCTTACAATACTGAATCCAAATCCTTTGATTCTTGCAAAAATACAAAAAAGAAAAAGACCGGGAAAAAAAAAGAGAAAAATCCCAGATCAGAATTTAAGTAGATACTGGATGTTATTTCTTGTTCTTTTAGTGATTCTGGTGTTGCTTATGTGTGTGTGCTTTGGACTATGACCCTTCTCTTATTGGACCTTGTGTTATTTTAACAGAATATACCCCTTCTGTTTGCTTTGATTCATATATTTACCTTCCTGGACTGCTCTGCATCAGGATGTATTCATATGCACGTATCTGGAATCATGATCCAATATGGCAAGAAAAAACCATATCGCAGCCAAACTGGGTTTCTCAATGTGTGATTCACATTGCACTAAACTTTGAGGTCACATTAATGTAAGCCACTCACCACTCCAGAGGAAATTAGGAAACATCTCTATTAGCATACCTTTATTCAGCCCCACATTTACCCATCCGTGAAACTTTGGGGAACTTTGTTTAGCTTGTTCCCTCTAGTTTACTAAATGATATAAACAACAACATGACCTGGCAAGGACAGGTGGAGATATGCAAGTATTGTTTGTAGAGACATAATAATCTTTTATTTTTTTCTTATGAGACGGAGTCAAACTCCTCTCATCCAGGCAGGAGTGCAGTGGTGCAATCCTGGCTCACTGCAACCTACGCCTCTCGGGTTCAAGGGATTCTCCTTCAGCCTCCCAAGTAGCTGGAACGACAGGCGCGTGCCACTACGCCTGGCTAACTTTTGTAGTTTTAGTAGAGACAGGGTTTCACCATGCTGGCCAGGCTTGTCTCAACCTCCTGACCTCAGGTGATCTGCCTACCTCAGCCTCCCAAAGTGCTGGGATTACAGATGTGAGCCACCACACTTGGCCAATCATTTTGTTTCTTATAGTTACTAGCCTGCCTAATCCCTTTACCTCCTGCTCCTCCAATTTTGTAATAAAATGTTCTCAGTTTGATTCACTGCTGAAGATGTGGTGGAAAAATGCAGATTGAGAGAAAACCCTTATCTGTGTCTCCCCACCCCCCAACCTTTAATTATGGAAATGCCAAGCTGTCCACTATTTTTGCTATAGATACCTAGACCAACACAATCTCATCCCTGTTCCAAAACTCATTTGTGTCTATGCAAGGCAGTATGGCTGGACCAGATCCAGTTGGGGTAAAGTCAGATGCTCTTTTCATTTGTATCGGTTTACTCAAAGTAGATGCTTTCCTTTGCCTAGTTACATTGTTCCGTATTTCCCCATAAGAAAGCAGTTATCATGCTGGAGGCTCTGTTCTCTAACTACTCACCAAAATATTCTAAACCAAACTTTTACCTCCTGCAAGACTTTAGTAGATTTCATTTTTAAGTGTGGTGACTTTGCTTTGTGAATTGCTAATACCAATTTGTCTTTCTTTTTCTTTCTTTCTTTCTTTTTTTTTTCCCCTTTACTGAACAATAAAGGGAACAGTTAAAGCTTTAACAACCAAGACATAAATAAGAAAAACAGCTCGAAAGCAGAACACTGTGTGGCTGTTAAACGATCAGCTCCTTTCAGATCCTCCATAAGGATTAAGAACTAAATGAATCTTTTCACATATTGTTACTCGGACACAAGGCACAGAATCAACTTCATTCTTCTCCTTTGAACCAAAACGACAATCATACTGGGACACCCCCCACCATCCCCTGAGTCAATTAAAGATCCTGTTACTGGAGTTATTTTAAATGGGTGTGTATAAAGCGCTAGGGGACAGATTGTAGGATATAATCCTCAACTGACGGAGGGGAATGTACTGAAAGTCCCCCAGGAGATCACCCATCTTGATTTTTGTGAGACACATGGTAGCAGAGAGGGACAAACCAATTTGAATGAGATAAGAAAAGCCAAGCTTTTTCTACCCTTCCCCCAAATCCTCAGCCACCTCACAAGCTGAACCTTTCAAACACACTTAGTGCTGAGGCAATTTGACATGGGTGGTAGATTAACACACCCACACAATACAAATAGGGAGAGCGCCTCCCTTACTGATGCCGAGTTTGCAGAGTCAGCTGCTGCACAGTAGGCCAAAAGCCAGCTCAGAAAGACTAGAATTATATCCTTGACTCTTTCTATCTTTATTTTAGGAATCAACTTGAACTCTAAGAGAAGAAAGTTCCATAACTTTGCAAATATTCTTGGGAAGACCTGAGATTGATTGTGTGTGTGTGTGTGTGTTTGTGTGTGTGTTGTTGTTGTTGTTGTTGAAGAAGGGGTAAACAATCATCTTCAAAGTATGAATATTTTTAAACTTCATAAATCATAGAAGTTATTCAGGAGTCATTGGTGGGGAGGAGAAAAAAGAAATTGAAAGGGATCAAAATTATCTGTAAAACAAACCCACATATATATAGGTAAACACACAGTTTACCTATATAACAAACTTCTATATGTACCCCTGAACCTAAAATAAAAGTTTAAAAAAACGAAAGGGATCAGAGTTAACCCAAATATAATTCCAGATATAAAAGCAAAAACCTTGCAGATTTTTCAAATTTAGGTATATCCTCTTTATATTATAATTTATAACCCTCATTATGCTATACCTTTACTCTCCTGCTTGTATCATGAAACTTACAGGAAGAAACAGAGAAACCAATCTCCATGAGCACACGATCACATTTTCTTAGTCTCAGTGTGTGCTGCAATAAGGGATGATTCCCCATAATTTCTGCTCATAGGAAGACCACATAGATAAGGGCAGAGGAGTATGAAGCATCGATATGATGTAGCAAGATTTTCTTGCTGTTATTTTTACCCTCCCATGAGAACAACAGCGATAGAAAATGATTTGAAAATAAGTTGCTTAGAGACTATTTCCCTTAGGCTAATAGATGAATATGTGCAAAGGTTCATGTACTCTCTAAGTCTAAACACTAAAGCCCAACTGCCCACTCTGAAACTCACCCACCTTACTAGGCTTTATCTTCTTTATCTGACATCTCTTATTGCTTGCATATCCCCTGCACAGTCTCATACCAAAATGAATCAATGGGAAAAAATCTCAACAGCATCCATTTGGGTCATTATTGTAGGATGTGAAAAATGGAAAGTGAAAAGTAAAGATATTTTGTCTTTTTTCCTCTACCCAAGTTTTATTACTTACTTTTGTTAATTGTAGCTTTATACATTTTTTGTGAAACTGTGGTGTTAAATTTAATTTGCTCAGATTTGCTTCAAAATATGTTGTTGTTTTTTCTTGATAACATCAAGCTTTTATTAAAATAGAGAATACTTGTGACCCATTGAGACAAAAGATACAATGTAGTTAAGAGAAGTAAAAACAAATGAAGTTGTCAAACAGTAATTGTTGAATGTGAATATTCACAGTGTCTCAGATTTGATCATTTCGAGTGCAATTAAAAAAAAAGAAGGTTAAAAATAGCCTCATTCAGTGTCCTCTGAAGACATAGAGATTAAGTTTTGATCATGGTAGTGGTATATCTACTTCATGGAAAACACAGATTTCCTGAGAGCAGACATTTTCCCAGGAATTCGTGAACATTTTTTTCAGATGACATAACTCAAATCCAGAAACAGAGCTGATGATCTGGAACCAATATACATACTAAAGACACATAAGCCTTTTCCAAACTTGGTGCGTAGCCACCATAAACATTTTTCAGTCTAGTGTGTTGGGAAGAGCTAGCTTAAGCAATTCCCTTATGAAACTATTTTGTTCTGACCATCTGCATTAACTCACACTATTGGATTATACTACTCAAAGTTTCCAAGTACTGCCTGATTATCTCCTCCTACCATTTATTGATTTCTTTGAAGAACCTTTAATTTTTCAGAATACTTGTTTTCAGCACATTTTCTACCTTTCCCTCTCTTTTTTCCAGTATTGCTTATAACATACATATACAAGGACATCTTGGCAATAACCATGTATTTTCCCATGGCTTCCAGCCAAATATAAGTAACTTTTGAGGTATGGAAAAGAGGGACAAGGAGATTATTATTTTGAAACCTACTCATAAACTGGATATTAGCTTTTAAATTGTTTAGTAGCACTAACATTAGAATTCTCAGTGTAAAATGTGCTCAGAGATGCTTTTAACCAGCTTTGTTTTTGAATAAATTGGAGCAAAAAGGAACTTACAACTCATGCATACCCGTGCACTTATTTGCCAAAGTGATAGCTTTAAATATGTTTTCCAACTATTTCTATATAAGTTTATATAATTCTGTAGAATAATATTCTGCTACCTTTAAGGTAATCATTCTGATAGTCTTATATGTTGAAAATAAACATGGCTCAAAAACAGTAAAATTTTATGTAAACTACTCATTTCTTTCTTGTCCTTTTATATTTTGTTAACTAATGATTGTAATCTCTCTTGTAGATTTATAAGATATTGAGCCATTTTTATACCTTATGCCGTTAAATTACCTGGTTTACATGATGTGCCAACGTGCCTAGCACAGGACCTTGAGCAAAATTGATGCTAAATCAAGTTTGTTTAATCATGTCTCATTTTCTCCCTTTCTTTGTTTATCCTTAAAAGCTGAAGGAGAGTTCAGGGAACTGAAAGATTCATCTTCCATCTGCATTGAAGGGGCCTCCTTTCCAAGTTTGACAGCTCTAGGTAAGGGAATCTCTGATATCCCATAGTACCAAGTATCCTAGTTGGTTGTGGTTGTGGTCTTCATCTTGTGCCTATTATCAAAAGAGATTCTGAAGGACACTTTTTTTCTAAAACAGCTGTCAAATTTTTGAAATGGTTTCCTGCATAGTAAATGGAGTAACACGTAAACACTTTTTTTTAACTACAAAAAAGCAAAAAAAAAAAAAAAAGTAAAACGACCACAAAAATGCTAAAGTTTTGCTTGTTTTATGTTTTCTTCACTTTCTAATTCAATTGACTTAACTTCAGTGTACAGAACTACCCTCCCACCTTGGGCAGTTAATCATGCCACATGGAGCAGGAGCCCTCAAGCTGGGGATATTGGATACAGTGAAGAAAATACTATAAACTGTAAATCAAAGATGATGTCTAGTTTATGAGAATTTTGCCTGAAGACACATTTTTATTCCCAAAAGCCTCTTTGCTAAAGCATTTATTACAGATCCTAATTCCTCTTGCAAACTTAGTTAATACTTATGGATATCTTTTGCATACAGAGCAGGGCACCTGCCATCAAAACTGACGTGTCTGTCTGGCAAGTGCAGAGCGGAGTGGAGTCGATTACAGAGAGGAAGGCGGACAGCTGAACGGTATGTGTCGCCTAAACTAAATGCAGCAAAAATGCTCGTTCTATGAGCCTCTGTTGATATCCCGTGTCTTAAGACCATCTCCTTATGACCACTAGCTGGAAAGCTTTTACCTCAAGATAAGGTATTCCTCTACATTCTCTAAAAGGCAACTTCATGACCATTTTGAAATAATTAGAAAACATTTGTTTTCATCCGTATCAGGTTCCTTCAAGGCTGTGTTTATTTTATTTGTATTTCTGCAGCTTTCTGGCTTGGTTTCACTTGAAAGTCAACATTCTTGGCCTCCTCCTCTTGTCTCAGCATGTTTAAATTGAGACAGCACTCGTTCTTGCTTTCTTTAGAGCTCTCGCCAAGTCACTGGGCATGTCTTTTGTTCATCTTCTTTCTGGGAGTCCCCAATAAATACATGTACTGATCCTCTCAATTAGTAAAAAATAAAAAGTTCACTTTCTTTACATATGAAATGCATCATTTTCATTTACAAAGCTGTCTAATATAGATGCCTTCCCAATGGCTGGAAAAAAACAGGTTACTTGGACTAGTAAAAGTGTCATTAATCCTTCTGTATTCCAAGCTTCAAATCGAAAGGTGGTTCATTAACCCTTAAGTCCACTGGCCAGGCTCTCCCACCTCCATATGATTGCCTGTCACATCCTGTTACAATAGAATTCTGTATACAGATGGTTCTACATCCTAGTTTTTGGCCCACTGATTTTAAGCAAAACTTTATATGACCAAATTCTAAATTGGTGGAGGCATATGAGAGTTTCTTGAAATAAATTTTGACTTGGGTGGGAAAAAAGTGTTCCCCTGTGGAATAGTCAACATTTTTCCAACTCTCAGAATGGTGTATACATTTAAATACACCCATTAAAAAAAAGAGTTATGGAACCAAAACTACCAAGACTCACCTCCACTCACCACCTCTTACTGTCATAATGTTTGCTTTGCTCATTTTGCATTCAACATATGCTGCCACTTTATTGTTAATTTGTTTCCTTTTCTCTATTGGATCATATCCCTGTTAAATCCGAGACCTTTGAGAGTGCCAGGAATTACCTCTTTCATATTAGCTCTTTGAATTCCCAGTGCAGGTTTGATTACCTTAAGCCTGCTTGGCACTCAGCATTACCTATGTGCATGTGATTATGCTGCTGATACACAGACTTGACATGAAGCTGTGGCCTAAGGTGATGGAAGTCAGTGAAAGGAAAAAACTGTCCACTGACTTGTTGTATACAACCCCTTAGGAATTTTATCCTGGAGGTGACTCATCCCAGAGGGAAAACCACTCCTAGCTTGAGGTAAAGCCTTACCCTACCTTTCCACAGCCCGGACTCCTTGAGCCGAGATACTAGAAAGGGCCCAGGACTCTGTGTACAGAGAGACATTCTGAAATTTTCAGCAGGAGCCCTAGAGAAGTGATGAAATATTTGCTTGGACTATCTTAAAGAGTTAAAATGGAAAAAAACAAAGTGATAGGCAGAAGGCTGTCTAGTGTTTGAAGAGTCAGTTTAATTACTTCAGGGTACCAAAGTATCATTCACCTTTATTCTACTGCAGGGGAAATGTCAGGTTTCAGAGTT